>NC_092875.1:188573617-188884141 GCF_028372415.1 Notamacropus eugenii
GCAAGTATGATGGAGGTGTTTCGAACCATAACTGTGAGAACTCATATCTAATACCTGGGAACAAGAGATTGTTATGGCTATGGATCCTGGGAAACTGAACTCTAAGAAATAATAACAAAAATCGACTTCACACACACTTAAATCCACCTTACCTACACTAAAATTCACCTTACATACAGTCCCAAAACATAAGGTTACTGCAGAGGAATGTTGGCTGTAGAGCTTGGCAATCTCACTGGTGCCCCTTTGATGGAGAGCAATTTCAGAATGGATCCCCGGGGCCTAGAAGAACTACACAAAATATTTTGTCTTCTAGATCACCTGGACCTACAGGACGATCCTTGAGCTTTCTGCTAGATGTGACGCAAAACTCCAGAAGTAGAAGTGGTGGGGAGGAAAATCTGACTTGCTCCTGGAGCCAATAAGACAATGCAAGAGGGTGATGGTGATTGCTGTTATTCAGTTTGGGGGTTTTCTTGGCAAAAACACAAATGGTTTGCTGTTTCTTGCTCTAGCTCCTTTTACAGGTGAGGAAACTGAGACAAACAGGGTTAAGTGACTTACCCAGAGTCACACAGCTAGTAAGTGTCTGAGGCCAAATTTGAACTCAAGAAAACAAGATTTCTTGCTTCCAAGACCAGTACTCTATCCACTGCACTGCATATTACAGGGGGAGACACCTGTTAATAACCTAGCTGAGTCCAGACTGCAAATTATTCAGTTCTATCCACAAAATCATTGTGAGATTTTTGTCCCATGAAGGATATCTTTCTTTATTTAGAATTCATTCAAAGACATATGTTATTTTCTTCCTATTAATAAAATGTTAATGGGGGGTTATGGTTATTCAACATTCCATCTGTGGAAGAAGTGAGGGGGAAAAGCACTCATATATTGTGGGTTTGGGAAAATATCTTGTCTCTAGAAAGAGTAACCTTAGAGGCCAGTGGAAGAGAGCTACAGGGTTGGGTAAAGAGAGACCCTCAGTCTAGTAAGGATAGGATGAGCCTGAACTGATACTCTCTTAAGAGGAAAGCTTTACCAGCTTAGAGATTTATTGCCTGAACAAGACACTCTAATATGACTAGTTGGAGAGAAAAACGACAAAAAAAACCAAAACCCCTTTTTTCTCACTAAAACAGACCTAATCTTAGGCAACTCCTAAGACTTCAAGGTTAACACTTTCTCCCCCCAAACTGCCTAATATTTTGTCCCTATTCCTCAATCTCTCAAATAAGGAAAGTGGTCAAGTAGCCTCAACTATCTTTCCTCTTCACCAGCAGTGTGTTCCAAAGACTGGGTAAAAAAACCCTTTGTGTACACATCTCCCTTTCATTCAGGCCTTGGCTATCCAGCTGACAACTGTCCATCAACTGGTGCTAATTAAACTTTTTCTCTTCTACTTTTGTCTCCTAATTTACTGATCTCCAGTCAGACACGCCGAGGAAGGAGGAATTACTCTTCCAGAAGGTCTTAGGGACATCTACGTTAAGAAATTTCCTAACATATATAACATCAGACTTTTTTGTTTTATTGGTTAGTTTTTGCTGAACTTTCTCTCTCCCCACCATTAGAAACAAATAAATTCTTTGTTGTAAGTAATGGCTTTTTGGATGGGAAAGCGAGAGGAATTTATTAGGAAATGCAGACGATGGTGATGTAGAAACAAAAGATGGGAATAAAAATTTTAATAAAAATTTGTATTCTGCAATGTTGCAAATTACTTGATATAAAATGGGCATCTGGTCTCAGGACATTGAGGAGATGCCACCATGCACACCTTATCCCAGGTTTCCTGATTGGACAATAACCATCAGACAAGTAAGACTTTTCCAAAGGCTACCTGGGTCATGAGAATCTCTGACATAGCAATTCAAAGGAAATTCTTTTGCAGACTTGACTTTAATTCCATTTCCTTTCTAAATCCAAGTTAGATCAGAAATTGCTTCATGTGATTGTAAACTCCTTTTCCACAGGTTAGGGATTGACTGGGTCCAGTTTTCCTCTGAAATGAAAAGGAAACAACACCCTCATGCCTTTCTGAAAGAAATTTAATCCAAGTGTTTACTTCTTTTCCCTATCAAAATGCTACTTCCTGGCTGGTTTTTAATGTGTACATACCTTTCCATTGTAAACAAGTTAAAATTGCAAGAGCTTTGAATTTAGCTACAATTTAGCTCCATGCTAAAGGCTCAAGTAAAGTCTAAACTCAAATCAGCATTCTCCAAACCCTGCCTTCAATCCTATGCTCGAGCTGTTGTTGGCTCTGAAAGACCTCCCAGTTACTGAGAGCCAAGGGAAAAAATGTAGACATTTTGCCCCAAGTGATACTGAAACCACAAGGAAATGAGTCAGCTTCTTGTGAGTCCTTGTAACTGTCTGAGACCCTGCTGTTTACCCTCTTTGTGGGCAGACTTGCTTTTATAATGCTGGCACAAAAGCTGATTTAAACTTATACTGCCACTAAAAAGGCTCGGCACAAAACTGCAGAGAGGATGAAATGGTTTAGGAATGGTCATTTACTGTCAGAGATGAACTTTCATCCTTACCAAAGAGCCTTCTACCCCTCCCCTCTCCACGCCCTCAATACAGAGTAAGGCAGAGGACCAGGGAAATTTCCTAAAGAAGGTTGGAAGAGGGAGCGGTGGGTCATCTAGGAAGAAAGGTAAACTACAAGACCAGCACCTTCTCCAGCTTTAGAAACAACAAAGTGGAGGTTACACTCCTGAGTCAGCCAGTGACACCAGCTCCCTAGAGGGGGCTATGTTACTACTCACTTCTTGCTCTTGGGGAGAATTGATGAGGAGATTGAATAAAAGGAAGTCCAGAAGTATATGTGGAGGAGGGGGTAGCTGGTGGCCAGGCACTCAAAAGGTTAAAGGACTGTTTTATATGGTAATTTAAAAAAAAAAAATCAGTATAGGAAGCTCCTGGTGAAGTATTTTCTCTACAAAGCAAAGGCAACTGATTTTCCTACAGTGCTAAGTTAAGTGACTTGCCCAGGGTCACACAGCCAGTATGTGTCAGAGTTGAATTGGACTTTTTTGACTCCATGGCTAGCTTTCTATCCACTATATTGAACTACCTCTTTTATGTTGTTTTAGTTATTATTATACGTGAAATTCATCAGAGCTGAAAGTAGGCATTCTGGAACCTGGAGCCAGGGAGTATGACCCTCAGGAGAGATTAAGAGGTCTGCCGTGGGTGGGGAGCAGGATGGACAGGCCAGGGAGGAGCTCATTGTAGAATGAAGGTTGGAGTCCCATGGGATCCCACCTCTGAGGCCTGTCAGACCTAACTAACCACTTGTTGATAGTTTGTTGGTTGCTGTTTGGGGGGGGGATTTCCCAGGGTGTGTGACCTGCTCTACAATGACCCTCAAGGACTTTCAATCTTCTTTCTCCCTAAGTGGAGAGTATTGAAGGAGCAAAGAAAGGGAAAACCGGGATAACATCTCCCTTGGCTCATGGATACACCAAGGACCTGTAGCAGACAGGCTGGTTGGCAGACTCCTTGACCTCAAAAGAGAAGCATGACCCTGAGGAGGGGAGTGAGGGTCATTATCCTGGATGCCTGACTGGTGAGGCAGGGGGAGGTAAGGGCTGGGGCAGTTAGGAGATTGAGGCCTGAGCTTCTACACTAAGACTTTAGAACCCTCACCTTCTCCCTCCCTCCTTCCCCACACCGCGTGCTCCAAACTCCATTGACCTGCATCCAGGTTCCTATGGTAACCACCCTCTTGCTGAGGTATCTTGAGCAGATTAAAACTGAAGCTTTCTGAAAAGGTCTGGAGATCTACTTTTTGGAAAGGAATTTTTTTTTTCTTAATAGAAGCATCTGCGACTTGATTAGGGTTTATTAGGAGCTATGGCCAAAGTCTTATTCATCACAATTATTTTTATATTTCAGAAGTTCTCTCCCAAGGCCCAGGTGATATGGTGAATGTGGTTGTAATTTTGCACCACAACCTTTACAAGGTGATTGCAGTGTAGATGTCAATTACATGCTGAAACTTTGCTTACAAAAAGCCTTCTTGGCACATTTTAGAATAAATGGATCTTTGTTGAGGTTGACATATAAGATTAGAATAGATTAGTGGATAACAAAATTTCAAGAGTATTGAAAGCAGAAAAAGTTATCACCAAATATGAGGAAACATCAAACTCTTTAGGCTAGTGGTTTAGGGAACAGAAAGGTGTTTTTATTAGTCTGACCCCTTTAACATCTATTGTCAGTAACTAAGTAGGCTATGACCTCCACCCAGCTAGGGGAGGGGAGGAAGAAAAGTGGTATACCTCGAAATTTTGGTGCCCATGACAACCCTAAGGCAACTAGGTGGTACAGTGGGTAGAGTACCTGACCTAGAACCAGGAAGACTCATCTTAACTACTTCCTATCTAGTTTTTGACACTTACTAGCTGTGTGACCCTAGTCAAGTCACTTTATCCTGCTTGCCTTAGTTTCCTCATCTGTAAAATGAGCTGGAGAAGGAAATGACAAATCATTCCAATATCCATAAAAACTCCATTTTAATTTCTTATGCCAACCCATGCTATATCAAGACAGTGATGGAGGAAGTTGAGATGTGGGACAACTGTAGTTTCTTTATTACTAACCTGAGTAGTCGCTTAAAAATAGCAAATACTGACTAGGGAAGAAAAAGCTTGTGACCTATTATGCTGGAAACTAATAGGTCTCATTTTTTTTTCTGAGAATGGAGGGGAATTCTTTTGCATTGTTTTTCATTCCTATATCCCAAACTCCTGCTTTATTGTTGGACTGGGGCTTTTGGTCATGGAGTGGCCGCAACATTTCTACCTGTGGTCACATCTCCACTTTCCCTCCCCCAAGAACCTCTGGAGATGTCTCAGAGAACTCTAGGGTTCTTCTGTGAAAAATAGAGTATAAGATCTACAGTATTAAAAGTTTTACATGATTGCATATGTATAACCTCAATCTGATTGCTTGTCTCAGGGAAGGGGTGAAGGAAAAGAGGGAGGGAGAGGTAGAATTTGAAACTCAAAACCTAAAAAAAAGTTTAAAAAAATTTAACATGTAATTGAGGAAAAAATAAAATATATTAAATTGAAAATCTCCAGTATTTCTAGGTGTGAAGCATGTGTGTGTATGTGTGTGTGTGTGTGTGTAACTATTAAAATGTATCTGTTCTGTATGCTAATTGGGTGATATTGCTCACACATCAAAGTAAAAAAAAAATCAATGTTTTCTCAACCATGAGCGTCAATTATGACTGATGACTGAAGTGACTATAGAGAATTTAAAGCTGTCTCAGACCTACTCTAAATTTGGCTTGGCTTCCATTCTAAGGAATTCCAGGATGGGGGTGGATTATATTGTTTCAGGACCCCTCCTGCAGAAGCCTCAGGGGCTCCAGATTGAGAACTTTCCCATAGATGCTAGAAATTGCTAGGATAATTCTAAAATTCACCTTCCTTTTCTAGAGTTCAGGAGATCTGTGAACTTGCAACTTTGAATATTTTGATGAATATATTTCAATATAATAGTTTCCTTTGTAATCCTGTGCATTTTATTTTATGCATTTGAAAACATTATTCTGAGAGGGGGTACATAGGCTTTATCAGGTTACCAAGGAGATCCATGACACTAAAAAAATGTTAAGAACCCCCTATTATACTTTGGAATCTTACCTATTGCTGCTCAGATCTCATTGGTCCATCAACCTGAACATTCACTGCCCCCTACAGGGTACTAAGACTATGACACTGTGATCTGTCTGCCTCCAGCTGGTACCACACATAGCAGCCTAGTCTGATAAGAGCCCAGCTTCTCAATAACTCTTGTGTGGGTTTGTGTATGTGCATGTATGCCCATGGAATATATAAAGAGTAAATACGAGTGGACCTCCAGCCTCCCTGCTTGTTTCTGGGTGGTATAATGAGCCAGCTACTCTGGATCCAATGTAATTTGAGGTTTAGAGAGAGAAATTAACTAAACTTCAAGAACCCCTTTCTTTCTTCCAAATGGAAAATTTCTAAATGAATCCCTTGCAGATGGTTTTCATTCACATTTAACTGGAAAATGGATGTTTTTTTGCAGAGGTTGCCCGTTTTGATTCAGAGACTGGGTACAGTACTGAATAGTCATCTGTGCAGTAGAAACACACTCATTTATAATGGTGCCAGAGGCAGAGTTGGCTTGAGAGATTTAAGAACGTTTTTTTCTTTCAGTTAAAGTAAAACTTCATTAGCCCCATGTTCTGCTTTGAAATATAAAGACTAGAAAGTTTCCCAAGATATTGTGCTAGCAATTAACTTCCTTTAGGCCAAGAGTACGCAGATTTGTCCTTTTATTTCCAGGAAAACTATTCAGACTTCCTCAGAAGCCAGCAACTGAAGCTATCCCTGAGAAAGATTGGTGCCCTTTGGTACTAGGAACAGAGAGTACTGGATGAAAATGCATAAAGGGGTCATTTTCTATTGATAAGGTCAACATAAGGAGCTTTGAATGTGTTACACGTGAAGGAAATCCTACCTTGACGAATCTTGGCATATCAGGGGAAAAAAGTGAATTAGTCTTCGGGTTTCATTTAATACTAAGTGCATTGACTTAGTTTAGGACCCCACTCGTGGAATCACATTTTGTATTTTCAAGTTCCAACCTAGTATTATAGTATATAGTACAGTAAGCTGTTTGACTTCTAAAGAAGCAGCTCTTAGTAGCTAGGTGATAGACTAGGTGATAGGAGGTACAGGAATTCCAATATGGGGCAGGGGTGGAGCTTGGTAGGAGTGGGCAGGAGGAAGAGCCAGTAGATAGTGATGACTGGGCAAACATAGAAGGGTGACGGCTGAATCAAAACAGGGCAGAGGCAGGAGGCAAGCCACCATGAGTAGAAGGCTAGACTAGGAAGGGACTCACCTCTGCAGGTCAGTTACCTCCAGCTTCTTGTGCCATCCAGAACACTTTTTTGGTTCAAGATAAATGCCTTTTTGTTCTTCCCATGGTGTTACTTCTATTACTATCTTCCTTGCAGGATCTAGCTTTACACATCTCTAGGGTCCTTGATGAAAGTGTGCCAGGTGACCACTTGTCTGAGAGATTGTCAAGAGGATTCAACTAGAGAATGTCAGATGTCTCTTCCAATTCTATTAAGACACTGAGTCTATAAACTGAAAAAGGTCAAATACATTGGCAAAGCAGCCAAAACCAGGGACTGAAGCGGGGCTGTGCTATATGGAAACTGAGATAAACTGTAAACGTCATGTTTTTCCTATCCCTAGAGACTGAGGTGATGTAAAGGGAAGGATTGTGTCCCCTAGGTATTGAAAAAAATGTTTGTATGTTCATTCTTGTTATACTTTTAAATAAATATTCCTTTGAAAAAGCTAATCTATTAAGAAGTTAAATAGAACTGGAATACTGGCTCCCCCTCCTAAAATTGGGTGAACACAATCAACGGGAGCTTAAGCCAATTGCAAAGGCTAGGCACTTCCAACAGGGCGGCTAGGTGGCACAGTAGCTAGAGCATTAGCCTAGAGCAACCAAGAAGACTTGTCTTTGTGAGCTCAAATCTAACTTCAGACACTCATTAGTTATCTGATCCCAGGCAAGTCACTTAATCCTGTTTGCCTCAGTTTCCTCATTTATAAAATGAGGTAGAGAAGGAAATGGCAAACCACTCCAGGGTTTCTGCCAAGAAAACCTTAAATGGGGTCACAAAGAGTCAGATATGACTGAACAACAACTACAAGACGCTTCCAAACCCCCTAAGGATATGGAAGAATCCTGGGGAAGAGGTGATTTGTAACACACTTAGGTTTCAGACAGTAGGGGCTAGAGATTCATTTTTACATGTGGGCCAGGAGTGCTCCTAGAATCACTTGTTTTACCTTTGTGGATCAATTGCCAAGTGTGACTTTTTAATTAGATGATTTAGGCTTTAGTTGGTAAGCCCCATCCTTGGAGCAGTTTCTTTAATAACCCTAAACTTCTCTTGGAAACAATTTTCTATTGTGTTGTTTTACAACTGCAAGCTTGGAAACACAAGCAGTCTCCAAAGAATCAAAATGATCATCACACAAAGGACGGAGGAGAGGTACATGGTGAGTATGAGCAGGCTACCACATAGAATGTTCCAATGAGGAATTTTGAAGAAAAATGGGAGTGAGAGGTGCCATCAAGTGTATGATAGGAATAGAAGACGGGCTAGACATGTGGCAAGGATAAGAGGGACACAGGTAGAAAGTCAGAGTGCCCCACTGGTATCCCCCAGGTGTCATGAAAAAGCCAAGAAGTCCTCCAGCACATCAGGAAGATGCCAAGTGCTGAACTTATGGGAGACCATAGACAAGAGTCATACAAGATGGGTGAGTATGGATGGGTGGCCATCTGCATCATCTAAAGGCACTTCAAAAGGTGTCTCAGTGAATACAGTGCTGGGTCTGGAATCAGAAGGACCTGAGTTCAAGTGTGATGTCAAACACTTTTCAACTTTGTGACCCTTGGCAAATTACTTAACTTCTCAGTTTCCTCAATCTGTAAGATAGTAGTACCTATTGCATAGGATTGTTTTAAGGATCAAATGAGAGAGTATTAGCAAAGTGCAGGGTGAAGAGTAGGTACTTCATAAATGCTTTTTTCCTTTCTTCCAAATTGATAAGATTATCAAGAATTATTACACTTGAATGCTTACCTAAAAGTGTAAAGTGTGAGTTTACTGTGATTAATATTCTTATAGGATCATAGGATTCTGGACCCTAACCTTAGAGAAAGATTAGACTGTACGGAGGATTTCTCAAGCTTTAAAAAAGAAAGGGACCTTAGAAGTCATCAAGTTCAATTCTCTTATTTTGTAGAGGAGAAAAGTGAAACCCACAGAGGTTAAGTGAATTGCCCAAGGGTACAGAGGGAAGAAAGAGCAGAGCCAGGACTTGAATTCAGAATCTCTGACTTCAGTTTAGTGTTCTTTCCATTTTCAGTCAGTTAATTAGCATTTATTAAACACAGACTATGTGTCAGGCATTGTGCTAAGCACTGGGAATCTGTGTTCATCCTTCATTTTTGAAAAAGACCATGACACCAGAGAAATGATGACGTGACTTGCACTTGACTTTGTTTTGAGTGAGGGAGGGCTGTGCGAGGTCATCAGCCTCACTTCCCCTCCTGGGCCATCTGGATCCAGTGACCTATCAGGATGACTGGATCAGGCCTAGGATGCACTGAGAGATCTTGGCCTATTCAGGTACTTATTTAGAGTGAGGTAATACCCATTTGGTGAATAGGCCTCTTTAAGAAGTAAACAGGGAATGTGTCCTTTAATAAGGAAAAGAAAGAAAAAAATAAGTAAATGGAGCTGGGAGGGAAAGAGCAACAGTTACTATTGATAATCATTTTGAAGCCAGGACTGTCCCTAAAAGAGCCCTCAAGTGGAGTTTGAGCAGGGACCTATTGTTGTGCAATGTATGGGCTTCAGAGTGCACTGGGTCTAAGATTTTGGCAAAGACCCTCCTCTCCAGGCAGGATCTCATGGTCTAATCCCAGAAGCTGATAGTTGGAGGCAACATGAAAGCAACTCTCTCCAAACAGGTTAAATTGGAATGATCAACAGAGGGCAGCCACCAGCAGTAAGAGGGATCAGGAAAGACTTCCTGTGCTGAGGTTACTTGGTCTTTTTTCAGTCACATCTGACCCTTCATAACCCCATTTAGGATTTTCTTGGCAGATTCTGGAGTGGTTTGCCACTTCCTTCTCCATCTCATTTGACAGATAGGGAAACTGAGGCAAACAGGGTTAAATGACTTGTCCAAGATCACACAGCTAATAAGTATCTGAGGCCAGATTTGGATTCAGGAAGAGGAGTCTTCCTGACTCCAGTCCTGGTGCTTTATCCATTGCAACACCTCGCTGCCCTAAAAAGAAAGAAGGCTTTACAAAGAAGGGGGGATTTTAGGTGGGACTTGAAAGAAGTGAAGAAAGCCAGGAGATGGGAGGCAGAGTATTCCAGGCATGGGGGACAAGTCACTCAAAATGTTCAGAGTTTGGAGATGACATGCCTTGTGCAAGGAACAGAGATGAGCCTAACGTCATTGGAACACAGAGTATGAAGAAAGGAGTAATGTACGAGAAGCCTGGAAAAGTAAGAGAAGACTGGATTGCGAAGGGTTTTGAATGCCATACAGAGGGTTTTCTAGGTGCTCCTGGAGGTGATGGGAGTCCCTGGAGTTTATTAAATAAAGGAGATGGCATGATTAGATCTGTGTTTTAGGAAGATTAATTTGAGAGCTGAACAGAAGACTGACTGGGAGCCACTTGAGGCAGACAATCTGCCAGGCTATTGTCATAGTCTAGGCATCAGGTGATGACGGTCTGCACCAGAGTAGTGGTAGTGCCAGGGGACAGAAGGAGCCATATGCTAGAAATATTATAAAGGTCAGATTGTCCGGACATGGCAACAGATTGTGTAGCACCATTCTGACTCCTCTAAAGTTCATGTGGTTGTTTGATGTCTATATTTATATTATCCTCTTATTCAGTCCTCTCCCAAGGTCCACAACATTGTAAGCATTTTTAGTAGAAAAAATGTAAGTCCATTTAAACTGAATTGTGAAAATGATTTTTCTGGATTATTTTCTTAAAGATCTTTATGCTTACCCCTTAGTGGAGCACATAATGGAAGATTCTAGAAATGCAATTTCTTGTGAGCTTGATAAACCCTATGGGATTTGGTGAAGAGAATATTAATCCCTGTCTGTCTCTGATGATAGAATGTCTCATGGACTTCATTATACACAGACCCACTTCTTTTCTAGAGTTCCAGATAGACTTTTTGGCCTTCTGTGACAGCAGTGATTGATGGTAGCTATTATTACAAATTGATTATAAACATTCATTGGAAGCTTATAATGTTGAAGGCCATGATATAAAGCATCAGGCCCATGGGAGACACCATTTATCATTTCTATGGAATACTTGAAAGGGGTTTTATTTCCCCTAAAGATCTCATAGTGTTTTACAGTGTAGTTTACAGGCATATGGCACCAACAGTTTACAAAGCACATTATCTCACTTGATCTTGACAATAAATAATTCTGTGAGGGAGATAGAACAAGTATTTTTAGCTTCGTTTTACAGATAATAGTAGTTAGCATTAATATGGTGCTTAAGGTTTGCAAAATGCTTTACAGTATTATCTCATTTTAACCTCAGAGGTGGGTTACAGTTAATAAGTGGTAGAGACAAACCTCAAATTCAGGTATTTGACCCCAAGTCTTATGCATCCTAAGAATGCTTGAGACTTCCCATTTGACTCACTATAGAAACTGCCTATATATCTCTCCTATTAGAATATCAGCTTGTTGAGGGCAGGAACTATCTTGCTTTTCTATTTGCATCCCTAGCACTTGGCACCATGCTTTGCATGTAGTAAACTCTTTAATAAATGCTTTTTTCATAAATGTATTTGCATTTGACCATGTGGTCCTTAGTAGGTAAGTGGCATTACTTTTACACAAGCCAGGATTGTTATTTTATTGGTGTATGAAATTTCAAGTGAAGGATCTCTCTCTATCAATATTAATCAGCCTCTTCTCTTAACTGGTGGTCTTAGTTGCTAATAAGGCATCAAGGTGGGTAAAAGCACCAAGAAGAGAAGTAACTTCCATGGGGTCACACAGCTAGTAGGTGTTAGAAACTGGACTCAAGCACAGTTATTCCTGGCTTCAAAGTCACTTTTCTGTTCATTCTTCCAGTGATGCCTAATTAGAAGTTTGTAGATTTCCTTGGGGGGTGGTTACAATTTGCAACTATTACAGATATATTATTTTCTCTTTGACAAAAAAAAGCATGTGCCTTTGTAGATTAGTTTCTCTAGTAATTTGAAACCATCCTGATCATACGCACAACAATTTTAGTGTTCATGCAGTGATTATATCAAACCCTGAGCACTTCTGATTAAGCACAGTGTTACTGAACTTTCTTAAGCTGTCATCAAATTGTTTCCAAACTACCACAATAGTTGAATATCTGACTGCAAATCAATTCTCAATGTATGGTTAGATGTATGTACATGCCCTCCTTTACGTTAGGTACAACACGCAAGGGTAGTTTCTTGTTTTCTTCTGTTATCCTTTCATCTTATCTCATTAGTGATGTTATCACATGATCAAGATGTTACCACATGATCAAGATGTTACAAATCTAACATTTCCCACTAGCTTCACTCCTTGGACTAGACTCCACCATCATCATAGTCTCAAGAAATCTTTTCACAGGAAATTAATGATACTGAAAGATTGCATGGTTTTGGTACTCAGACTTCTTCAGTATCTTTAAAACCCCTTACCCCTCTGATTTGAGGGCTAGAGAGCAGAGCAAAGAACTCCTCCCACAGCTTCCATTGAAAGAGGGCTCATAGATCAGTCAACTCTTCATTTCCTATATGCTGTATTCAGTGGAATGGATTCCACTATGCCACTATGCCAGGTAACTTCTCCTGCCAACCTTCCCCACCAACATTTTTCAGCTTTCTTTTGTATGTCTTCCTCCATTAGATTGTAAGTTCCTTGAGGGCAGGAACTATCCTTTTGTTTTTGCTTATTTATTTATTTTTAGTTTTCAACATTCATTTACACAAGATTTTGAGTTCCAAATTTTCTCCTCATCTTTCCCCTCCCCTGCACCCTGAAATGGCATGAATTCTGATGACCCCCTTCCCCCAATTTGCCCTTTCTTTTATCAACCCCTGCTCTTATCCTCTTCTCCTTTACTTTCTTGAAGGACAAAATACATTTCTATATCCCATTGCCTTTATACCTTATTTTGTAGTTGCATGTAAAAACAATTTTTTAGCATTTGTTTTTGAAACTTTGAGTTCCAAATTCTCTCTCCTCTTCCCTCCTCACCCACCTTCACTGAGAAGGCAAGCAATTCAATGTAGGTTATACATGTATAGTTATGCAAAACACCTCCATAATAGTCATGTTGTGAAAGACTGCATTTCCTTCCATCTTATCCTGCCCTCCAATTATTCTAGTTTCTCCTTTGACCCTGTATCTTTTCTAAAGTGTTTCCTTTTGACTACCCCGTCTCCAATCTGCCCTCCCTTCTATCAACCCCCACTTCTTATCCCTTTCCCCACTACTTTCCGGAAGAGTAAGATACCCAATTGAGTGTGTGTATTATTCCCTCCATAAGCCAAATCCGATGAGAGTAAGGTTCACTCATTCCTTCTCACCTCCCTCCTCTTTCCCTCCATTGTGAAACTTTTTCCTTGCCTCTTTTATGTGAGATAATATACCCCATTCTCTCTCTCCCTTTCTCCTTCTCCCAACATATTCCTCTCTCACCCCTTAATTTTATTTTTTAGATATCATGCCTTCATATTCAACTCATCCTGTGCCGTCTGTCTATCTATCTATCTATCTATCTATCTATCTATCTATCTATCTATCTATCTGTCTGTCTGTCTGTCTGTCTGTCTGTCTGTCTGTCTGTCTGTCTGTCTGTCTGTCTGTCTGTCTTTCTGTCTGTCTATCTATCTATCTATCTATCTATCTATCTATCTATCTATCTATCTATCTATCTATCTCCTCCAACTGCCCTAGTACTGACAAAGGTCTCATGACTTACAAATATCATCTTTCCATGTAGGAATGTAAACAGTTCAACTTTAGTAAGTCTCTTGTGATCTCTCTTTCCTGTTTACCTTTTCATGCTTCTCTTGATTCTTGTATTTGAAAGTCAAATTTTCTATTCAGCTCTGGTCTTTTCATCAAGAATGCTTGAAAGTCCTCTTTTTCATTGAATGTTCATTTTTTCTTCTGAAGGACTATACCTAGTTTTGCTGAGGAGGTGATTCTTGATTTTAATCCTGCCTCCTCTGACCTCTGGAATATCATTTTCCAAGCCCTTCTATCCTTTAATGTAGAAGTTACTAGATCTTGTGTTATCCTGATTATATTTCCATAATACTCGAAACTTTTTTTCTGGCTGCTTGCAATATTTTCTCCTTGATGTGGGAACTTTGGAATTTGACTACAATATTCCTAGGAGTTTTCCTTTTAGGATCTCTTTCCAGAGGCAAATGGTAGATTCTTTCAATTTCTATTTTACCCTCTAGTTCTAGAATATCAGGGCAGTTTTCCTTGACAATTTCTTGAAAGATGATATCTAGGCTCTTTTTTTGATCATGGCCTTCAGATAGATAGTCCAGTAATTTTTAAATTCTCTCTCCTGGATCTATTTTCCAGGTCAGTGGTTTTTTCAGAGATATTTCTTCAATTTTTTTTCATTTTTTTTGGTTCTGTTCTATAATTTCTTGATTTCTCAGAATGTCATTAGCTTCCATTTGTTCCATTCTAATTTTGAAGGAATTATTTTCTTCAGTGAGTTTTTGGACCTCCTTTTCCATTTGGCCAATTCTTCTTTTGAAGGTATTCTTCTCCTCATTGGCTTTTTGGACTACTTTTGCCATTCAGGTTAGTCTTTTTTTTTAAGGTGTTATTTTCTTCAGTATTTTGGGAGGTCTCCTTTAGCAATCTGTTGACTCAATTTTCATGATTTTCTTGCATCACTCTCCTTTCTCTTCCCAATTTTTCCTCTTCTTCTTTTATTTGATTTTCAAAATCCTTTTTGAACTCTTCCATGGCTTGCTACTAATTCATATTTTCCTTGGAGGCTTTTGATGTAGGAATTTTACTTTGTTGTCTTCTTCTGGTTATATGTTTTGATCTTCTTTGTCATCAAAATAAATTTCTATAGTCTGAGTTCTTTCACAATGTTTATTCATCTTCCCAGCCAAATACTTGACTTTCTAACTCTTTGTCAAGATAGGACTCTGTTTCTAGTGGGGGTGGGGTGGAGGAGGTGTACAGAGTTTTCCCACTGAACTTTTTGGCATTTGTAGGTAGAGAAGTCTGGAAACTGCCACAGCTGCCAGTGATTCAGTTCTCTGAGATCTGCTTCAGCCCATCTGTGCCTGTGTGGCCAACACTGCACTGTGCTCCATTCCCTGCCCAGTGCAATAGACCCTTCCTGTTGACTTTTTAGGCTGTCTTGGGCTGGAGATTTGTTTCACTCTGTCATTTTGTGAGCTCTGTAGCTCTAGAATTTGTTTAGAGTCATTTTTACAGGTTTTTGAAGGGCTTTAGGGGAGAGCTCAGGGAAGTCCCTGCTTTTACTCTGCCATCTTGGCTCTTTTCCCCCCACCTTTTTTTAAAAAATTATATCCCTACCACTCAACACTGTACCTGGCATATAGTAGGTGCTTAACTAACATTTATTAATTAACATTTATTGATTGACTGATAAATGTTTGAGTTCTTGCAGCACAAATGTCAGCTGATTCAAAACCATTATCTCTGTGAATGTGCATTACTAGTCATCTTGAAACCATCATAGACTATATAACAAATGCTTTGCAGAAATAAACTTTATATCGTTTACTATTGCGAGACTAAGACTATTTTCCCATTTAAACTTATCTTTTACTTACGTTGCTATTCTTGTATCTGGCAGATTTTCAAGTAACAGTGTAGCTAGAGTGCCAGTGGTAGAAGAGAAGATACGTCTGAAGGAATTCTTTCATTACAAAGGAGAGTTTGTATAGAAATGTCACTAAAAGTAAAGCTATGCAATGGAACTTTAAGTACTTATCATTTAACGTAATTCTTGTCATTAACCATTAGAAATGTAAATATTTTACATCATAGCATGATATTCATTTTCACTGATTGGTTTGGTGGCTAAAAATTAATTCCTATTTCTCAGCAAGTGGGCTTATAAAACTTCTACGATTTTCTACCTTTCATTTGTGTGAATGAGCATTTTCATTTTATTCTTGTTTTAAATCATAGTACAGAAATGAATGTGGTACAGAACCAGATTTAAGACTGAATTTAATGGTGAGCCAAATATTGCAAACCTTTGTTCAAATAAAAAAGTCCAACATGAAAATCGTTTCTATATTATTATTAAATTATGTTTAAGCATCTTCCAGGTTGTACATATTTCATTAAAATACCATTTTTATTCAACAAAATTTGTAAAATGAAGCAATTAAATATGAAATTTTATAGATAATAGCAGGCGTATGAAATCTTTCTGGATTTTTTTCTTTTAATTCTTATAGACTATCTCACATAAAATATTTGTAACCATTAGAGTATCATCAATTTTTATTTAGTTTTCATGATCTATATTTTATAATAATTATTACATGATATAAATTTTAATTTGGAACTTTTGGGGGCAAAAGTTGTTACTGTAGGTTACTGTAAGTACTTACTGAATAAATCTAAAAGAATATTGTGAGTAGTATATTAAATTACTTGGGAATTCACAACACATCTTTTTTTGGTCAAAAGTGGCTCATAGAATAGGAAAAAAAAGTGGTATCTACTGCGTTATGTCATCTGGAAGCACTATTATTTACACTGGATGACCATGGGCAGAAGGCAGAGATGGGAAGAAATGGCAGGCGAAGGTCATGGTGGTTTCATGAGAAAGGGCACCTCACAATACAGGGCCTGAAGAAGGGCATGAGATATTGGAACTTGGGTGGGAAAGAAGTGTACCTACCCCATGTTGGTGCATGAGACAAAGCCCTGATCACTCTGCCTTAGTTACTGTATTGTGAATTAGCTGATGAGAGCTAGTGCTCGGCTCTACGTTTATAAATTCCTGAACTTTTGAAATGACTAAACGTAATGCAGGAATTTAGTCTTTTCAAAAGGTAAGCATTCAATTTGGTCCCAAAAGACTTAAATTTTGAGTCCTATTTCCCAACTATAGGACCCTGGGCAAGTCATTTAACCTCCTCACATCTATTAAAAGGATGTAATAATATTTGCATGTCCTTCTTTATAAGATCATGAGGAAAGTGATACTGTAAACCTTAAAACACTGTTAATGAATTCTTAGTAATTATTATATTCTCAGCCTTTCATTCTAAATACTCAAGTCTTAACATAGCTATTATAAACTGTTAAAAAAAATTCCAATTAAAAAATTAATAGCTGAGAACAAGTCTTAAAATGTGCTCCCAGTATCAAACTAAGCCAGCCCATTCCTTTTTCTGCTCCTACCAATGAATCTTAGATTTAGCACTGAAGAGACCTAAGATGTCAACTAGTCAATTCCCTCATCTTAAAAGGAGGAACTAGAAATTCAGAAAATTAAGTGATTTGTCCATGGTCACAAAGTTGGTACTTAGTTTCTGGGAATGGATCTCTTGTCATATCCTTAGTAAGGCCTTACCTAACCTGCCTTGGTTGGTTGATATCAGAATAGATAGAATGATTTGTAATGTTTTCCCACCATAACTGGTCTTTAGTTTGAACTACCATGGATGATTAATGTAGCAAAATTTTCTAGTCTAGAAGCTGTGTGGATGAGGTATAAATAAAGCTATTCTGTAAATATGACAGGAGTCACATGGGCTACTAAAGACTGCAGAGGGAATCACATCAGGTTTGGACAAAAGGCACATTTGAAATTTAGTGAATTGCCTTTTTCTTGGGTGGGGGGGCATTATTTATATTTTAACAGAAGATTTCAGAAGAGGGACTCAGAAAAGAAATGGTTCAACTAATGGACTTTTAGAAAGCCAGTGCATGAACTAGAGAGCAGCCTGCTCATTTTTGGTTCCTGGCAAAATCATCTTGAGGAATACAAACCATCTGAGTTCACAAAACAAAAGCTTGAGTTCCAACATTAGGGACTTTGAGCAGATTTCACTGCTTTCTTTGAACAGAAATTTGAATGCAAACAAACACAGTTTTAGACACAACTGAAGACCCATCATGCCTGAGGCTCACAGAGCCTCCAGTTGGGAAGTCTGAAATGTCAGCAGTAAGACGAGGGACACGTTCCTCGGCCTCTTCCCCCATTAGGCAGTGGAATGTCATGCTTAATTTTCAGAGGATTTACTAAGCCCTGGCAGACTCTAAAAGTCCAAAGGAACAACTGTGCTTTAGATGGCAGCGAAAAATAAACAAATAAATAAGTAAACGAATAAATGAATGAATGAATAAAGGACCTGCTTTGATGTTATGTTTTCCTTGTTCTAACTGGTAGGAGGGAATGAATCTGTAGCTGAACCAAAATCATTTCACATAGAAGCCTTCTGTTTGTAGTGGTTACTGGTCTAATAACCAACAGAGTATATATTAATAGCCCTATGAACCAAGCTTACTCTGAAACACAAAATTTTAAGAATCATGAACATTTATTTAGCTGTCTTTTCTTCTTCAGTTTCACTAACAAAGTTTCATTGCACTTCCCTGACATCCATTTCTTTCCAGGGTCCCACAGGTATACCTGAGCAGTTGTCACTCCCATCTTTCCCCAATAGGTGCCAGAGAAGCTGGGGAATGGAGAGTAGGAGTCAGAGGACTTCAGAGTTATTGAATTATTGTCTTTGTGGCACGACCTGCAAACTCGAACTGCCAAAACTCATTCTATGATGTCTGGTTTCTAAATACTTTTGTCATGATCTCCCATAATGTATTGGAAGTGTTTTGTCTTCTAACCCAACCTTTCATTTCACTAGTTTAATGAGTTTTCATTCTGAAACTTCTACCAATGCAGATCAGCATTTTTTCTCTGCACTTCCTGGGCCTGGAGAATTGCCTGGGGGACTCTGAGGTCAAGTGACCAGTCTAGGGTGAATCTGTGAATTTATGGCAGAGGAGAAAGACATGAACATCATGCCCTCCTGTCTCATAGGCCAACTCTCTATCCACTCTGCTAGGATGCAGTCATGTTTTCCATTTAAGACACATGCAACTTCGAGTTCATCCTTTTTTTGTGAATGTAAACAAATGGACATTTTCTTATAAGGAATTGTACTCATTAATATTGGCTTAGGAGAAGAGTAGAGAAAATCTGTCTCCCTCTCTTCTTTGCAGAAATGGGAGAGTCTAGGTGTGGAATATTGCCTACACAGCCAGATGAGGCTGATGTTTTCCTGAACTGCCCTTCTTTTCTCTTTTTAAAAAAATAGTTGTTAGAAGGTGAGGGAGAAGCCAAAATAGCAGGAGTGAAAGAGATATAAAAAGCAAGTGACATCAAGAAAACTAGGATTAAATTTTCAGGACAAGAAAGGTACAGATACAATTACAAATGAGCACTTACCTGCTGGTAAGATTCCTCAGCATAGGAAATAATGAACAAAAATTACTGAGTGAATGTTAGGGTATAGCTAATATTATAGTTTCAGTTTATTGAGCCTATGGCATATTTTAGAGTCTACAGGGTAGTTTGGGATAGGTGAGTTAAATCAGAAATTCAAGCCATAGAATAAAACTTACTGGTATCTTCATTCTTTATTATACCATGAAGCCTCTTATGTGCTCATGGTCACCTGTAAGAAAGAATGAACCCCTGGGAGCTGGGCATATGTATGCAGAGAGTACGTGTCAGGTATACCTGTGTGTGTTGTCATACCCATGCCATTGTATATGTATACTTATGGATTTGGGGAAACTTACAGATAATTGGTTTTTAGAATCCATCCAAGGCCATGAAAAAGACTCCTATATTCATCGGAACAGGCCTCCCCAACTTTACAGTTAGAGAGTAAATCAAACTATCTCTTCTTCCTCTTTTTCTTTGTACTCTTTACCAATTAAATACCTAAAAGATGGATTCTGAGAGAGGAACCATGTTAATACCTTTTCTTGTCAATCAATCAATGCTCTAGAACCACATTTGATTGGCTGGAGCACTAGAATGGAAGTTTTATGTTAACAATCACAGCATGAGAGTTTTAAAGCATGTGCTCCAATCACGTGGACCTACTTGCCATTCCCTGAACACACCTTGGCTGCTTCCCATCATTGCTTGACCTGGGATACCTTCCCCTTGCCTTCCTGACTTTTCCCTATTGAAATCCTTCCTATCTGTCATAAGCAAAATCATAAATCACCTTCTGCATGAAGCTTTCTCTGATGATCCCAGATGCAAATGAAATTCACTATCCTCTGAACTCATAGGATGTTTGAGTACTTCTCAGATAGCACTTATCATCTATGTACAGTTATTTGTATATAGGTTTTAACTGCCTTATTAGATCATAAGCTCCTTGAAGCACAGTAGGCTTTTTGCACAGAAGAAGAGCTTAATAAATGTTTTATTTTTCATTCATTTATTGAAGGGAGGGACTGTATGTTGTACACACACACACACACACACACACACACACACACACACACACACACGTTTTCCACACCAATATCTAATTTGATTTTTATTCAATATGTGCCCACTATTGTTCAATGAATTTAGTAGTTCCACTTACCACAGTGAACATAAATGAAACCCAAGAGACCTGAGAAAGGAAGTGCTGAATCAACTTTCTTCCAAATATTTAATTAGAGGTAAGTAACCAATCAATTCAGTGTGCTTATTATCTGCCATTTGGAAAAATCTGCAATATCCCACTGTCTAAAAGGCCTTTTCTTCAAACTTTCAGAATCACTGGATCTTGACCTGATCAGAACTTTCCTTCTTGTTTTTTTAGTGCTAATTCTCTGGGCTTCCAATCCTTAGCACCAAGTTCCATTTTCTCAAGAACTACCCATCTAGATTATCTTAGAGGTTGATCTTTGCTTTGCCCAAGAATCTCTTCAATTAACTCAAAGCTAGGTATGTAGGCTTCTGGACTGCTGCCCCTCCAGGACCTGAGTTCTAATTCTACTCCACTTAGTTTTCTGTGAAACCTTGGTCAGGCCCTGTTGGTTCAGTTTCCGTGTCTAAAAGAGGTCCTTTAACCATTCAGATAAGATCTGTGATTTGCTGAATATAAGAATACAAGATTTGCTGGGAGAATGGGTGGCCATGGGAGGGTGGGGCAGAGGTGGGGGCTGTTAATATAGATGGTTTCTCCAGAACAGGGACACTTTCTAGGCATGGTCTCAGGGACCAGCTATCTCAGAGTGTTATTTGTGCGCTAATCTACAGTCTTGATCCATTCTCATCCATCCAGCTCTATGCTTAGCTTTTTGCTTTCACTCTGGTCACTTACCAAGTCTTCTCTGAAGATTCAGAGGTAGATGATGATGACACAGTGGATAGAGTGCTGGGCCTGGAATCAGGAATACCTTCTTTCAAGTTGGGATTCAGACAGTAGCTCTCTGATCTTGAGCAAGTCATTCAACTGTAGTTTCCTCAACTGTAAAATGGGGATAATAATATCATAATAAATGTTAGTTACTCTTATTAACCTACACCTCAAAGGCTTGTTGTAAGAATCAAATGAGATGATATTTGATTTTTTAACATTTTTTTAAATTTATAGAATAAAATAAGCATTTCTATAATGGTACAATAAAAAGAAGATTGTACATAAAACTGCAAATCTACTATGTACAACATGCTCTTGCTTTCAAATATACAACAAAATTACATGTAAATTTCTTTTTTTCCCTTTACTTTCTTCCCTCTCTCCTACTCTAAGAAAAAAAAAACCACTGATCACCACCTGAAAGAGATCCCAGGAGGAAAACTTATAGGAATATCATAGCAAAGTTGCAAAGCTCCCAGGTTAAGGAGAAAATAATGTGTTTGTATATATGTGTGTGTGTGTGTGTGTGTGTGTGTGTGTGTGTGTGTGTAAAATTATTGTGTACATCCTTCTGTGATCAATTCTTTCTCTGGATGCAGAGAGTGTCTTTCTTCTTCTGTACTTCATAGTTAATTTAGGTATTTATAATAGACAATATAAGTTGTTCACTTAAAGTCATACTTAAAATGGTATTTGCTAAAAAGTACAAGCTTATTCCCTCCCCTCTCTCTGCTTATGACCTCTTCAATCATCTCTATTTATTCTCCTTGCTTTGCCACATTGCCCCTTATCCTTCACCATCATATACATCCATGCTGCTAGAACTAACCAGGTACATTTTGGAATGGGATTGGTTTACAGGGAAAATAATAGATTCGGAAGTAGTACAAAGGAATTTCCATCCATCTAACTATCTAACTATCCAGCTATCTAGCCAGTCAGATACGGGGAAGCTTAGTGAGTGTAATCAAACTCTAAGCAAAATAATTTCCCCAATTGTTATGGGGAGTGTTTTAATTGTGGCTTCACCAATCAATTAATCAATGAAAAAGGACTTATTAAGTGCCTACTATCTGCCAGGCATTGTGCATTTTCCAGGGATACAAAAATGAAAGCATTCCTGCTCTCAAGGAGCTTACATTCACAGGGAGAGATAGCATGTATATACCCAAATATACACCAAATATATACAACGTAATTTTTAAGGTGAGACACCAGCAGCTTGAGGTCATTAGGAAAACTTCAGGTAGAAGGTGGTACCTGTATTGAGCTTTGAAAAAGCAACAACACAACAACCTAGGAATTCTGGGAGGTAGAGGTGAGGGGGGAGTTCACTGGTTACTTGCCATGTTCTAATTAGGATCCCTAAATTCTGGCCACAAACTCTTTTTCTTCTCCATTCCCCATGTGGAAGCAACAACAAAAGACATGAATTTTACAGCTTTCCAGGGTCTTGGTTACAGCTTCGCATTTTATCCTCTGTTAACCAAGCAAGATTTTTGTCTCATCCAGATTCTTTTGCCAACTTGCAAGCTCTTTTCATATCGCTAGGACCCAATCTTGCCAGACAGGCTGATGGAAAGGCAATATGTCATGGGGTGTCACTAGTTCTTTATTCTTTTGATGTGGAAAAGGGCAACACACTATAAGCCTTTTCCAACCTTTTTTGCAATTGATAAAGCTAAATAGCTAAAGAAATCAAAGTCAGGCAATGCTTAAGCATTTCTCTGAGATCATGTCTGTTGACAGGGCAGAATTCACTTGAGTTCCCCCATACTGCTTCACTCATTCAGTTGTTTTCTTTTGGAAGCAGTGGGTTTCTTGTCTTCTTCAATTCAGACTTTGTAGATTTCTGAATCTCAGTCATTTCTGGCTCACCAGACATCTTTTCAGGATGAGCAGGGGAGAGAGTTGGATTAGGAGTCCCTGGGGTTCTGCCCTGGACAGTGGGTTCCTGATTCAACACCAAGACACAAGGGAACAAAAAATTGAAACCAGAAATAGTTGTGCCAGAAATAAGAGTAGTTTCTTCATTGCTTTTGGGAAGTGGGACACAGGGTGCACTGAAAATAGCCTTTCTTCTTTCCCTTTTAGATTTTCTTGCTAAATCCAAATGTTTTTCTTCTTTGAATATGCATGATCTTTCTTCAGTGTCTTTGAAGGATATTGATTATTTAAATGTATTAATGACCATTTAAAACAGAAATAATATGTAAATTTCTGTGACATTTAGGGAAGGATCCAAACATTTTGAAATACATTTTTTTAAAGCAATGCAACACTACAGTATCAAGAACATACTTTCAGATTAGACTCACATGATAAAATATAGCTAGAAATTCTGCAAAGGGATAGATAGATATGTATACATACATGTATATAGTCATCTTATCCTCACAACAACCCTATGAGACATATGTTATTACTAAAACCATTTTACAAACGAGGAGATTGAGGCAGTGAGAAGTTAAGTGACTTGCTCAGGGTCACATGGGTGGTAAGTGTCTGAGGCAGGATTATGAAGATAGGTCGTCGGAATTCAAGTCCAGCTTTCTATCCATTATGCCATCTAGCTGCCAAGATCAATAAGAAAGAGAAAATCTGAATTAAAGCATGAGGATATTGCTGTCCTTTCTCTGTCTGTGTCTATATATATAGAGAGAGAGAGACACACACATATATGTACGTACGTATATTTATGTCATATCATGTCTTACATTGTTACACACCAAGTACTGTGGAAAGTGCTTTACAAATAATATCTCACTTGATCCTCACAACAATCCTGGGAGATAGATGTGATTATCATCTCCATTTTACAATTGGGGAAAATGAATCTGATCAAAGTTAAGTGACTAGTCCAGGGTCACACAATAAGTGTCTGAGGATGGAATTTAATAACATTATCTAGCAAAATCTAGTTCTGACTGTACTACTAATTTCCTAAGTGATCTTGGGCAAATCTTTCATGAGTAAAATATTGGGAAAGTGACTAGACAGCAGTTCATCTGAAAAAAAATAAGAGTTTTGGTAAACAGGAAGTTTCATATAAATCAATGGGAAGCTAAAAATAAATTATAAGTGGAAGAACTTTAAAAATAGAAGAAGAAAGATTCAGGAAAAATGAGAAAAAAATAAGAACCTCCAAGAAAATTATGAAAAAATAAAGTCAGACAACTGGAAATAGAGAATCAAAAACTTAATATAGAAAATAATTCCTTGAAAGTTAAAATTGGGCAAAGAGAAGTTAATGACATTCTAAGACACCAAGAAATCATAAAAAAAAAATCAAAAGAGTTGAAAAAATAGAAAAGAAGTTGAAACATCTCATCAGAAAAACAACCAATATGGAGAACAGATCAAGGAGAAATAATATAAGAATAGTTGAGACTACCTGAAAATTATGACTAATAAATAGAATCTTGACACAATATTACAAGAAATTATCAAGGAAAATTGCCTTGAAGTTCTAGAACAAGGAGGCAAAGTAGAAATAGAAAATCCACTAATTACTACCTGAAAGAGATCTCAGGAGGAAAACTTACAGGAATATTGTTGTCAAGTTTCAAAGCTCCCAGGTAAAGGAGAAAATATTGGGAGCAACAAGAAAAAAAACAATTTAAATATCGTGGAGCTACAATAAAGATTACACAAAACCTAGTAACTACTACACTGGAGAACCATAAGTCCTGGAATACTATATTCCATAGAGCAAAAGAGCTGGGGTTACAAACAAGGGTTAACTTACCCAGCAACATTAAGAATAATCCTGAATTTTTTTTTAAAAAGGGCATCTAACAAATTCAAAGACTGTCAAGGTCTTGTGACAAAATCCCAGAACTTAAGCGAAAATTTAACATATAACATCCATGAGAAATATAAGGTAAACATTAAAGACCACTTCTAAGGGATTCAATAAGGTCAAAGTGTTTACTTCATATATATGAAAATATTAGCAGTATTCTAATTGTCACCATTATTTGGGTAGTTTGAAAGAAAGGTGTGGACTGAACTGAGTATGATGGGGGTAATTCTAAAAAAAATTGTAGGGAGAGATAAAAAGGAATAATCTCACACAAATGAAGCAAAAAATGAAAAACATACAGAAGAAGCTAGTAGGGGGGAGGGCGGGTAGTGCTATAGTCCTACTCTCACTGGAAATGCGTTAAAGAGAGAAAAACATATATGTGGGTATATGTCTAAATTAAGAAAGAAGTAACAGGGCAAAGCGATAGGATCAGGGGAGAAGATAAGGGAGGGACTCTCAGTGGGTTGGGTAGGTTAAGGCAAAGGAAGGCAAGGTAACACATAGAGATAAAGCAGAAGAGTAAGGAGGGATAGGATAAATAGGGTAAGAAGGATATAGAGGAAAAATAAGAAGGAGGAATATATACAACAAGTAATTGTAGCTTAGAATGTGAATGGAATGAATTTACCCACAAAACAGAAATGTATAGCAGATTAAAAATTTGAGTTCAACAATATGTTGTTTCAGAAAACATTATAAAAATGAGAAATACACACAAAGATAAAACAAAGGTGGTAGAATTTAATACGTAAAAAACAGGGCTAGTAATCATGATCTCAGACAAAGTTAAAGTTAAAATGGATTTAATCAAAAGTGAAAAGTAGCAAAACTACACTGCATCAGAAATATTACTCAATATTGTTTTAGATCATTTAAAATACCTAGACAGTATAAAGGACCCGAGTATATACATAAAGTATATACATATATACAAAGAGACACAAGAACTGTATGAACATAAACATAAAATATTTTTATACAAATAAACTCAGATCTAAATAATTGAAGTAATATTAATTGTTCAAGGGTAGGTAAAGCCAATATAATTTTTTAAATGACAATTTTACCTAAAAAATGTATGTATTCAATGTCATTCCAATTAAATTACTAAAAAATATTTTACTAAGTTAGAAAAAAATAACAAAGTTCATTTGGAACAAAAGCTCAGGAATTTGAAAGAAACCAAGGGAAAAGAATGGAAAGGAAGTTGATTTATCAGTCTCAGACTTTAAATTATATTATGAGGTAAGAGTATAGTTGAAGTGTAAAAAGAATAATTTTGATTATTTTAAATAAAAAATTTTCTTGTATAAACAAAACCTATGTAGTCAACAACAGAAGGAATGTAGAAAATTGGGGGGGAGGAAACTTTCATAGTCTCTCAGTTAGAATGTGGTTGGGTTCGAGTATTGCGGAGGAGTAGGAAATGAGGAGCTGATTGATTTAGAAAAACACAGAAAGAGTTGGACTCATGAAAGAAGATGCTAGCTACCTTTAGAAAAACTAGGAGGAAAGAAGCATAATACAGTCTTAAATATATATGTGTAGGAGTCTATATGTGTATATATATGTTTATAGGTCTCTAGGTATATGTATATATATGGACATGTATATGTACACATACATGTACATACATCTACACACATATACATACACACTCACACACACACCTCTCTCTCTCTCTCTATATATATATATATATGTGTGTGTGTGTGTGTGTGTGTGTGTGTGTGTATACACACACACACACACACACACACATATGTAGCCTTCTTTAGCCGGGAGAGGGAGGGGAAAAATAAAGTAAAAAGTGCACAGCAGAGAACAAAAGAAAACCAGCAAGGAAGCAAAGAGAAGCTGAACTACTTTGAAAACAATATGTGGTATTTATTACATAGGTTTTCTTGAAATAGAAATGTATTGTTTTATATTGAATCCTCTGTTGTAGTCTGCTGTGCATATCATGATGTTTTGTTTTGTTTCTTTTCTCAAAAAAAAATTATAAAAAAAGAATGAATGACAATGCATTTATTAAGCATTGTCATTCATTCTTTTTTTTATAGTTATTCTATTTAACCCTAGATGATAGAACTAATAGAAATGGGTAGAAGTTGTTCATCCTTCCTTCTGGAAGTGGACCAATGACATCACCAGGGTGATGTCTTGGTTTGTGTGTCAATTGGATTTAAGTGAGACAGGGCTGTGCAAAGTCATCAACCTCGCTCTCTCCTCCAAAGAGTGATGGTCCACACAGAACTTATACAAAGGAAAATTTAGACTTTATGAAAGGAAAGACAAAAATGAAAGGGTTGCTCTTATGGAAAGTGGGTCCTCAAGCAAAGGCTAGTTAAGCACTTATCAGGCATATTATAGTGGAGATATGCACAAGTAAAATTCAGACTCTTTCTCTTGGCATTCAAAGTTCTCCACAAATTTACCCTTTGCCTGCATTTCTAGCCCAAACTCACAGCATTCCTTTTGCTTTAATCATGCTGAGTACCTCATTGTGAGAATGTCTACATCACCCTTGAAACAGAAATATTAATCTTTTCTTTATTGCCGATAACTTCACATTTTTCTTGTTCTTCCAAAGAATTTCAATAATTCTTGGGATATTGAATAACCTTTCCTTTTCCTCCTCTCTCCATTTCCCCCAATCATGATAAAGTAAATGTACAGACTGGTTTGCCCATTTGCTAATGGCCCAGTTTCTGGTATGTGTTATTGTTGAGACAATTTCTTCCACCTTCTCCTACTTCTTCAAATAAATCAATATGACCCAAAATAATGACTTGGGTTGGTGACTGTAAAGGAAAAATACCCATATTCTCTCACTGCTGGCCTCCATCTCTATCTGCAACATCAAAAAAGCAAAGGAAAATATTTGGAAACGCTATGATTTCACTTGTGCCAAGAACACGCAAAGCTTAGGAAAACAAACTTGTTCCCTAGCATTTCTCTCAGAACCCTGGCATGTGGACCCTTGTTATTTTCTCAATTAATTGTAGCACTTTGCTTATGGAGTAGGCATACTATAACCTGCATTGACCATTTGGAATTTAAAATTAGCACAGTAATTATATTTGCTAGGCCACTGATTGAATGGAAATTGCATTCTGCTGGTGAATTTGCATATTGTGAAATAGGTCATGGCAGCAGATGGCCTTCCAAGAAGCAAAAAATAACTTTGGGGTTGGCTGATCTTTTCTTTGGCTTGCTTCATTAAGTTCCAAATGACAGTGTGAGTGCTGAAATCAGGTTTAGGTGATCTGGGGAGGCAGGGAGGCAGGAGATAATCAGGGGAACTTGGGAATTTTCAAGGGACATAATTTTGCTTCTCAGAATAAATTCTCATCAAATAAAAGCAGAATTCTTGGTGTCTTACCAAGCTTTTCATCTAAATTGAGCTTTCTCCCCCTTATAGCTTTTATCTTTCTTGGCTGGTAAGGGCGGATAGCATGATAGGGCCAACAGAACACATAAATAGCATTGTAAATACGTACTTGTAGTAAGAGGCCTGAAGCCACTCAACAAATCCCAGAAAAGGTTTATTTATTATTCCTGATGCCACAGTTAGGACTCTTGAATCATAGATATTAAAGAAACAAGACTCCCTTTCAAAGTCTAGCTCTGCTATTTACTATCTTTTTGACATTAGGCAGTTCACTACCCCTTCTAAGCTTCACCTTCCTTATCTGTAAAATGAGGATGTCCTATAAAGTCATTTTGATGTCCCTTATAAATCTAAATAATTTGATTCTTTGATAAGGATGGGTTTGACCACTGAGGATCTGAAAATGTACAAGAGTTGGATTAAATTTATAATTTAATATTGTTATCTTCATCTTCTCATATTTTGTGCCTCATCAAAGTGTCTTTTGGATCCCTAAATGCATGGAAGTAGAGAGAATCTCAAAAAGCATCTACCCAATTCATTCAAGAGCAGACATTTCTTCTGACAAGTAGTTACCAAACCTCCATTTGAATATCTACTATGACAGGGAACTCACCACTTCTTGAGGAAACTCATTCTATGACATTTCTAATTTTCCAAAGCTCTTTCTTATTATGAAACCCAAAACTTCCTCCATGTAATATCTACCAACTGAAACTAATTTTGCCTTATTCTCTTGATATTTGGGATTACAATATCTCTGTGAGTTGTTTCTAGGCCTGAAAATTTGCCATAAGAAAAATAGGAAGACAACCTTGGAGTAGTGCAATATGTGGTTTCTCATATCAAAGCCCTGTTTGGTGAGGAAGAAAGTCAAGGGTGAATGTTTCTTCTTAGCCCTCAAGGCTGTGCAGGTTTCCTGGTCCCAAGTTTCAGGGGTTTTATGCAGCTATTTTCAGAGAGATCTCTTGGGACCTGTAAGTTCTCAGTTCCTTCAAAATGGTATGATCAAAGGAGAGGTGACTACTCTTCTCCTGGTCTGCTCTCTAGTCTGTGAGCAACCCACAAACACTCTTTTCTGCCCTGGAACTGTGAGTAGGATTCCCTCTCAACAGTTGCCATCACCTCAGCCACTTGCTCCTTGACCCAGAATTGCCACTCAGGACTGCAACCCAGATCAGTTGCTCGATACCTCCACTGTCTATAGGCCAAGAGCTCCAGAAGCAGCCACAGCTGCATTAGTGACTGCCACTGCCATAGGGCTGGGGTAGACCACATTCCTCTCTCATCCAGGTAAGAGAGCTTTCCCACTGACTTTGGAAGCTGTCTTTGGTGTTTGTGGATTGAGAAGTCTGGGAACCACTACAGCTGCCAGTGATTCAGCACCCTGAGGCCTACTCTAGTTCAGTCTGTACCAGGTATGGCCCACGCTAGGTTGTGCTCTGCTCCTAGCCTGGTGCAATAGTCCCTTCCTATTCATCTTCCAGATTGTCTTGGGCTGGAAATCTGTTTTACTCTGTCATTTTGTGACTTCTGCTGCTCTAGAATTTGTTTAGAGTCATTTTTACAGGTATTTTGAGGGGTTTGGAGGGAGAATTCAGGCAGGTATCTGCTTCTACTCCACCATCTTGGCTCTACCCCTTTAAAATGTTTTTAAATATCAGAATCATGTCTTTAAGTACATAAAAGAAAAAAATACACATAGGATTACAAAGGAAACCAAGTATATCGAAATATAATTACCAAAATATTTATTAAAATTTTATGGACCTCAGGTTAAGAACTCCCATTTTAGACTATTATAAGCTACTGGACTAATTTGGACAGTTTATTAGGCAGCATCAGGTAACAGGGTGGCCACAATGAGGGGTGGAGAGAAGAAGATAATCCTGTTGGTATCTAAGCAGGCAAGAGACATCTTTCTTATATCCCTCACAGCAACAGTATGGGCAAAGAGGGGTAAGGTGATGAGGTGTGAGGAAGGAGCAAAGAAGCAACTCTATCATGACATGTTAAAGGGCAACAAGGTACATTAGAAAAATTAAATGGTTCTAAAATCAAAAGGTCTGGGTTCAAATCCTACCTTTGTTGCTTATCATATGAGTGACCTTGGACAAGTGAGTGACAACCTCTTTGGATCTCAGTTTCTTCTCTTATAAACTGAGGAGATTGGAAGATTGGACTTGAGAGCCTCAGAGGTCCTTACTAGCTCCAAAATTAAAATTTTATGTGTAATCCTAGTTATATTTTGGCTTTTTTTTGTAACTTCTGATGTCAACATGGGAAATATGGAGAAGACTCATAAACCAATGCTGGATATAAATTGTTGAGGGGCTGATTAGGAATAGAGGAGCTTCTGTATACTGTAGGTTAAAGGGGGCATGAAACTGCTAGCTATTTCTTATTCATTTTTCATCCAACTCTACACCTTTGGACTTCTTCTGCCCCTGAACTGACCATCTTCCCTTCTTCCCCTCCCGCTTTTCAGCTTCCTTTTATGTATTGTATTCTCCCACTTGATTGTAAGCTCCTTGAGGGCAGGGATCCATCTTTCTTTTTTGTATTTGTATCTACAGAGCTTAATACAGTGTCTGGCACATAGTAGGTGTTTAATAAATGATTATTGACTGACTGACAGACTCTTTAAGGGCATGATGAAGTAATCTTCAACCATTACATGTTTCTGAAATCCTCTTAGAAAAAAACAACACAAAACTTAATATGCTGTAAGGTTTTTCAAGGGGAAGGAAGCAGAGGAGGGAGGAGAAATAAGTAAGTTTCTTGTCAAAACACTCCTTGAAGAAGAATTGAGATTCTAGGGTCTTTTACCTTTATTATCCCACATCCATTCTGTCATGGTTTAATTCTGAGCTTTACATTTTAATGGTGCCATGATTCAGCTTTCTCTGTTGCTATGGCAGCCAGCTCCACTTAGGGCAGGCCTGGCCATTCTAGGTCTTTATTTATTAGCTGCTACTTCAGCATGCATAAAGTATCAAATGCAGCAACATAAATCTGATCAACTTGACTTGGAAAACCACTTAGCCAAAAGCCCATTTTACCAGGCTTATTTAATACACTGGCTAGTTCATGGGGATACAAACAGTCTCATTTCATATTTAATTAATTTACATTCAAAAACCAGTCAGGATTTAGGTTTTCTACTGTTATCTTAGAGGTATATATGAGAGGTCAGGTTGTCTATTATTATCTTACTAGGCATATAAGAAAGCCCTGACTCATACCATCCATTCAAAAGAGCTTCTCACTACTGCTTTGAACATATGCTTCCTCCTCCACTGGCAGCCTATGCCATCCCTAGGGCATACTCATGTGTCCTCAGAAATTTGTGTCTGGAGATGAGAGCAGCACCAAATGACTTCTCCTTGTCATGCCTGATTCTGTCACTGTTCCTTTCCTTATGTGGCCTTCAGTGACTGTGTGGATTCATTATCCAGGACTTGAGGGATATTTTTGCCCTCCTTAAACTGGTTTTGCAATGTTGACAGTATCACTGTTCTAAAAGAAATTTTACCAAAAAAAAAAAAAAAGGAGTTAGATACCTCCCTTACAGATCTTCCATTTCCTGGAGACATATAAAACTAAACTGGGGATTACTAACTTTCATTTTCCCCAATCTGTCATTAAAGAATAACCCCCATATTTTTTCTCAAGGCATTTTCACTTCTTTTCCACTCATCCGCACTGATGGTTCCCAATTGTTTTTCTCTCTCATTTTCACACTCTCCTCTTCCAGTCTTTTCTGAAAGACTTCCCTTCTTTTCTTAAATCATTCATGTCATCTCCCCCTTTAGATTTTAAGCTCCTTGAAGATAGGCACTGTCTTTTGCCTTTCTTTGGCAGAGCTTTAGCTCAGTGCTCAGTAAGTATATAATAAATGTTTATTGATTAATTGATTGATTATGGAAAGGACACTCCAAGCTTCATTCTTGAGTTAAGTTCTTAAGAAGGATGAGACCTGAAGAGCATGATTTTATGTCCAAGCTGGCTTTTCTTTGCAGTACCTCCAGGGCAAAAGGAGTTGCTAGTGACAGTTAACCTAACTTGGAACTAACCCTCCACTCCAGGGGCTATTTGGCTAGTTCAGTAAAATGTTAGAATGGCAATGAAAGTCAATGGGAAGGGTTAGGGCTGGAGTTGGTCTATTAAGCCCCAAAGTCAGTTATACCTCACCAATTCTGTGTAGTGGAGAAGTGAATGGGAAAAGAAAGGGGAATAGGATGGGGAAGAGCTACAGGTCGAAAAATTAGTCATTTATTTCAACGTCAATTATAAATGATCTTTAAAAAGACAATAAATGTAACAAGATGTTTAAATGTCATTGACCCTCTGATGATGACGGTTCTATGTCTGGAATTGGCCCTGCCCATAAAACTGAAAAGCTAGGAGAACCAAAGGGACAGAGGTAATGGGATAAATCCTTTGGCTTCTGACAACTGGGACTGGAGGTCTCAGTATCAGAAACACAGTAGGGACCAGGGAGGTGAGATGGTGAATGAAGCAGAGAAAGATTCTTTCCCTGTTTGTCCTGCTATTGCTCACACTTCTCCCTGATTTGATCCTCAAATGATGAGTTAGCCAAGATGAGAATCAGTCAAAGGATTTCAGTTCCTCCAAGAGTCCTATTTCACGCTGGTCCTCAGTCACCAGGATGGGAGAGGTGCCAAGTCCAGAGTACCTTAGAACATTTGAGTCTTCATCTGATGACCAACCCTTTTGGAGGCATGAGTTGTACATCAGTTTCAAACCAGTTAGATTAGCTAAAATTTCTTGCTGACTCAAAGAAGGAACACCCATGGGAACTAAGCAAGTTGACTTTGTATTTCCTGAGACCACTGTATTCAGAGTAACTTGTGTGTCTGGGAACTACTAGCATCTGGAAGAGGCTATCAGTCAAGGTTTTTTTATACATTGTTTTAATATTATATAATTGTTTATTTGCTTTTATTGATTCTGTTCCAAGAGTAAAATATCGTGTGCAGTTAACCATATTTTGTCTGTTCATGTTGGGGAGTCAACTCCATCATTCCACGTTCATGAGACTAGGTCTCTGTGAAATATTACAAGGACAGAGAAGAGTTGAGGTTTGCCAGAGGCAAGGGCTCAAGGTGATGTAGATTGGATATTAAATCCATTAGAGATATCCCCTAGATAGCGAATCAAATCCGATCTCCAAAGAGAAGTAGAGATAGAGGATAGAGGATTGTCCACTCTCTCAGAATCATAGAAAGAAATATTGGCACTTCTACTAGTGGAGATAGACCCGTGTAATTACCAGGATGAGCATACAATATCAGCTCAGCTCCTAATCCTTCCGTGGAAATAGAACCAGACAGTGACTGTGCCATCTGGGAGTTGAATGACATATAATTATAAAATGTTTAAATGAATGGAGTTTGTTACTATCAGCTATAATACTCACCACAAAAAACATACATAGTAACTCATAAATATCATACAAAGTTTTATTAATAGTAACTCATGAGTATTGTACAAGGTAGAGAATGAGCCTTGAAGTCAGGAAGTAATCTTAGTCCATGTTCTTCCCTCTAATAGTAATTGTGTAAATACAGGCAAATCCTCAGTACCACAAGTATCTAATAAAGGAAACAAGCATTAAATGACAAAGTATTTTACAAAATATCATCTCATTTGGTCCTCACAACAACCTTGCAAGGTATTATTATTATTACCATCCTTATTTTGCAATTGAGGAAACTGAAGAAGACAGAAGTTAAATGACTTACTCAGGGTCATACAGCTAGTAAACACCTGAGGTAGAATTTGAACTCTTCTTCCTGACTCCAGGTCCAGTGCTCTATCCAGCACACCCCCTAGTCGCCCTTATATAGTCTCCGTGACTATAAAGTACAATGGAAAAGGTTTCCTGTGGAAGGAGAGATTTAAGCTGAATCTCAAAGGAAGTCAGGAAAACTGAGACTAAGGTGAGGGGCAGAGCATTCCAGGCATGAGCCGTAGCCAGGGGAAAGAAAATGGAGAGTCTTATGTGAAGAGGAACAAGTAAAAAGAGCCCAGGGTCCTGGTTTCTAGTTTTAGTACATGACATCTCTTTGCACTGTTATATAGAGTGTGGGGAGATCTGAGTTAACACTTTCACAACTGACACTATTAACCATGAAAGATGCTGAATTAGTCTTAGATAGGTCCAGGTTCTCAAAGTATGTATTATGGTTCGGGGTATCCCTGAGGAGGTCCTTTGATGGGGTCCAAGAAGTCAAAACTATTTTTATAATAATTGGAAAATGTTTTCATTTCAAATATGATAGATATGGATAGGTATAACCCATATTAATAAAAGTTCTTTGTTATTTAATAATTTTTAATTTTTAAAAGTGTTGAGGGGGTCCTGAGACCAAAGAGTTTGAGAATTATTGCTCTAGGAAAACCCAAGTGTCAGGTTTGATTTTACTATTAATTAGCAGTGTGATCTTGGGCAAATTACTTAAACTCTATGTGTCTCAGTTTCCTCATCTGTGAAATAAGTGGGTTGGACAAGTTGGAATCTAAGGTCCTTTCCAGCTCTACGATTCTGTATTCTAAATGATAATAGGAAGGAAAGGTTATGATGTATAGGATAAAAGTTTTTACTATGCTATATCTAGCATATTTCACCTTTGTTCTCCTTTCATTCTCATGCTCTAACATAAGGTATAACCTACAACAAATGTCTTCATCCCTCTGAGCACGCTTCCTCTGTCTCTAAGTTAAAGTTTGCCACCAATCCAGGTCCTGAGTGAGGCTACCAGAAGTCACACATTCATTACCAGGAAAGTACTTTGAGGCCCTGAGGTTAAGGCACCTAGCTATGGGAGAAATCTTAATTACTGGAACAGCCTGATGAAGAGTCCTCCATGCTGAATGATTCCAGATCGCTTTTAGTGTTCTTCCAGGTCCCGTCCATTTTTCCAGAGGTCTCTGTAGGTGCTTGCTTTTCTCCATATTCAGAATTATTGATGGTATGCCAAGATCTCCTTTTTCTAAGCAATACTTTATATGAGTCTTGCACACTCCGACTTCCACCTATCTTTCCTGACATGTCATATTGCTCTTTGTGCAGTCTCCATTCCATCCAAACTAGACTACCGACTAGAACTCAACATAACCACCTCCCATCTCAGTGCCTTTGTATAGATTGTACCCCACGCCTGGAATGTCTTCCCTTCTCACCTCTACTTCTTGGAATTCTTAGCTTCCTCCAAGGCTTAGCTCAGGGGCCATCTCCCACTATCAAGAAGTATTTCCCAATTCCCCTGTAGTATTTTCACCCTTCTCAACTTACTTCTATTTATTTGTCCGTATACATCATATCTCAGAATGGTGGTTCCCATTTAGTGGACTTCACCATGATGACGTACTAAATAATTGTTTATAAATATTATAAGTAGTATCTTAGTTACCCTACTGGTTCACAACATATTTGTTTTTGTCATTATTGTTGAAAGGAACTTGAAGAACAAAAAAGAAAGAAAAGTTGTGAACCTTTATCTTGGAATGGAAGAACCTTGAGGACAGATTTCCATTGTTTATCCTTGTATCCCCGAAGCGTAGAATAGTGCCCGGTTAATAGCAGGAATCTAATAAATCCTTGTTGTTGAGACCTAATTAGAATCCCCACATTCTGCAACTGTGCAACTTAATCATGAAGGCCAAAGGAGTTCAGCTGTTCCTCCAGTAAATAACAGAGGTGAGACTCCAACAGGGGGCATCTCTCCTCCTAGACCGGACCTGCTACCAGGGTACAAAACATGTGGATTTGAATTTCTTTTCAGATTCTTTTCCTTCTCTTCACTAGACAGCTAAACAGTGAATGGGTCAAAGGACAGGAAAGGGAGGAGAAATCAAAAGCCAGTTAATCCAACTACTGCAACAACAACCCAGCCCACTGACTAACCCATACTTCACTGTATAATAAACCCCCTCTACCTCCAGAGAGCCTCTATGAGATCCTGACCAAACAGCTTCAAGATCTCAGCTAAGATTTCCCTGGGCCCCTAAGACTCCCCTCCATATTCAGGCCTCTCAACAATCCTCTTTCAGCTCAGAAGTGTCTTTTCTCACAAGGAACTGAATGAGAAGTTGACAAGAGCCCCCTCCCAGGCTTGGGTGTTTACTTCAATGAAAACAAGTTTCCCCATTGGCTGGCAGTGAGCTAAGCCCCAGAATTTAAAGCTGGGGGTTGTTGAAATCACATTTTTTGGCTCATTAAAGCCATTCTGTCAGTGTTGTTCCCCGTGTCAACTACTCACTTTTCCAGGCATTTTGTGAATGGTGCACTTCAGGGAGTTTGGGAATGGATGTTTGCTAAGGACTGGGTCCCCTCCACCAGCCTCTCCAGGGCCAGCTCATTTTGACTGCTGGCAGACTCTGAATGGCCCTCTCACCTCTTTTAGACTGGAACACAAAAAACCCCCTTTGCTCAGTCTGTCTGTGCCCTGGGATGCTTATTTATGTGATTTCTGAAGTTGTTGGTACCACTTGATGTTGTTCCCAGGTACAGAATCATGGCGGCTTCTGTCTCACAATGGAAGGTTGGGACAAGTGTGTCCAAACTTCAAGGCAGGTCTCTTTCCTTGGAAGGTCAGAGAGGAAGTTGTAGAGGCCAAGACCCAAAATGATTTTAAGGAGCCTCAAAGATACCGAACTTGGAGCTTTCTTCCTGAGAAGATGAGGGCCCAAACCACCCAAGCTAATCTTTGAGAAACATACGAGAAAATGTTTTATAAACTCTAGGGTGCAGCTGGTTCTGGGTGGTCTGGCAAAAGCCATGCATCTTATTCAACCTACAGTGGAAAGTGTTGGTAAACAAAACTTCCAATAATAGCTGACATTTAAATAGTGTTATATAATCTTTGCAAAGAACTTTCCCTCATCTTTGAGGTAGATACTGGAAATCTCATTATCCCCACTTAATGGATGAGGAAACTGAGGTTCAGAGCAATTAAGTGAATGACCCAAGGTCACACAGCTTCCAAAACTAGTCTTTGAACTCCAGGCTTGGTATAGTGGAAAAACACTGGCTCTGGAGTCAGACAAGCTAGCTTCAAATCCTGTTTCTGTCTCTGACTTCCTATGTTCTTTGGACCACTGAATTAATTTCTTGCCTTCATTTTCCTTACCTGTACAATGACAAGTGGGACTAGATGGCCTGTGAGGTCCAACTCTAGATCTCAGATCCTTTCTACAATTTTCACTCTCTTTGTAGGGAACTTGACCTATTTATTTAGGGAAAATAGTGGTGCTGTCACCATGGATGACTGATCCTGATCTCATTTTCTTTGAGTGCCTCTACCTCTCACTCCAAACATGATTTTGTGAAGGAACTGGGTCAGGTCAGAAGGAGTTGACACTTAGAATACATCTAGAACATTGGGCCTCAAACTTTTTAATCTCAAGACCCCTCTACACTCTTAAAAGCTATTGAAGACCTCCTCTCTCATGAAGAGTTTTTGCTTACATGAATTATATTTATCATATTAGAAATTTTATTATTACAAAAATAGTTTTGACTTTGAGGACTCCCAGAAAAGGTTTGGGGGACCACAGGGGACTCCAGACCACATCTGAAAATAGCTATGCCACAGCATAGGTGTCAAATACGTAGCACACAAACACAACCTCATTTCTCTAGCATTTAAAATGTGATGAACCTTTCTGACCCACCTCACTCTTTGCGTTGTCCAAATGTAATTGGGAAATACCTAACCAAATAAAAATATAATAGGACATAGATTAAGGTTAATATGCGGTTTTCTGTGTCAGTTTGTGGCCCAGTAGGTATCCTTATGTACAATTACTTGAGACTTATATTACAGTTTTTTCATATATTCCATAGAGATAAAAATGTATTTCCTCCTCCTCTCTTACTTGATTTTCAATATCCTTTTTGAGCTCTTCCATGATCTGAGACCATTGCATATTTTTTTGCAGGTTTTGGATGCAAAAGCCTTGATTTTGATGTCTTCATCTGATGGTATACCTTGTTCTTCCTCAGTCAAAAGGATGGAAGAAAATACTTTTTCACCAAGAAAGTAACCTTCTATAGTGCTATTTTTTTCTCCTTTTTGGGCATTTTCCCAGCCAGTTACTTGACTTTTCAGTCCTTTGTCAAGTGGAGGGTATACTCTATGAACCTGTAAGTTCTCAGTTCCTCCACGGTGGCACAATCAAGGGAGAGGAGTTTACCCCTCTCTTGGCCTGCACTCTTGTCTGTGAGCAACCACAAGCATTCTGTTCTGCCCAGGATCTGTGAGTAGGGCTCCCTCTACACCATCACCACTAGCTTCACCATGCTTGTGTTCCTCCTCACCCTAGTACCACCACCAAGGGTTGAGATCCAGATCAGCTATCTGATTCCCCCAGGGTCTTAAGGCAGAGGGCTCCAAAAGGGGATGCTGCTGCAGTGACCTATGCAGCCCTTGGACCAGACCCATGACCCCTCTCACCTAGGTGAAAGAGCTTTCTTACTGACCTTTGGAGCTGTCTTTGGCATTTGTGGGTTGAGAAATCTGGAAACCACAGCTGATACATGTGACTCTGCACCCTGAAGCCTGCTCCAGTCCTGTTGGAGCCTGGTCAAGCTGCCAGCACTGGACTGTGCTCCACTATGAGCCTAGTGTGATAGACCTTTCCTGTCTGCCTTCCAGGCTGTCTTGGGTGAGATATCTCTTTCACTGTCATTTTGTGGTTCCTGCTGCTCTAGAATTTGTTTAGAGTCATTTTTTACAGCTATTTTATGGGCTATGGGGGTAGAGCTACAGCAGGTCCATCCTTCTCCTCCACCATCTTGGCTCCACCCCCAATAAAAATGTTTTTGCCAATTGCTGAGCACAGTGGAAATGGAAAAATACTGTTGTGGTGAGACTCAATATTGAAGGATTTTAAGATGATAATTTTTTTTTTATTTTAAGGTGAGAAATCTGCCCTCTGTTTATCTATTAATTTATTATTGGCTTTTGTTGTGTTTTGTTTTCCTCAGTCACCCAGTACAAGTTATTTTTCTGCCCTGGATTGGAGGGGGCTTACCCCCTTGTGGAAGCCACAGTAAGTCCCAGAATTGGGCCTGAGAAGGAAGGAAGGACATGGAAAGAGAAAAGGTAGAACATCTGGAGACACTGAACCCTTCCCCTTAGAGAAATAATTCTTTTACAAACTCCTTATCTTATACTCATAATCATAGGTTACATTGATTTGTACACTTTAGGCACACAATCTCATTTGATTTTCAAAACAACCCCAGAAAGTAGCTAGGAATAATATTAGTAGCTATATCTTACAGATGAGGTAATTGAGATTCAGAGAATTTGACTGTAACTCCAATTTCTTGGCTCTAATATCTCTAATATCTAACATTTTTGAGTTGATATTTTTAAAATGCATTGATTTTAGGAGAATTGTGGGGAGGAGAGAGAGTGGGTCTTATTGATAAATATTAAAAAAACAATAATTGTACTATGTTACAGAAATGATTGTCTTATGCCATAAATTAAAAATAAAAATATTAACATAAATATGTTGTTTTAAAAAATTACAACAACAAAACATTGACAAGAAATAGGAGTAGAAGGTCATTCAAAAAACAAACAGGGCATACTTAAAAAAACCCAAGCTGTATACACACACACACACACACACACACACACACACACACACACACACACACACCCTTAGGCATAGATATACATATATATACATACATACACATATATGATGTACATATATATGGACACATGCATGTATATATACACACATACATAATTATCTGTACATGTGTATAGGTGTGTATATATGCATGCATGTATGTACATACACGCATGTACATGTGTGTATACACACATATATATGGTTTCCTGTGCAATCTTTTTCTGTTTTTCTTTGTATCTGAAAATGTTAGTGTTTGTTAATATTTGATTTTTTTAAAACAGAAAAAAAAGTGCATTGAACCTCTGTTGTGCCTTAGTTGTCTTCTGTCTCCTCCCACTGATGAGTTACTCCCAGGATTTCCATTTGGAGAAAGGGCCCAGACCAGCTGTCCTTCGTTCTCCTGACTTGGGCCACCATACTTCTCCCCTTTTCAGATTCCCTCATTTGAATATAAACTCCTTGAGGGAATATCCTTTTTGGCTTGTATTTGTACCCTTAATGATTGGCAAGTAGTAAGGTCTTAATAAATGCTTTTGACTGGGAGACTAGGATATGGAACATTTCATATGTTCTCAGATTTAGATGATATCTTGGTTAGTTTTGTTGAAATGCTTTTCTTTCTCTCTTTTTAAATCCTTTGTTTTAAAGGAGAACAGGAAGAAAAGACATACTTGCAAGTGAATATGATGTAAAAATAAGATATCAATAAAATATTAAGAAAAAAATGTTATGGAAGTCTGGATGGGAAAGTGGTTATGCTCATGACTCATCTTTCTGGCTAGATTGTAAGTCTTTTGAGGGTAGGGATTGGGTTTAATTCCTTTATATTCCCAGATTCTAGCACTAGTTTTAGAAGTTAGTCCTCAGTAACCATGATACTTATCCAATATATCTATACAACATCTTTCACTCTAACCACAGCTAAGTAGCACATAAACAAACCCCCACTTCTCTAGCATTTAGAACATCATGAGCCTTTCTGTCCCATCTCATTGTCTGAGCTGTCCAATATTACTAAGAACTCTTACTCAGTTATAATACCTGCTGACATTACCCAATAACCTCAAGAGCATCAGAGAAGCTGGAGGGTCACCACGTCTAACCCTGAAATTTTACAGATGAGTAAACTGAGGACCAGAAAGGGCAAAGAGATTTGCTTGAGGTCACTCAGGGATCAAGGGGGCACAGCTGGGCCTGTACCCAACTCTCCAAGCCCCAGGCCAGCATTCTCTCCACTGCTGCTTTGTGTAAGCATTGTATTTGGGCCAGTAGCAGCTACGTCTCTTTGTTTATCTGTGTTTGTAGTTTCTTTTTTAGAAAACTGCCTGGGGTTGAGGAGAAGGCAGACACTCATTGGTAGCTTGCAAAGGCACTAGTAAACAACATTTTTATTAAGCTCCTTCTTACCTTGACGTAGAGACAACTAATACTTTCTGAAGTCTACTTCCTGTATGGATCCCCAGCTCCCTAGAGAATCAAATCTCAAATAAATGTTTCTGTTAGAAGGCTGCATTCCCAGCTGTGCAAATTGGTCACAGATGTAATTGCATTTGCCCTATGCCCCAGAGAAAACTATGCCTGTGGTTGGAGGTTTAGGCTTTTCTCCACCAATGAAAGGCCTGGCTTCTGACTGTGTGTAATATCCGTGAAGTCTAAAATAAGCTAACACAGAAGAGCACAGTGTTACCAGATGTACTGTATGTACCGTTGCTAGCCAGAACCAGGGCCTGGACAACCAGCTCTGGAACTGAGGCCATTCATTGGCCCCGTTGGCTCAGTCAAAAACCCACAAGCTTTGTCATTGGCTCCTGACATTTCTGAAACCCATCTCCACCCTCTCCCCACCCCCACATTCCCTCATCCCTACCCTCATGGCCCCAGGACTATAGTGAACTCTGCCAATTCAGAGTATGTTGAGCAGTCCCTGCATAACATATAAAAAGTCAGCCAAGCTATAACTGGCAGGAGATTATAAAAGAAAACATAAGAAAGAACTAACAGACCCCACCCAGTACTTTAGAAGCCTGGACAAGTTCTCTTTTTCTTCTCCCCCAAACAACATTTCAGTAGGAAGTAGTGATGAAAGGAAAGATGATATGGTGGAAAATATACTGTATCTGGAGGCAAATCCTGGCTCTTCTACCAAGATAACCTTGGGCAAATTATTTAACCTCCATGAGCTTTAGTGTCTTTATTTATGAGAAGAAGAGATCAGGATAGAGCAAGACTTCTTAAGTCAAGTCAACAAGCATTTACGAAGTATTTGTTATTTGCTAGACATTGTGCTAAGTGCTGAGGATATAAAGAAAGGCTGAAACAAACAAAAAAAAAAGTCTTAACCTGGGGTGTTATATTTTTTGAAGGTTGTGAGCAGTTTGTTATGATGGACAACTGACCTAGACTAGTCTTTTAAATCAAGATCTATTGGTCGATTGTGATTGACCTGTTGGAAAACCATTGAGTAACCCTTCCCTGACTCAAGCCTTCACCTTATGACAAAATGCTATAATTACGAGCACCAAATTTCGTAACTCAGATGATAATGTCAATTCACTTCAACAAATAATTTTAAGTGCCTACTGTGTGCAAGGTACTGTATTAGATGATGGGTATATGGAGGTGAAAAACCTTGGATACTCCTCTCTACTCCAAAGTCATGGCCAGGGCTCCCAGCCATGCTGTCCATCAAATACTCTTGCTCCCTGTGGGCCTTCTGATGGGTGCAAACTTTAACTGTCCTTGCTGCCCTAGAACTGAAACCAGACTCTACTCTTTTACAAGTGCCCATAGCCAGCAGCATCGCTACACCTCTGCTACCACGCTCACCAGACATCTGTTAGCTTCTTCTCCTTTGCAGCCCTAGCCCCAGACCATGTCTGATCAGCACAGCTATGTTTAGCATCCCTCAGGAGTGGAATGTGCTTCAGTTTTCTCCTACTCAACCATCCTACTCCCACACTGTCCATGAGGTGAAAATTCCTGAGGCTGAGACTGCCTCCCAACCCAGCTGTCCCCAGGGTTGATTCCATAGAGTAGGCTGGAGGTGTTTCTTCTTCATTCCACCCAAACCTCCACCCCAAGGTCAAGTCTTTTCTGAGGTCTTCTCAAGCTGTCTTAGGAAGACAACTGCTTTACCTCAACTTTTGTTTATTTCTGCTGCTCTAAGTTCACTTTTTTTTTGTGGAGAAAATTTGGAGAGCCTGAAGTTTTCTGACTTAGAGCAGAGAGGCTGCAGAAGTTCATTCAAATCCTAAATATGGCCACTTCCTTTTATTCTTACCAGGAACTTGACTGTATTTTGCATGCAATTACCAGACTGGAACCAAAAGAGAACTGAAAATTCCCTCCCTTCTCCTGCTCATCTATTTGGATCTGACTTGTCTAGTAGAGGGAAGTATTGGCTTGGGTTTAGTACCTTCAGCATTGACACCTTGGTTGTAATAAGTGAGATTCCCAGCATTCAATCTAATAGTAAATTAAGAGCTGGTACTGACCTAAGCAGTCTTTAAGCAACATTTAGCCATTGTTGGAAGCTGAATTTAAATCTTACTAAAAATTCCCTTTTGAAGCTATGAGACAACTATGTTTTTCAGTGCTCCACAACAGAAACTTGGCACTCCAGCCAGATCAGTCTATTCAGTGTCCTCTAACCACATCACCATACATTTCTGCCTTTGCCCATTGACTTCCTACTACTTGAAATGACTTTCCTCCTCCTTCCCAGAAACCCATATCCTATCAATTCTTTAATGTCTAGCTCAGATCCCCCATCCCCCATGATGCATTCTCTGATCTTTCTCTGAACTGACAGTGATTTACTCCTGTGAACATATAGCACCTAATATGACTACCATGCCATCATGTTAGTGAAAAATAACGAGACCAGAAGTTTTATTTGGGTTGTATTTGGAAGGGCATGTAAACAAGGGAAGCTCTAAAGAACAGTATGCAAATACTCTTTAAACATGACCATGATCATACCTTGCAAAGAGAGCTATATGGGGAGAGGGCAGGGGTGGTGACACTTGTTAAAGGTCTGATGATGTGATCAGTGTAGTCTGGAGCTCCTGCATATAATTGTCCCTTTGTTTCTGTGCTATGCATGTAACTTGACCATAACTCCTTGGAAGAATTAGTTAAAAGAACACATGGTTAGTGTTTATTTTCCTTACATGTCTAAGTGACCAATGATGGTGTGATTATGCTCTTCCAGAAAACAGACACATCCTCCTCAAAGAGGGAATGCGGAGAGAACAAATTATCTCTCAGGTTCATCTTAAGAGCTGCATGTCTGAATATATTGACAGTTCCCTGCACTGCCCTGGAAGAATGAATGCTCTGCTATGGGACCTGTGTTAGAATAGTTTTGCGCTGAAAGATAAATTGCCCTGTGACATCTCTTGTCAGTCAAGCAATAAGTATTTATCAAATGCCCATATGTGTCAGGTACTATGTAAAATTCTGGGAATACAAAGAGAAGTAAAAGGCAGTCCCTGCTTACAAGGAACTCACATTCTGATGAAGGGAAACAGTATGTAAGCCACTGTGTACAAGCAAGACATATATAAGAATAGACAGAGAGAAAGCCCCAGCATGAAGGGGAACAAGAAAAGGCTTTTTGCAGAAGGTAGGATATTTGCTGAGACTTGTATTATCCTTGTGTGTATTGTGATTTAACTTATAACATCCTCTGCACACTCCTGTGCATTTTTTCATTGGTAATATGTTGCAGACTGCTCATGATTACCTGGTACCTCTCCTTTGCCCTTTGGGTGGTCTGCAATTTTGATTCTTTGGACCAAAAAATTGTGGCTTTCCATTGCTTGCACTCATATGGCGCCACTGGAATTTTTTTTTTTTTTGGTGGGGAGAACTAGATACTTGATTTATCTATGTTGGAAATGCCCATCAATCATTAAACAAGCATTTAAGTCCCTGCTATGTGCTAGGCACATAGAACTAAATGCTATGATTACAAAGACAAAAATGGGGGAGAGAACATATATTATTATATGTAGAGTGTATATAAATAAATACAAAATAGCTGGTCGGGGAGGACACTAGTAGATGCAATAATCAGGAGAGGCCATGGTAGAGATGATAGTATTTGAGTTTTCAAGGAAATCACAGATTCCAAGGGGCAGAGGTAAGGAGGGAGAGCATTCCAGGCAAAGGAGATATTCAGTACAAAGGCATTAAGTAAGGAAATGGAGTATCGTGTGAGGAACAACAAGTAGCATCTTAGCCAGATCTTAGAGTGTGTGGAGAGGAGTAATGTCTAGATAATCTGGAAAGGTAAAAAAGAGATCCAGCTGTGAGGAGGTTTGAGGAAAATCCCTCTAACTGATGTACACCGGTCTTGAGAAAAGTAAGAAAGTGAGTTGTCCAGGTTGCATAGCCCCCATGGAAATGAACCTGGGTCTTCCTGACTCTGCGGAAAATTCTCTACTCTCTATACCATGGTTCTATGTTCTCCTAGAGTCACACACCACGTCTTGAACAAAGGTCTGCTCTGACTTCAAGGCTAGTTCTTTACCCTACTGTACCATACTACCTTTCTTTCAGAGAGAAGTTTGGATATTATTAAATAAACAAGACAATTTCCCTAACACAATCCAGCTAGATCTCCTTGTCCTATTGAATTCTGGGCTAAGCTCATTGTTAATGCCCTTGGAACAAACTCTACACCAATGGGCTACCCACCCAACTACATATCATACTCTGAACAACATAGAGTCTGTATATGCTTATTTTTTATGGAGTATATTGTTAGGCTTATCACTTTTGAGTGATTGTCTTGACACAGTGGATAAACATTGAACCTACGCTGAAAAAGACTGGAGTTCAAATCCAGCCTTAGCTTCCTCATCTGTAAAACAGGCATGATTATAAATATCATCTAACTCAAAGGGTAATTCTGAGGATAAAATAAGATAATATTTGTAAATCATTTCAAAAACTTTCCTTTAATAGAAGGCAGAAACTGGACCCTCAGCTCACTCCTTGTCAGAATTCTGCTGCTCTAACAGGTTTCAGCTCTATAAAATAAAATGCCCCTTCCAGGATAATCTCATCATCTCTAAACTCCTCACTATGCTTCTAACTCTATGCTTAACTGACCTCTTTCCTCTCAACCACCTCTCTCCTCTGAATGGAGGGCTAGAGTAACAGAGTACCAAATTCCTCCCAATGCCTTCCTCCACAGAGGGCAGAAACTGAACTCAAGTTCATTTGGCAATTGTTTTTCTCCCTGGTTTCAATTCCATTGACTAAGATGCTCCCCCTCTCCTTTCCAGCTTCTTTTTCTGGGTTATCTCCTCTCCTTTGAGATTATAAGCTCCTTGAGGGCAGAGACTGTCTCTCTTTTTATTAATTGTACTCCCAGTACCTGGCACATAGTAGGCACTTAATAAATATTGATTGGATTGGAATGGATTAGTAGGTGAGGTGATTTCTAGACTGTTTATTTTTTTTTTCATTTTCTCATTATAGTAATTGATTTACATTGGTTGAACTTCCTTAGGGAATAGTGAAAGTCTATGTTGATGTTTGTTCTTTTATCCATTTCCTATTTTTTAACTTCAATAATTGTATCCAAATAGTCAAACTTGAATTGTTTTATTTGCATATCATAACTTCTCACTCTTATTCTTTATTCAAATTAGATATTTATTTTGATCTTTGTTCTAATGAGACAATAGACTGACTACATAGACACCTAATTTGGAAAGGATTCCCAGGCTGGATTAAACTGAATTCCTATGTGGTAGGAAATAGTCAATTTCATTTCTGTGATTTTATTCGAGGCTCACCATGTCTAGCTTCATCCAATCAGCTTCTTGGCTCTTGACTCTAAATCTTGAGATATATTTTCCAATATCCTCCCCTACATTTGAATCAAAGTAACTGATTATTAAAATATATTTTATTTAATTTGGAGGGTGTAATCAAGTTTTTCTTGAAATTTCCTTAATTTTCTCATCTTCTGCAATAGATGTTGATTATGTGAGCTGTGATTATAATTATGCTGGTCTTTCTGCAAATGCTCATTATGCATACTGCAAGGTGAGATATTTTCCATGTAATCATGATTCTTATTTCCTTTTGACACATGAAACTCTTCCACCTCCTTTATTTGCTCCTCCATGATGAATCTGTGAGCCATCTTTCAATTTCACTGTAACTTCTTTTTGTCTTCTATTCTATTTGCAAAAAAAAAAAACTTTCAACCCTTCAACAAAAATTTGGAGGAATATATTGCTATGAATATAGTAACTTCATTTATTCAGAGATCCATGATCTTTTCAGTATGGATACTTCCCTAACGGTTTCACTCCTTTAGACTTCATAACCATGCCCCAGAAAACTGAAAATCCTATAAAATTAATTCACCCCTGGAACTCATACCTCATCAGTTCTCCCGGCCCCTGGGCCTCCCATCTAAATGGAGAGGGCAGAGATGGAGAGTTCTTCCCAGTACCTCATTTTAAGGAGGGTACTGACTCTAGCCATCTCTCTTCATTTCCCTCCTCAGGAGTTTATCATCATGCCCCTGTCCCATTTCTCCTTCTCCCTTTTCAGCTTCTTTTTGAGTGTTGCTTTCCTAAACTCCTGAAGACAGGCATTGTCTTTCTTATTCATCTCTTTTTTTTATTCCCATTGCTTAAACCAGTGCCTACACTTAACAAATGTTTTTTGGTTGACTGATTTAGATCATAGCCTCTTAGCTTACAGTATTCGTGAGTTGTTATGACCAAAAAAAAAAATCACCTTAAAGCCAATCTTCTGGCTTCTCTGAATTTAACTAGGTTGGTCCTTAGATGCCAAATACATATCTCATTACCAAATGCTACCTTGAAGCATTTCTTGTTCAGTAGGACCTACCAAAATTTGTGCTCTGTTCCAAACCCTTGCAAGTACTCAGAATTCTTTCAATGCACAATGAGGTATCTGTAGCATATGACTCAGGATAAAGAAAGACAACCCAACTTGAACATCATACACAAATTAATCATTTAGGGAAAGGGGGAGGGGAGTACAGGAGTAAATTTGACCTTTTACTTCTCTTAATCATTGGGATGAATAATAAACAATCTAAGTGGATAAAGATCTATCTTAGAAGGTTGTTTTTCATGCTCAGTGCCTCATTTTATTTTCAGTCGGCAATAATCAACCTTCATTTTTTTATCTTTCTATTCTACCTTTCTTTTCTATCTCCCCATAATGATCACAAAACACCATTGTTGGAGAGCATTGTAATACTCTCATCAATCTTTGTGTTCATGTTTTGTTTATACTGTCTAGATCATTCAAATCAACTTTATTCTGCAACCATCTATTAAGTCTAATGAGACAGAGATTTTTTTTAAAAGATAGTTGCTGACTCAGGGACAAAGGGTGGGAGGTATGACATGCATACAGATAAAGAGTGCTAGAGTTGGAGTCAAAGCACCAAGGTTTGAATTTTGTCTCTGATTCTTACAACTTGAACGTTGCTGGGACTCAGTTCCTTCAGCTATAAAATGGGAAGATTAAACTAGGTGACCTCTAAGGTCCATTGTAACTCTAAGTCTATGATCCTTTGAAATACACTGAGAATTAGGGGGTGATGGAGAACAAAATGAGATCCAGAAAAGGTACACCAGGAAAATTCAAAGAGGGGCAAACATGAAGGGGGATTGTTTGGTGACAACATCACAAGGAGGTGACTCTAGCTAAAACTTACAGGAAGGTTTATAAACTGCTGGGGGCAGAGTCTATTCTCTTTAGAGGTGTTTATGTTAAGTAATAAGAGTATTTTAGCATTTGAAAATGATAATGTTATTTCCCATTAATTCCTTTTGTAGACCTATGTGGCACTTGTGGTAGATAATTAGATTTACAGTTAGAATTCTTACTCTTTGCTGTTTCACATGTTAAATACTTCTGCCTGAAGACATAATGCACATTTTGATGCTTCCTTAGATTCAGCTTTGTTTTCAGTATACTAAGCTCTTGATTATTTGGTGGGGCTCACTGCCATTCATGCTGTGTTGCCAAGGTCAATGAGGGTAAAACATTGAGCTAAAAGGGCAGGACAACAGCAGCTGCCACCAGTATCTTCAAGGAGGCCATGAGCCTCTCTCACACTCTGATGCTTCTTATAGCTAGCATATGAAAGCAGTCCCCATGACTAGATGACTCTATGAAGGTGGACTGGAAGTAAAAATCTGAAAATCAAAATGAAAAAGACAAAATTCAGAGTACAGAGTCAAATTTCAGGAGTCTCAGTTCAAGACCAGGAGTCAAAATCAAAGAATTAGTAATCACGACAGGGTTGAAAACTCAAAAAATCAATGTTCACATCCAAGTGTCTAAAGTAGAGTCAAAATTAAGCACCAAAAGTCAAAAGTGTCTATATTCAAAACCAAAGTTAAAAACTTAAAGTTTCTCTTTAAATTCAACAGGTAAATTAAGAATGGCAAGTGAAAAATTCAGGACTCAAAGTCAAAATCTGAGATACAAAATCTGATAGTCAAATTTCAGGGTTAAGAGTTGAAGTTTAGGAGTCAAAGTTCAGGACAGGGAGTCTAAATCAGAGAGTCAACATTCTTGACAGGGTGTCATTATCAAAAAGTCAAAGTCGACCTATAGATCCAAAAGTCAAAATTGGAGAGTCAAAACTAAGGACAGAAAGTCAAGGGTAGGAGTCAATATTCAAAGTCAAACACCAAAGAGTCTTAATGGCTTTTCATCTAAATTTGAAAGTCAGATTTAAAATGATGGATCAACATTCAGGAGTTAAATTTCAGGATTGTAATTCAAAATCTGAGAATCAAAATTAAGTAGTCAAAATTCAAAGCTGAGATTCAAAATATAGGAGTGAGTGTTACAGACCAAGAGTCTGAAGCAGAGCATCAACATTAATGAGAGAGAGTCAAAATTCAAGAGTCAGATTCAAGTTCAAAACTCAATATTAAAAAATCCAGATTCAGGACTGAGAGTCAAAACTGAGAGTCAATATTCAGGATGCAAACACTGAAGAATCAGAATGTTTCTGTCTAAATTCGACCGGCAAATGTAGAATGATAAGTCAAAATTCAAGATTGAGAGTTAAAGTCTTAAAGTCAAAGTTCAGAACTGAAAATCTAAATCAGAGAGTCAATATTCATGACAGGGTGTCCAAATCAGAAAGTCAACATTCCAGTTCAAAAGTCAAAATCAAAAAGTCACAATTTAGGACTGAGAGTCAAAAGTAGAAGTCAATATTCAAACCTGAGAATCAAATATTGAAGAGTAAAAGTGATTTGTATGAATTTGGCAGTCAGATTTAGAATGGCAAGTCCAAATTCAAAAGTTAAAATTCAGGACCAAAGGTCAAAAAGAATCAGAATCAAGGAGTCAAAATTCAGAATCAAGAGCTAAAGTTCAAAAGTCAAGGTTCCAGACCTGGAATCTAAATCAGAGAGTCAACATTCAGGTCTAAGAATCAAAATTAGAAAGTCAAAATTCAGGTCAAGAGTCAAACATTGAAGAAACAAAACATTTTTGTCTAAATTTGGCAGACCAATTCAGAATGATGTGTAAAAACTCTGAAGTCTAAATTATCAAGTACAAATTTAGGTGTCCAAATTGGGTACAAAGAATCCAATTCTAAAATAACAATCCATTGTTAAAATTATGGTCAGGAGAGGAAATCGCTGAAGCCACTATGCTTAGAGTTCACATTCAGGTTTGGCAGAGAGTATGAGAGAGAGACAAACAGTCATATAGAAATTTTCACCAAAACATGGTAACAGTGACAAAGGGACACAGTGATGACACTGTGACAATGACGTGGTGTCAATGACCATGGTGAAAATGGCATAGCTACAAGGGAACATGGGGATAATGTCACCAAAACGTGGTGAAAGTCTAAAGGTGACAATGACCATGGTGACAGTGACAAGGTGACACTATCAAAAATTGACAGGGGGACATAGTGGCAATGACAAACTGACACAGAGACAAGATGGCATGACAACAGTGACAGGGAGACAGGGATTATGGTGACAATGATAAAGTGACAAAGTAGCTTGGCAGTGGTGTCACTAGGACATAATAGAGACAAGGTGACTCAGGGTTGAGAGTCAAAGTTCCACACCCGGAGTTCAACTCAAAGAGTCAGCCTTCATGACAAGAAGTCAAAATCCAAGAGTCAACAGTGAGGTACAAGAGTCAAAATTAGAGAGTCAAAATTCAGGACCAGGAGTCAAAAGTTGGAGTCTATATTCAACATTGAAAATGAAACATTTTAGAAAAAATTGCGTCTGTCTAAATTCAACAGAGAAATTGAAAAAGGTGAATCAAAATTTAGGAATCAAACTTCCTGGGTTCACAGTCAATATCTGAAAATCAAAACAAGGGAGAAAATTCAGGGTGGAGAGTCAAATGTCAGGAGTCATAATTCAGGACCGTCAGAGAGTCAATATTCACAACAAGGTTTCAAAATCAGAAAGTCGGGCCCAAGGGTTAATATTAGAGACTCAAAAATATAGGACTGAGAGTCAAAAAGTCAATGTTCAGCTCTAAGGGAAAAATTTTTAAGAGTCAAAATATTTTTTTATCTTAATTTGTCCCTCAAATTTTAAATGGAGAGTCAAAATTCAGAACTAGAAATCAAAATGTGAGAATAAATTAGGGATGGGAAGTCCAATTTAAAAGTGACAATCAAAGAGTCGAAAGATGCTATGGTGATATTTTATTTTTGTTCTTGCTTGTGCCAATTCTTTGTGACTGTATCCCATTTTATAGATGAGGAAACTGAGGCAAACAGAGCTAAGTGACTTCCCCAGGGTTCTACAGCTGGTGTCTGAGGCCAGATTTGAATTCAGGAAGATGAATCTTCCTGACTTCAGGCCCAACACTCTATTCACTGCACCACCCAGCTGCCACTAGGCTGTGTGGGGAAGAGGAAGAACAACTGGGCAGAGCAGTATAGCTCAGGGAAGTCTTATTACCTTGGTGTGATTGCTCTTGTCATTGTGATTGCCCTTGCCATTTTGTGTCCTAGACGAAGATATTGTGTCTAGGACGTCCTGAGGTTTGAGGCATTTAAAAGAGGCTAAGCAGTGATGACTTCCATAGAAGGAGTCACAGTTGTATCTTGGACAACGCCTTTGGAACCCTTTTGTATTCTCTTGGTTGAACTTGAGTCAGTGATCTTGGGGCTCAAGCAGTTGGTGGTTATGAATACCCTAAACTGTTCAAAATATATTGTCTCCCCCAAGTCCGTTTCTCCCAACCTCTCCCAATCATTTAATCCTGGATAATTTATCATTCCTGTTATACTTTTATGTGATTTGCCCATTTTCCCTTTAGCCTTTCTATTCTAAGGTGCTCAAGTTTGCCAGTTAAATGAAGATTCCTGCACTTGCCTTTCTAGGGTTTTATTTTATTCCTTTAGCAATCTATATTCTAATTGTACTTGTTTTTCTCACTAATGCAGAAAGCTTCTGAGCACCACTGATTGCAAGTATTATTGTAATTACCATTTTGTGACTTGTCATCAACAATAATTTTATGTTTTTGTCTGTATCATAGGTTGCACTGTTAGTGAAAATGCATCACCTACCTACTCACATTTTTGTGTCCATAGGCCTTTCTAAGCTTAGCTAGGCTGGCTTTATGATAATGGACATGCAGTCTCTTGTCATTCTGGAGGTTTTGGAAGGTTTCCCACCTAGGTAGATTCCTGGTGTATTAGTATTGGAAGGGACCTGAGAGATGATTTATTCCCTCATTTTACAAAAAGAACCTCAAACCCAGAGAAGTTTGGTGACTCACTCAACTTTGTGCATGTAGCAAATGGACTTGAACCTAGGCTCCCTTAACTCTAAGGTCAACACCTTGACCATCCCTGGCATAGCCTGTGAGAACCAAGAATTACCATCATAAGGGCATCAGAAGAGGATTTTCATAGAATCTCATCTCTCTGAAGGTAAACCAAGGTCATTTTTCCAAGTTAATTCCCATTTGGATTCTCTTCTTGCAGAGAACTGTCTTGTGGTGCTGCTGGGCAAAATTTGTGGCTACCATCACTCCTTACCTTTTTTGATGACATGGATGGGTAAGGGAAGGGAATAAGTATTTATGCAGCCAGGCACTGTGCTAAGGGTTTGGTTTTTTTAATTACTTCCTATGATCTTCATAATAATTCTGTGAGGTAGGTACTGTTATTATTCCACTTTACAGCTGAGGAAATGGAGGCAAATAGAAATTAAATGACTTACCCAGGGCCACACAGCTAGTGTCTGAGACTGAATTTGAACTCAGGTCTTCCTGTCTCCAGGGCCAACACTGACTCTCTGTCTAGCTACCCTCGTGGCTTCAAAGAATCTAGGCTTACCAGATTTCTCAGGTTTCACTGACAATGAAGGATTTCCATTCTGCCTGCTTGATGTATATTAATGCTCAATTAATTATTAAGTGCACATCTTTTCTGGGTATTTCACCAGAAGGACCACCAGTCTAGTAATTCATGAATGACTTTCTCTGTATAGGCTACTATGGTAGGAACACATACCAGAGGGTTGGAAGTAAATACTAATATTGACCTCTCCAACTTACCAGTGCCCTTCCTAATATGTGGACTGCACAGTAATTCCAGATGCCATCTTCTCCTATATTCACTAGTAACCTCATTTTCTTGGGGATGGCTAATAACTATGTAGGAAGGCACTAAGGCATCTTCCATCAACATCATAAATCAATATTTATGCTTTATGGTGGGGGATCAAAGAGTGCCAATCTTCTTCAAATTAATGCATTTCATCAGAACCAGAAGAAATTTGTGTTGGCTCATGGGCTCTTTGTAATAGATAAAGTACTCATTCATAATAGTGACCTTAAAGTCCAGTTTAAGAGTTGAAGACTAGAGCTCTCTTTCAATATCAGGTATCAACGTGCCCCCTAGTGGTACAGCAGGACAATGCAATGAACAATGTACCTTTGCAAAGGGTATTCAGGAGAAATGATTTGGGTAGCACTGATGATGCTCCTTGAATCCTGCCAGTGCTTGTTGGACCGCCTCAGACTTGCTGCAACCTTGCTTCCCTGTGTGTGTGCGTGTGCATGTGTGTGCATGTGTGTGTGTGCATGTGTGTGTGTGTATGTGTGTGTGTAAAAGTTTGTTTTTTTTAAAAATCTGCCTGGATACTAAAAAGGAGAGATTAAAATATTTGAGCCTTGTTCAGTAAAGTGAAATAGGCTGCCTCTGTTATGTGGTAAGTCTGGCTGTCCATTTCTTTTCTGCCTACTCAATATAAATCATACTTTTGGATCTGTAGCTCAGCTAGGAAAAATCCACACTATTGGAATGGCTGAAGGACTATTTAAGACAGGTAAGCGGCACAGTGGATAGAGTAGCAGACCTGGAGTGAAAGACTCCTCTTCCCGAGTTAAAATTCAGCCTTAGACAGTTACCAGTCATGGGACCCTGGGCTAGTCACTTAACCTTGTTTGTTTCAGTTTCTTCATATGTAGAATAAGCTAGAGAAAGAAATGGCAAACTACTCCATTGTCTTTTCCAAGAAAACCCCAAAAGGGTCATGAAAAGTTGGACACAACTGAGAAAAGAATCGATGCCACAAAAATGGCACGTTTTGTTTTATAATGATGTTTTATAATAATGTTTTATAATTTAGTGAGGACAGAACCTTTGTTCTCCACAAATTTATTTTTTCCTTTGGTGACCAGCAGCCAACTGTCCTCAATGACCAAGTAATGCTTTGCAAAAAATCCTTTGAGAAAAAGGGCAGTTCATTTTTCAGAATTGGAAGTTTTCTGTTCAAAGTACCCAGATGGTATCAGTTGCAGCCAGAATCAGGAAGTCACTACACAAGTATTCAGGTCACTCCAAGTATTCAGGCACTTGCTCTTTAAGAATACAGCCCTCCCACATTGAACCAATGTCACTCAGGGTCAGTGTGGGGCAGTAGAGAGAGCATCACCTGGGAGTCAGAAGGCCTGGGTTCTAGCTAACTAGCTCTGGGAGCTTAAGTATGTCTCAGGCCTCAGTTTCTTCACTTGTAAAATGAAAGGAGTGGACTAGAAGGTACCTTTCAGCTCTAACATTTTATGCAGAGTACAGAGGAAAGAGCATTAGTTTGGGCTGTAGTTCAAATTTGACCTGAGTTCAAATCCAGATTCTGCCACTTATCCCCTATATCACTTTGGGCAAATAAAAAACTGGGATTCTCTGGCCCTCAGTTTCTTCATCTGGAAAAAAGAGAGGTTAGATAGGCTAATTGACTTCTAGAGTTCCTTCCAACCTGACATCTTTGATTCTATAAATTCTATCAAAGAAGGCCAGAAGTATTGGTTGTACAGATGTCCTTTATTTTGGTTCATGAAAGATCATGTCTGCTCTCTATCAAGTTTTTGTAAAATTAAATCATATACTTTTTTTTCTGCCATCTTTTTGGCTGCACTCTTCCACAGCTCCCAGGGAGGATGTTGTGGAATCAATGGGTAAGAGGGAAGGAACATGCCTTCCTCTGCTTTTCTGTCTTTCTTTGCCTTTGAGAAATGAACCAGGGAGTGTCTGTTTCTATACTGTGTCCTTAGTTCCAGGTGCCAGAGGTTATCTTTACGGGACCTAGAGGTTGAGCCGTGGTAGTCTTGGGGCTAAAATTGCAGATGGAGTGGTGCAAATCTCACCTTTAAGGAATTTTTATTTAGAGAAATTATGCAGTGAAGGGTAGCAAAGAGTAAGAGAAAGAAAGAGCACTGGACTTGGCAAGAGAAGATTTTGGTTCAAATCAATGTTCTAATATTTATTAACTATATAACCTTAGATAAATTGTTGAGCTTCTCTGTCTCATTTTCCTCTTCTCTAAAACAGAGATAATAATACTTGCACTGCCTATCTTAGGGAGTTGTTGTTGAAGACTCTTCTAGGGTTGCTGCAGCAGATAGGGCACTTTCCTTAGATTCAGGAAGACCTTAGTTCAAATATGGCTTCAGACATATAGTAGCCCAAGTGACTTAACTTCTGTCTGCCTCAATTTCCTCTTCTGTAAAATGAATACAGCACCTCCCAGGATTGTTATGAGGACCAAATGTGATAATATTTATAAAACACTTTGCAAATCATAAAGCCCCACATACTTTCAATTAGTATTATTACTAAATCATTGGGAAATCACCTTGTAAACCTTAAAGCACTAGAAAAATCCAAGGTATTATTACTAGACCTCTGAGTTGGAAGGTGCCTTGAAAGTTATCCATTATAATCTGTTCTGGAAGCATGAACTGTCTCGAGAACATTCCTGATAAATTACCATCCAGCTTCTGCTTGAATACTTCCTATGATGGGCAACTCACTAATGAGATGTTTCATTCTACTTATGGACAACTTTAACTGTTAGGAAATCCTTCCATGAATGTAGCTAGAATTTGGTTTCCCGTAATATTTCACTCACTGTTAATAGTTTTGTCATCTCAAACCACACAGAATGACAATTTTCCTCTTCGATATAACTGCCCTTCAGATGTTTAAAGGCATCTACCTTTTCCCCCTCTACATTTTCTCTTCTTCATGATAAACATGTCCAATCAGTACATGGTTCACTAAATGAATTCCTTTTTAAAGGGAAGAACCTTGAGGTAATGAAAATAAGTAGTCACATGGACAAAAGAAAATATCCATATCTAAAATTCGATGATTCTGATTCTAATTGTTTTCTCAGTTTCTATGTATTGGACTTTCTTACAGTTAAGGTACTTCTGCCAAATTCCAGGGTTTCAGGTATTATTTGGGGTCCTAGATCTTTACTTGTAGTTGGTCTATTATCTACTTTTCAAGTTCGAGACAGTTTCTACATCACAGTAATAGAATTTCAGCATGAATGTGACAAACATTAAAAGAAAATTCTGAATCAAATTATTAACATCTTAAAAAATAAAAACCTTAAAATCTTTTTGAATTCTTGCAATATGAAATACTTACTGAAATACTTCCAGAATCTGTCATTTCATAGAAGTGAATACTCAGATCACAACCTCTCCACTCCTTAGTATAGTAAGCCATCGTTACTGCAGCTTAAAAAAATCATCAGCTGGTGGCCAGCCTTTGATGGATAAGCCTATTTTAATTTAACCAGACTAATCCTTGAATGCAAGCATCCACAATTCATTGCTGACAATCTTCCACTGAATTATATTTTTCAGTATCTTTTGTACCGTCTTCCTCTACTCTCACCCTTTGCATTGAAATCACTAAGTATTAATAGATATATAAATTCAGGTCTTTGGTCAAGACTTGTGGTTTGGTATAGACATGACTCTCTCTACCAGAGCAGACAAGTAACTTCTCTCCCAATGAAGTCTTAGAGTTGTGTGAGGCTCTGAGTGATTTAGAGTCTTACAGCCATTATGTGGTAGAAGCAGGAGCTCAACCCAGGTCTACTTGATTCTGGGACTGACCCTGCACCCTCTCTGCCACACTACCTATCATCATTTTGACTTGAACAATCTTCATGAGTTCAGCTGTGAATTTCTTTACCTCTTCACCCTTGAAAATAGAGATTAGGACATAAAGTGCAGTAGTCTTTTTGCAAATATTTGTGGAGCAGAAGGCAGCAGAAGATAGTAAAGAGCTGACCTTTGTGTAGGGAAGACTGATTAGATAACCATGTGCAATTCCCCAGGGCAACTTTATAGTTCATAAATTGCTGAGCAGCCATTGATCTAAATTGGTAGAGGAATTCTCTCAAAAGGAGTTCTCTAAAGTAACAAAACACAATGCTAGACCAAAAAAATCAACAAAAAAAAAATTCAGTCCTGTAATAAATAACCAAATATCCCATGAAATGGCATTTCTTGATTACCTTTCTTTTTAGTGAGAAGGTCAAGATTCAGATAATTTGGGCCTCCCATAATATGCCCATTGGTTTGGTGTTCTCTGCACAAGGATCTTAAGTTTAAAGTAATGTTTAAATGTAAAAGTTTAAATGTTTGTTGACAGTTTAAAAACAGTGTAGTTGTGAGAACTCTCTGCCTCCTTTCCACCTAGAGCCAGTCAAGGCAGAAACAGAATGGCCTTTACCAAGCACTAAGGTCTAGTCTGTAACTGGTTTCATAAGGACAAATAATTTGCCTCCAAGTGGCCATCTTACTGGTGAGGGACCTCCATCCAGGGCTCAGAAAGGGAAGATAATCTGCTCCTGAAATCATGCGCAAAGCCTTCCTCACATGACTGTCTTCTAGAGCTTATGCTTCACTGGCATAACCTTTTATAACCCAGAATGGCCTCCATGTCACAATCAAGACTTTAGTGGAGGAATGCATTAGCTGAAAGAAAGAAGATTAGTGTGGATTTGAGTTTGAATTAGAAATAAAAGGTACAAGTGAGATAAAGGAGAGATGAACGGCAACAGGGGAAGTGAGTAAACATTCATTATTGCAATATTCTAGTAGTTAAGCAAATTATTTATGGGAGTAATCAATATTTAAAGAGAAACCTTAATGATACCTAGGATGTAGGTTAAAACTTCTTGGATGAAGTTCCATTAGATAATTGGATAATGTTCCAATAGATAAATAATAATTCCATTTTTTATACAGTACAGTATGGAAGGGGGAAATATTTTCCTCTTTTCAAGCTTTCAAGGTATGCCCAATCCCCAGCTTTATAGCACATGATTTAGCCTTTTAAGTCATGAGAAGTTTGAGACTATTAGAATCATGTGGTGGCTCCCTCAACTTGCACCCCTGAAAACTTCCTGGCATCTTCCCCCATCTTTCCTCCTTTGCTCAGGTCATAAAGTAAGACCCTACTTACTGCTTAGGCTAATCCTCTTTATCTGCACGCTTGGTATTTTCATTTTCTGTCTCTTCTATACATAACTACAGTAACCATTCTTCTCTCTCTCATGCATCTCTCCCTACTGGTTTCCCAACTGTCTACAATCATCTTCTGTCTCCCATTCTAAAAAACAGCCTTCGTTTTCTCTAACAATCGCACTAATCCTGTTTCAGATTATATAACTCCCTGCTTACTTAGCTCTGAACTTTATTGATACTCTGAAAAATAAAAACAAATATGAAAAAATTTATACTCTGGGGAAAAAAAAACAAAACTCTGAGCTAACTTCAAAGCCAGGAAGATCTGAGTGCAAATTCTGTTTCTGATACACATAGGCTGTGACCCTGAGCATCATTCAACTTCTCAGTGCTCTAGGCAATTCTTTTTCCTTTTTAGAGGTAAGCATTATAATGATTTCATTAAATTATTTCAGCATCACGGATTTTCAGTCTAGTCAAAGCCATAGTCCTCTCTGTATGGGGCTTACCTTAATATGGAAGAAAGCCTTCCACAAATAAGTTTATGGAAGTTTCTTCTAGGTCAGATAGCATGATGAGAGTGAGGGGAAGGGGCAGCCTTGCTATAATCTGCCCTGGGGAAGGTTGTCAGGAGTGGGAGGGCTGATGGGGATGTCTGTTATAATGTAGGTTCCAGTACAGAGCAACAGGGAGACTTGACCACAAATTGATCTAGCTTCTTCCAACTCTAGTAGTACCATCAAGGGCCATTATTGTTACACAGTCTGCACCTGGGGTAGCTTTCTCCTCAGGAGGCGAATTGAGGTGAGCCAGGCTCCAGCCAGGGAAGTCTCAAGGGTGTGTTCACCTCCTGTGGTGGCTCAAAAACTTCTCCTTAAAGACTACAAATTACAGAGCAGATGCAAATCTACATTAGGAGAGGGAATCCTAACATAATCATATCAGATCTAAACAAATTCTTTTTTAAAAAATTCAGAAGCTACATCAACAGAGGCATTGGCCATTCTAGCTTTTCCTATGTATATATCCCCCTCTCCTTCCTCCATGAGAAATGCACCAGATCTTACTAACTTAACTTCACTCATTTTAAAATGAGATTTACAATAATATTAGTCCTATTTTACAGATGAGAAGTTTAGAAAGACTATATTATTTCAGATCCCATAGTTGACAAATGGTAGCATCTGAACTCAAATCTGGGCCTCTTAACCAGCTGCTTGCTACTGATCTCCAAAACCAGACTGCACAATTCAAGAAAAACCATTCCCATTTATCTAGTGACCATTTATAAAATACCTACTGTTGTTGTTAAGTCTTGTGAGTCATATACAACTCTACATGATCCCATTTGGGGTTTTCTTGGCAAATATACTGGAGTGGTTTCCTTTTCCAGCTCAAATTAGGAACTGAGTCAAACAGGGTTAAGTGACTTGTCCAGGCTCACACAGCCAGTAAGAACCTGAAGCTGAACTTAAACTCAGGTCTGCCCTAAATGCCTACTATGTGCTAGGTAACACAAAGCAAACTTGGTCCCTGCCCTTATGGACTTTAGAGTCTAAGCAAGGAATAAAACACATACTCTGTTCTCCTATATATACATGTTATGATTTCTGCTTTCTTACAATTAGAATAAATGGGCTTCTTTGTTATTTTCTATGTGTGTCCCGCTTCTCCTCCTGGCAGGAATGAAAGTGTCTCTTGGAAAAGGGCCGGGGGAGAACGTGTTGGAGATGTCAATTCTGCCTCCCTTTGAGCCACACAAGGACAGCCAACCCTTCATCGCCACTAGCAGATCTCCAACACCTGAAGTCTCAGCTATACACATGGGGCTTACTTTTATCTGGCTCTGGTTACATGAACAATCTATTCAAGAGTCACATCTAAAAGTGCCATGGAAGGTTAGATCTGTTATTATAAATCAGGAAAAGTAGGAAGAGCCAATCTAGAAAACTGAGGTAAGAAAAGTGACTTTTTCATTTGAATTATGTTTTCTAACTGCCTGCCCTCTCCAGGTTCAGCCCTCTAGTTCATTTTATGTGGACTTTTTGATGGGTATTTTTGTTGTTGTTCAGTCATTTCAAACTCTCTGTGACTGCCTGTGGAGTTTTCTTGGCAATGATACCGGAGTGGTTTGCCATTTCCTTCTCCATCTCGTTTTACAGATGAGAAAACTTGAGGCAAACAGGGTTAAGTGACTTGCCCAGGGTCACACAGCTAGTAAGTGTCTGAGGCTTGATTTGAACTCAGGTCTTCCTGACTCCAGGCCAGGTGCTCTATCTGCTGCACTGCCTAGTTTTCCTTTAAACAGGTATTATACCCTGGATGTTAATTATTATGCATGTTTGAATATTAAACTCCAAGAACAGACCTTAAAGAACAGATATCTGTTTGTGAAAACTGAAACATCTGTTCAGCTGCCATAGTTGGGATTTCAGGTATAAAAGAGTATCAGGTCTTTCTCCTTATTCTGGTAATTCATGGAATAGGTGATATGCTAGCTGGTCCCTCGTTATTTGTTACAGAGCTTTTTATAAGCAGAGTTTGAGGATGCGAAAGCAGAGAAAATATTTAGGGAGTTAATCCATGTGGGTACATGGGAGAGAAGTCAAGTCACTACACCATCAATAGGGTGTAAGCAGACCCAATTTCAGGACCCCAGGATAAACTTTGCTTGGAGTAAGTAGCACCAACTAGGGCATATAGCAAGAAATACACCTTCAAGTTAGCTTTGCAATTCATGATGTGAAAATAATCCAGGGGCTGTGATAAATTCAGTTGAGTAGGAGGGAACATTCATTACTAAATTCAAATCCCAGAGTTGGAAGGGACTATAGCAGTCATCCAGTCCAACACATAGGATTTGGGATTCCTTTTTTACTTCACAGGAGAGTAGCAGGCTTCCTACAACATGGAATGAAAGAAGGAAGATAGCATTGGGTCTGCAACTCAACCTTACTGAGAGCAAATGTCACTGCTTCCTTCTAGAAAGAGGGTGGGAAAGAGACCAGACCACCTGAAAAGAAAGGAAGGAAGGAAGGGGAAGTCTATCAGAAGGTATAGAGTAGGATGAGTTAAGGATTTTTTATGGGACTGGGGAAGAAGGAAAGGTATAATCTGTGATGGCAAGAGCCTGAACCTCTTCTTTGATAACCCAAGACCAGCTTCTGACCTTCCATTCCCCTCATGTATTTCTACTTTGTTGAAGGAGTATATGTGTTAAATCTTTGCCTCTTAAAATTTTCAGGGATTTTATATTCCCTCACCTGAGGCAAAGCCCAGGTAGTCTCAGGTTAGTTACTGCTATAGGTGAGAAGGCTGGAGTTATTTTTCAGGTGCAGATAATGGGATATTTAAGGGGGCATTATAGGCATTTGGAATTAATCCCAGGAGGGCTTGGAACCATAGATAGAGATAGTCCTGGGTCTATGTGGAGGCTGGTCTGGATCTACTGGTGTTTTGAGTCCTGAGATAAAATCTACAATGGGACCCAGTGCCAAAAACCATAGGCCAATGTTATTACTTGGGGGCCTGTGACGATCAAGCCTAGATAAATGTAGATATACGACTTAGTTCTGAGATCCCAGTGGTTCTTGTAAGGGAAAAGAGAATGCCCAGGATGAAGTTAGAGGGATCCAGAGCTTAGGGAGGGATGATATTTGAGAACATAGCTGAATGGGTCCCTGTCATTTAACATGATTCAAATACTGCTCTTCCAGAATAAGGTTCATCAAATCTAGCCCGTTTTTTACTGCCCACAAGCTAAGATTGGGTTTTACACTTTTAAATACAATGAAACTTTATTTTTTTTTTAAAAAAATTCTTAGCTTCTGGGCTCTATGAAAACAGGTGGTAGATTAGATCTGGCCATGGGCTGTAGTTTGCTGACCCATATTCTAGAATTGAGTGATGTAAAAGAAATTGCATATTGACTTAGGAAAACCACAAATTAACATTATCTATGTTAATATGCATTTGTTTGACACCTCTGTCTAGATGATCTGTGGGTCCATAATCTCGTATTTTTGGATAATGTTTGGAATTTCAGAGGAGGTGGTAACTTAGAAAGACCTGACCCACCTGATGTCAGTCCAAAATTCACTAGGAAAAAAAGAAAATTTCAATGCAAAGAAACCCCATAGCTCGCTATAAGAAAGACTTCTTTACGTTCTAACTTTGTGGACTTGGTTCATATGTATTTAATGACAAATTCAATTTTGGAAAGTTCTAGGTTGATTCTCTTTCCACTTCATAGATTATGCAGACCCTCCTGCTTTTTCTTTCTGGTTGCCTTTGAGTCAATGTATCCTAGGTTTGCAGTGGGTAAAGGTCTTCTAAGACATATGAATTTTGATTATGGGTGACCTCTTACTATGAATGACCAAGGATCATCTGTATTTTCAAGATCTCAAAAAGAAAGTTTCCTCCTGTCTGCCTTAATACATGGTGCCCTTATTCAGTCAGCTTGTCCAGTTCTAGGAACAGGAAAGGTTTCATTCTTTGGGTCAAGACTGAATACTGTTGAGAAACATCTGTTTTCTGAATGTTTGCCCTCAAAGACAACTGCTTACTTAGTTCTTTCTCTATGAAGGTCCTGGATTCAGCTCCAAGAGATTTTCCATCCAAATATCTACCAAACTACTTAACTCCCTGGGACCAAGGGATCCACTGCAGCTGTAGTTCCCAATGACCCCATCATAACACTCTCTCTGCTCTACTTAGGTCCATAAAACTATAGGAATATGTGTTTATAATTTAATATTTTATTTTTCTTCAATTACATATAAAAACAATTTTAACCTTCATTTAAAAGTTTTTTTGAGTTCCAAATTCTCTCTCTTCCTCCCTCCCTCCCTCATTGAGAAGGCAAGCAATTTAATATAAGTTATACGTGTGCATTCATGTGTGCAAAACATAGCTTCATGTTAGTTATGTTATAAAAGAAAATACAGACCAAAAAAAAGAAAAACAAAGAAACTAAAGGAAAAGTATGCTTTGATCTGCATTCTAATTCTGTCAGTTCTTTCTCTGGAGATGGATAGCATTTTTCATTGTAAGTCCCTCAGAATTGTCTTGGACCATTGTATTGCTGAGAAGAGCTGTCATTCACAGCTGATCATCATACAGCTGTTACTGTATACAGTATTATCCTGGTTCTGTTCATTTCATTTTGCATTACAGTTCATGTAAGTCTTTCCAGATCTTTCTGAAAGCATCTAGCTATCATTTTTATAACACAATAGTATTCCATCACAATCATATACCACAAGTTGTTCAGCCATTACCCAACTGATGGACATCCCCTCAATTTCCAATTCTTTGCTACCACAAAAAGACCCACTACAAGTATTTTGTACATATAAGTCCTTTTCCTTTTGGTTTTTTAACTTTCCAGACACAGACCTAGTAGTGGCATTGCTTGGTCAAAGGATATGTGTGGGTTTATAACCCTTTGGGCACAGTTCCTAACTGCTCTACAGAATGGCTGAATCAGTATACCATTTCATCAATACTTCATCATAGTCTCAATTTTCCCACACCTCTGCCACTATTTGTCATTTTCCTTTTCTGTCATATTAGCCAGTCAGATAGATATGAATTAGTAGCTCAGAGTTGTTTTTTAACATTTCTCTAATCAATAGTGATTTAGAGCATTTTTTACCAGACTATATATAGTTTTGATTATTTTATGAGAAAACTGCTGACCATTTGTCAATTGAGGAATGGCTTTTATTTCTATACATTTTGACTCAGTTATCTATAAATTTGAGAAACGAGGTCTTTATCAGAAAAACTTACTGTAAATTTTTTTCAGTTATGATTATTATGTATTTCTTTCCATCCTATTTTACCCTGGTCTATCCTACTTTCTTTCTCCTTTTACCCTGTCCATTTTCTTTCTTTCTTCCTTTCTTTTCCTTCCTTCCTTCATTTCTTCCTTCCTTTTTTTGAAAATAGCATTTTTTCCAATTACATGTAAAGATAGTTTTAAACATTCATTTTTATAAGATTTTAAGTTCCAAATTTTTCTCCTTCCTTCCCTCCCATCTCTTCTCCCCAAGAGAGCAGGCAATCTGATACAGGTTATACATATGCAATCATGTTAAAAATATTTTCACATTAGTCATGTTGTGAAAGAAGAAATAGAACGAAAAGGAAAAAAACACAAAAAAAGTGAAAATAGTATGTATGCTTCAATCTGCATTCAGACTCCACGGTTCTTTCTCTGAATGTGGATAGAATTTTCTATCATGAACCTTTTGGAATTATGTTGGATCATTGTAATGCTGAGAAGACCTAAGTCATTCATAGTTGGTCTTCACACAGTGTTCCTATTACTGTGTACCATGTTCTCCTGGTTCTGCTCATTTCACTTTGCATCAGTTCATACAAGTCTTTCCAGATTTTTCTGAAATATGCCTGTTGATCATTTCTTATAGGATAATAGCAGTCCATTATATTCATATACCACAACTTGTTCAGCCATTCCCCAATAGATGGGCATTCTCTCAATTTTCAATTCTTTGCCACCACAAAAAGAGCGGTTGAAATGTTTTTGTACATGTAGGTCCTTTTCCTTTTTTATGGTCTCTTTGGAATACAGACCTAGAAGTGATATTGCTAGATCAAAACGTATGCAGTTTGATTGCCCTTCGGGAATAGTTTTAAGTTGCTCTCCAGAATGGTTAGATTAGTTCACAAGTCTACCAATAATGCATTTGTGTCCCAAGTTTCCCACATCCCCTCCAACATTTATCATTTTCCTTTTCTATCATATTAGCCAATTTGATAGGTGTGAGGTGATACCTCAGAGTTTAATTTTCATTTCTCTAATCAATAGTGATTAATCAATAGTGATTTAGAACATTTTTTCATATGACTATAGATAGCTTTAATTTCTTCATCTGAAAACTGCCTATTCATATTCTTTGACCATTTATCAGTTGGGAAATGACTTGTATTCTTCAAAGTACTTATTTATTTAAAGGTTTTTTTGGAGGGGTTTTGGGGAGAGCTCAGGCAAATTTCTGCCATCTCGGCTCTGCCCACCTTCATGTCTATTTAACTCACTCATGATACCCTTGTGATCTTTTGGTAAAAGATCATGCTTCTTCTTTTATCAACCAAACCAGATGAATGAATGAATTCATGAATTAAAAACAAAGATATTCAATTAGAACAGAATAACAAGGAATTGTATCAGGTATTAAATAAACTGGCACCCATTCAAAATGATCACCATTCCTACATATTTCTTTTGGGAAGCTCTAGTCTTATCTCCCAGTTAAGCATTGTTTCCTGATACCACCTAACCCCAATTCTTACCCCTTTTTTGTGGTCTGCTGACCTGGAGGGGACAGACAAGGGAGGGGGGTGGAATCCATCAATCACTGTCAGAAAGTTTTTGGAGAAATTTGATGTAGCTCTAAGATACACTGTGGTTCAGGGGATATAGTACTAGGCTTCTCAGTATAAGAAAAATGTGCTTTCTAAAACCCCATACTTAACTCTCCCTTTTCATCAAAGACTAGAAAGGATGTCAGAGCATAGGACACATTCTGTTATCTTCCTCTCTTTCCCTTATTTATCTCCTCTAACTCCATACCTCATCCTTCACAAGACTTCTTCCAGAGCTTTTTAAAGCAATCTCTGAAAACTTATGATCTTCATGATGTAATCTTATACAACCTTCTAGTGGGTAGAGTTCTAAAGAGAATATAGAGTATATTAAAAACATATTACACAATACTGGGAAAACTCAAAAAAGAAACATTGAAGCAAGGCAAGGAAATAAATTAAATCCTAATGGACATATTCATTTATACTAATAAAAATGACCTATGACTATAAGTTTCAAATCTCAAACCACAACTAAATTCAGTTTTCACAAAACTGGTCTTCTTTTAATGTCCATATTCAGTCGATTGTAATTCAGTCATTTTTTGACTCTTCATGACCCTATTTGGGGCTTTCTTGGCAAAGAAACTAGAGTGGTTTGCCATTTCCTTCTCTAGCTCATCTTACAGATGAGGAAACTGAGGGTAACAGGGTTAAATGACTTTCTCAGGGTCATACAGCTAAGAAGTGTCTGAGGCTAGATTTGAATTTGGAAAGATGAGTCTTCCTGATTCCACACATGGCACTTTTTTCACTACTCCACCTAGGTGCCCTGAAAGGTCCAGAAATCACTCCTAAATGTGGCTGCTGCAATATTCTTTGTAATGCATTCTTTAAATCATAAAATCACATTATCTCAGCGGGTTTGTGAGAAGGCCTCCAGTTCAAGCTATACCTAAGCAAACATCTAAACAGTGGTCCCAATAAAGGGTTATCCCGTCTCCATTATACACAGAACCTTCAGTTACTTGTGTAAAAGAAGTGTGAAGAAGTGTTTACTTGACTTTTCTCTTTTAGGAGGAGTGAAAGACAACCTGATGAAATTATAAGGCATTCTCCTTTTTAAAATTTACACTCCAGCTCAATTATATTACATAAGGACATTAGTAGACTTTGGATCCTTTTGCATATGAATGGATCAGAAAATGGGGCTAAGCTTGGTAGCAACAATCAATGGACTTGCTCCAGGGTGAAGATTACCTCTCTCAGTCCACTCAGTTAAGAGATTTTAAGATTTTAAAAGCCAGGGATGAACCCTGCTTAAAAAAGAAAGACTTTAGCCCCATGGGTTCAATACCTTGCTGCTGGAGAAGCAAGGACTGAAGTTCAAGAAAGCACCTGGACCAGGGATTCAAATGAAACAATTCCAGAGAGAAACCAAGAATCTGATGTCTTGAACTAAGATCCTATTCAGGAGATGTCAAGACTGCTATGATTCTAGGAGGAGAACTTTGGTCCTTTCCAAAACTATAAACAGAGCTCTAGTCAGGTGTCAGCTGAGCCTAAAGCTGAAAATAGTAACAGAAAAACAGCAAAAACCAGAGCTCTTTAAGAACTAGAACTTCTCTTCCAGTCTTGGGGTAGACCCCAGGAGCTCCACAGACCTAGTCTTTGCTCAGCAGAAATTCTGTTTCCTATGACTTTGGCCACTCTATAAAACAACTTCAGAAGAAGATGTGGGGGGAGGGGGTTGCTGTAGCACTAGGCATTGCTTGGCTGCACGTTCCCCACTCTGTATCTATGTACTTTCAAGAGTGTACATCCCAGGCACTGTTCTGTTGTTGCTGTCCTTACTCTACTATTTCAGTATGTGCCTTTGTTAAGGGGTACTTGTGCCTTCTGGCTGACTACTGAAAGGAGCCATACTGGTGGGGACACCTGAGCTATAATTTTAGGATTGCAGACTCACAAATAACCTTGGAATGGTGAGTAGACAGTGGAAGGAAAAGTAAAACCATAAGTGTAAAAGAAGGCAGCATGGTAGAGGAAAAAGAATACAACATCTGGAATCTGAGGATCTCAGTTTAACTTTGAACTCTGTCTTTTACTACCTGTGTGAATTTGAATTTAGGGTTGTTGTCCCTTTCAGAAACCCTTCCTATGAGTGTGAGTTGGGAAGAGTAGGGACATTTACTTGGAGAACTCCCAGCATTCTGAGGTAGGCAGTCCACTGCACTACTTGATAAGGTTTTTGCTATGAATTTTTCCCTTATATCTACCTTAAGTCTGTCTCTTTTCATCTTCCATCCATTATTTCTAGTATTGTCCCAAATGGACAAATAGAGCAAGTCTATTTCCTCCACCACATGGCAGCCATCCAAATGCAGAAAGAAAGCTACCATTGTTCCCATGAAACCTTCTCTTTTCCAAGGTAAACACACTATAGTGTGTTCAGCTGGTCCTTGTATGGCATAGTCTCTAGCCATGCCACAGTCATCACTGCCCTCTTCTGAATCTGCTGGAGTTTATCAATTCATTCCTCTGCTCAAAAACTTTCAAACTTCAGGCTTTTCCCCACTTCCCAATGAATAAATTCAACCTCCTTAGTTTGACATTCGAGGTCCTTCAGAATCTGGCTCCAAATGATTTTGCTAGCTTTACTACTCCCTTTAATGTATTATCTATTCCATTCAGGTTGGACTACATAGCACTTTCCATCCTTTCCTGGCACCCCACATTTGCTCAGGACATTTCCCTTACTTAGAATGCACTCCCAACTTCTACCCCCAATCTCTACTTGCTGACATTTTTTTCTCCCCCAAGGTCCAGCTCAGATTCTATATCCTTCAGGAACTCCTTCCATATATCTCCAGTCAAAAGTGAACTCTCTCTCCTCAATTATCTTTTTTTGATTGCACTTGTCACTTTCTACTTATTGTAGCATGATAATTATTTGTATACATATCTTATCTCCCTTACTAGATTAGAAGTTCTCAGAGGGGAAATGACATGTGTTTTTTTTTTCTAATTTGTCTCCCCCTGGTGCCTACTACAGTTCCTTGCAACAATAGGTGCTCAATACATTAAATTTGTATTTTATTGAATTATTATTTAATTTCCACCTGGGATTTGATCTGGCATAAAGACCACTTGCTCACTATTCTTTCCCCAAATGTATTAATTGTGTAGTTCCCAAATTAGATAACAGTTTCATTTCAACAAAGAAATGGATCCAATTACCAAAGTGCCTCCTCATTTATTTGATCCTGGTGTAACATAGTTGTTCTGACCCTACTGTCTCAGGGCCTGTCACACCTTCCCCTCAAGGTTCTCAGGTACACTAGGAGGGAGAGTGGAAGTGTCTCTTTTCTCTACTGCCTTTGGCTCTTGACCCTCCTGGCAGTGTTCCCTCTCTTTTTAGGGTATTACAATGAGCACTTTCATTCAATTTAACCACTCAAAACTGAGTAGCTTTACAAAGGGATATTTACTTCACAAATATAGCAAGAAAAAATGCCCAAACATTTTCCTCAATCCATTGGAGGCATAATCTCTAATCATCTCAGTCTCTGATGGTGGAGGATGGGGTGATTAGGTTCACAATTTAGCTCAGTTCCTACTTAGTAGCGGTTACACCTAGTTCATGTCCAAAGGTGGCATCACCGCCAGGTCTTACTGTTATTTATATGGAATGTTCAAGTCCAGGGAGGAGCTGGGCCACCTTTCTATTTATTCCATGTATTTTTTTTCTTTTGGTCAGTTTCCACTCAGGTTAGTATTAAAATCAAGATTACCTAGGTCCTATGAGTCTATAGAGTTCAAAATAAGAGAAAAATGTTTGACTCTTGTTATTATACTAGTTTGGAATGGGGTGGGGAGACATGGAAAATTATGGATAGTACTCTAAGTGCAGAGATGTATCCTGAAGCTTTGGTCAGGGGTCAAGGTAACATTGAGTTCTTTTTTGCTCAGTAGGCTGGTAATGGATGACTCTAATTGCCATTTCCTTCTTCCTGGGATCTGTTCATCTTGGTTGGTAGTCTGATTTTAAAGGGTTTTAATGAAGGCTTATGCTTCAATTCTGTGTTCCAAACCTCTGAATACCCTGCCTGTAGAAGAAAAGACAATGTCAGCTCTTTTCTATCTCAGACCTCAAAATGATATTGTTAAACCCTTTCTCTCAGGTGGCTCTAGAACAGGGCTGTGGTAGAATCACAGGAAGGGTCTGGAGTTCACATATCTAGACCATATCCAAAGGAAGTGGATTGTGCAGATCTATCAAGATAGGAGTTATGGTATTTCTACGATTGAGTCATTTCTTTAGAGACCCTAAACCAAAAACCAAAAGGTAGAGAAATGAGGTTTCTGGCTGATTCCTACCAGACTCCCAAAGCAATTTCTTTTCTATCTTGACCTCAATATCCCTCATAATGGTAAATAATCAGATGATCAAGATACAAATACATACGTATCTTCATTAACCTTTCTTTTGTAATTCTTTGTATTTTATTTTATGCATTTAAAAGCATTCTGTTCTGAGAAGGACTCATAGGGATCCATTCAAAACCTATGAAGCCCCCATATGTCCTCAAGCCCCACCAACAAGCCATAAGATAGTGGGGGCAGCTAGGTGGCACAGGTGGATAGGGTGCTGGGCCTGGAATCAAGAGGACCTGCATTCAAATCCAGCCTCAGACACCTACTATTTGTGTGAACCTGAGCAAGTCATTAAACCCTCAGTTTAGTGACCTCAGTTTCTCATCTATGAGATCCTTCTCATCTAGAAAAGGAAATGGCAAACCATTCGAGCATCTCTACCAAGAAAACCCCAAATTGGGTCACAGAGAGTCAGACGTGACTGAAATGACTCAACATAAACAATAAAAGACCACTTGAGAAACATCTGGGGTAAGTTCAACTTCTCCAGAAAAGAAAAGCCTTCTTTCTGGTACTGATCCAGTTCCATAGAATGATGCATAATTAGTTGATTGAAAAAATGGACGGAAAGTTTGGGAATGAGAATAGACAAAGATTAACATGACAAATAAAAAGACTGGACCAAGGATGAGCAAGCCAAATAGAAAGAATTGTTGGGGTAAATGCTTTATTATGCCTGCTTTGCTTCTTATACCTGGGTGATCTTGGATGTCACTCATTTCCTTCACCTATAAAATCAGAGAATTGCCCTACATGATAGAAACGTCCTTAATTTTTTTCTTTCTTTCTTTTTCTTCCTTCCTTCCTTCTTTTCTTCCTTCCCTTTCTTTTCTGAAAGAAACCCACTTTCCCAAGTCAATAGCAATCAGAGAAAGTATACATAGGAGAATGTATACCAGACGATACAGAATAATGAAACTTTCCAACTGGGGGTAAGTTTAGTATCCTTTCTAGCTCTAAAGCAACTTGTCATGGACCCCTTAGACAGTTGGGTAAAGCCTATGGATCTATTCTCAGAATAATGTTTTTAAATGCTTAAAATAAAATACATAGAATTACAAAAGAAATCAAAAGTTAGGGAAAATAGAGATGATTTTTCTCCAGCTAAGTTTATGGGTCTCCTGAAATCTATCCACAGAGTCCCATTTGTGGACCTCAGGCTAAGAACTCCTGTATGAAATTCTATAATCCTACGCACAGCAGGAGGTCCCCAGCTAAAATCTTGAAATTCTTTCCCAACTTTCTGCTCCTATTTGCCCCCTTGTGGTTCATTCTTGAGAAAATTGAATGTATTGCTTTTTCATCTCTCCTGGGAAAACCTGCTCTTCAGAAAGGATTTTACATCAGTCATTTACAGTTTAGTGTGAATTTGGGTTAGATGTCACCTCTCGATTGTTGTTTGCATTTTAAGTTTTATATTTAACTGAAAAATTAAAGACCTGATCCTCCTCTAAAGGAATTTCAGAGTGTATTCAGAAGACAGAAAGATCTATCTGAAATCACAATTTGTAGGTTGCCATCTATATGATCTATGAGTAGGGCTGACCCTCAAGCTGTAAACAAAGTATGTAGGGAGAAAAGAAAGAAAAACTGCAGCCTTTCCACAGGCCCATCTGTGCTAGTAACTATTGTCCTGAGCCTTATCTCAGATTTACTCTAAGGTTAATCCAGTGAGGATGAGCTATTCAAATTCTGTCATGATAAGATATCAGAAACTTGAGCTTGCTGTACTAGCCATCTTGCAGGAAAACTGGAAAGGGGAGGGGAGGGTAACAAACAAACATGTACCTCACCTGAAACTGACAGGCCAAGACAATACAAAGATAAGACCTGAAGGAAAGAGTCTACACTGATGATCCCCTCAACTCCATCAGCCATCCAGGAGCCAAGAACACACATGGGTAATTTCATTTATAAGGGGAAAGCTTTCTCTCAGGTACATATCCAGTTCCCCTGAATAGTGCTTAAAAGGTGGATTTTTTTTTTAAGGAAAGCAACAGTTGTTACACAGGAGACAGATAGTTTGGGAATGAGTCCAAATGAAGATAAAAATGACAGATGAAAAGATTGGGTCAGGGCTGAGGGAGTCCAATGGAAAGAACAGGTGAGGCAGATGCCTTATGACTTCTATCCTATTTGAAATCTCTGATTAAGCTGACATACGCTGAGCTTGTTTCAAGGCAGCAATGGCTAGGCACCACAATGGGTACGTAGAGTATCTCAAGGCCTGGGCTATTGTTCAGCTAAGATACTTTTGGGATTTGATAAGTATTCTCTCTTCTCCCCATCTCCCTAACTATTCCCATTATGTTTAGCAACTTCAGCAATTACAATGAGCCAGGGTCAAGGGAGGAATGGAAGGAAGAAAAAAAAAGGACTGCCGATTTGGGGTGCTTAACGAAGCTAATTATCCAGGTTCCCACAGGCTGAAGCAGAAGGACCTGGAGATCAGAGTGTACCAGAAGAGAAAGAGCTGCTACATGGGAGACTGGTGGTGTAGATTGTTTGGTTTCCCACAGTTTGCTGCTTTCAGAGAAAGTGCCATCCCTATTCTAACACAGGATGGGAAGTAGCAGTGAGATTCAGAGAACCTTTTCTCTTCTCTCTTCCTTTCCCCTGCCTCCACCTTCTTGTAGTTTCCATAACCCCAAAGGATAAAAAAGTAACTTGGTTCTGAACTTTACAATGTCCATGAGAAAAGCTCGAAGTTGCACTAATGGAAAGAATTTGAAAACCATCCTTGATTTCAGGTGTCAGAAGTTTGAGTGTTTATTATTCAAAAGACATGCAAATATACCAGGAGCACTGGGAAATAGTTGTGGAAGTGAACGGGGAGCAATGAGTAAAGACTGAAGTTGTAGCAGTGACTCTTAGGATTTACTTTTTTTTTTTTTAATGGCTGAGCTAATAGAATGATGAGAGTCCCAGGAGCTCCAGTTACCATGACCATCATGGGACTTAGACTTGGTAATGTTCATCTTGTGGGGAAGGTTTGCAGATGTTACAAAAGTTGCTTTCCTTGTTGTCTAGAACTTTGATTTCATGAGTGTCAGGAACTCTTTACTTTTGAAACCCCCTCCACAGATGCAAATGATCAGCTCTCTGACAATTGTATTATTAAGTTGTCTAGCATCACTGAGAGGTTAAGTTTCTTGCCTTATTTACAGTCAATAGGAACCCAGAACCTAGGATTTAAACCCAGACCTTCCTAATTTAAATGTTGAATTTATGTCTACTACACCTCTTTGTAAAATTATATGACAATTAATAAGTCAACAACTACTTATTAAGCACCTACTTTGGGGAGAGGAAACAAAGAATAAAACAATCTCTTCTCTCAATCTAGTGGGGAAAAATAAAGAAGGGGAAGGTAGGAAGTAGCATTTATATGACACCTACTATGTGCCAGGAATTATGCTAAGTACTTTACAAATACAATCGCGTTTTTTTCTTGCAACAACCCTGGGAGGTAAGTACTATAATTTTCCCTATTTTATATCAGTATTACTTACCTCTCCAAATGAGGAAACTGAGGCAGAAAAGTTAAGTGATTTGCCCAGGCTCACACATCTATTAAGTGTCTAAGGCTGGATTTGAACTCAGGTCTTCCTGACCCTGAACCCAGTGCTCTATTCACTGAGCTGCCCAGTTACCAACTGTCCCAACTGACAAGAATGTATGTAAATATAGCATAAATACAAAGTGAATAAATATATTTACATTAAACTAATTAATTCTATTAATTACAAAGTATTTAAATACAAGGTAATTTACAAGGGAAGGTAATAACAACTGGGTATCTGGAAAGGCTCCATGAAGAAGATGGTGCTGGAGCTGTATGTAATATTAAAGAATTTTACAGACTTGATTCAAATTGCACAGTGTTGCCCACACATTATCCTTCTCATTAAGGAAATGTTTGCTTCCTTTTCCAGGTCACATTTCTGTTTAAATAGCTAAGTGATTATCAAAATAATTGTTCATTGTTTAAAGTATGTTTGAGCTTTTCAGAGAAAGGTGCTCTATGAATCAATAAATTATGAATAAATGAGATTGTCGTCAATATAAATGAATCCTTAACGGGACCACAAGGAAAAAGACAATGGGAAACCTCGAGTTGTGCTCTTATTCTGTTGTTAAGATTCATCAGAACTTGAGAAAATGAAAACATTTCTCATGCAAAGAGGGATTCTAGAGCCCTTGTTTCACCTGTGACTCCAAGAAGCTGTGACATGCCCAGTGGACACACCCTGATAAAACGGCAGGTGAAAGGTAACCCACAGGCTTCAAATTCATAGTGAGTTAGGGGGATTTCTACCCTAAGCATGTGAAGACTTCCCTCCTTGAAATGGGTGGATAAGAACAATTTGTTGTTGGTCAGACATCAAAGATACCAAGGTCATCCACTGCATCGCAAGACATCAACAGTTGTCTTGATTTTTGTCTTGTCACTGGACTTCAATGACTCTGGAGGAGACAGTGAGGGTGATGACATTGTACAACTCTACCTCCCTTAAATCCAATTCACACACAAGTCAAGACCACCTGTGTTATCACTGATCCTGTTTGAAAATGAAGGAAGTGTGTTGTAGCAGCTTTCACACACTTAATGAGATTTTCCCATGGTAAATGGGCAAAACCAAGGTTATGTCTTTAGTATATTGAACCCTGAGGCATTATTCTTATATAGTAAAAGAACAGTTCGCCAAAATTGTTTAGGAGAAAACAGGTCACTCACTGAGGGGATGTATGTGTAACATATCAACTCTTTCCTCAACACTGGAGGTCTCTATGAACCTCCCATCTTGGAGCTGATCCTTGAACCAAATCTTTGAGGCCAGTTTGACCAACAATTCAATTTTTGGTATGTATTAGTGAGTTTTGATTTTCCATCATTTGTGAGATTCATTTTTTAAATTGACTTCTAATTTCTATTTATCCTTTGATTTTTAAGGAAAGGAAATACCCTTACATCAATCTGTAAACAAGAACCATAGATTCAGAGCTGGTGACCTCTTAGAAGCCATCTAGATCAATCTTTTCATTTTCATAGATGGGGAAATTGAGACTCAGTGAAGTTAAATACCTTGCTCAGGGTCATAGAGATAAGTGGCAGAGTCAATATTCAAACCCAGGATCTCTGACCTGACTCCAAATCTGAATTATTCTGCCTACAATCCATGAATCTTGTTGTTCATTTCAGATCCCATCAATTAATACCACCCTCCCACCATTGTGCATTCTGTCATTCACTGTCTTGCCCAGTTTTTCTTGCTGTCCACACCATTGTCTGAGCCTTTTGTCTGGAGAAGAATTTGATTCCAGAATCCCTTGAAATCTGTGTCACAGATTGAAAAGCATGTCTTATTCTGAAGCCTTTTCTTTTGCTAAAGTTCTTATGGTCATTAGGCTTTCAAAAAAGATGCCTCCTGAAGTCTAGGAGAATCAACCTTATCTTGTAACTGACAAACAGGTATCTTTCCTCATTTTCATCTTAACTCAGGGTAATTTGGCATAATTTGATGCCCTCTATGATTTAACTAGATGGTTCAGAGGATAGAGCGCTGACTTGGAGTCAGGAAAACCTGAGTTCAAATATGGCCTTAAGACACTCACAAGCTGTATGACCCTGGGCAAGTCACTTAACCTCTGCTTGCCTTAATCCACTGGAGAAGGAAAAGACAAAGATCTGTCTTTTTCCAAGAAAACACCATTTGGAGTTGCAAAAAGTTGGACACAACTGGACAACTGAACAGCAAATGCTTCAGCACTTTAGTGGTATTCCTCCTTTCTACATCCAGTACCTCCCACCGGACTAGAGATTTAGAAAAGCACACCAATCACTCTCCAATTGCCACTCTCCCCGGGGCATCCAGGTCATATTCTGCCAATTACTCAAAGCCACTAAAATATCTAGGAGAGCCAGAAATTGCCATAGGGGAGAGAAATATTTCTTATTCTGCTTACAGTTAAAAATTCTTTTTCTTATGTAGTACATGATAAACAAAGCTTGTCTCTGAATGTACTTTTTTTGGGTCTCTAAATAAAGGTGATTCAAATATATCACACTTAGGATTAAGATTAAGGATCTCTGATTCATTCAGATTGGGTCCATCCTGGGAAGCAATTAGGCCTCTATTCAAGGTTTTATCAGGTAACTTATATAATTTATAAATTGGAGGCAGTTTTAGATTGAGGAGGCTAGACATTCTGTTCAGTGGCCCAGCCTTAGAGGGTTTGCCTCACCTGACTTGTGAACCCAGGAATTATGTGCTATGAGAACTGAAATGGATTTCAGAGATCCATTATTTCAATAAAATCATTTTGTATGGAGAAACTGAGCAAATGGGAATTTACATAAATTTGCTCCCAAGTTATACAGATTGTTGTGATGGCAAGCAAAGTAGAATCTTTTGCTGTTTTTGTTTTAGTATAATCAAGTGCCTCTGATTGAATCTTGCCTTTATCAACCAAGAGTCTTTACTAGGAGTAAAGGACAGAAACAAGAGTTTCTTTAACTCATATACTCATAAGAGTATGTGTATTACTAATTATTTTAATAGGATTAAAGATCTTCTCCACCCATTAATGGTTCTTCTGCCCATTAAGGGGAGTTGGATTAGGGAAGATTTGTGGGAAGACCCAAGGCTTTTGTTAATGAGTCACTGGTTCTCACGGGTTGTGATACTCTCTGGCTCTAAAAAAAGGTATAAATACTCTGAGTTGGGGTTTTACTTTGGGGTTAATTTTTGTAAGAAGACTCTGGAGAAGAGTAAAGTAAGAAAAATAAAAGTAATAAAAAGTAAAAAGTAAAGTAAAAAAAAAAAGGACTTTGTGCACTTGAATCCAATTTACAAGCAAGTCAAGACACTGCCCTCTTGATGTTGTCAGTCCCCTTCAGAAACAAAGGATGAGCTACAGCAACAAACCTTCCAATATTGGCAAGCCAGAAAGAAGCTTCTCTGTGAAGGAAGAGCCTTCAGTCTGATCTTGTAAATAGTCTCTTATTTTTGTAAATGTGAAGTGGGAAATATGAGAAAAGGGAGTCTGTTGTAGAGTGGAAAGGGGTGACTATCCACATCTCCTAACAAAAGAAATAATTGAAGATATGGCATGAATTGAAATGGTAATAATATGCTACTCAATATATGTCCATTTATTACCTTATTTTACTTATAGGCACTTTTCCAAATAAGTTTATTGCTCATATTCCCTTATATAGGGTTTGGGGATATGTATGTCTACATTTCCCTGATACTCCTCCATTGCTAATTCAGGCCTTTTCCCAATAAAACAATGTGGTCAACAGTGAGTAGCCACTCCCTCTACCCCCACATACTGTCATGCTCCCAGAGCTGACTTAGCCCTTCCTTTCCCCTTATTTGAGAGAAATTCATCCTGGAAAAAAGTATATAATTCATTGTTTTCTACTAAGAAAAGACAGGGTTCATTCATAATCCCAGGATTATTAATCCAGATTAATTCAGAGTATGCCTTCACATTTTTTTTTAGTCAAAAAGGACCTTTTTTTCAAATTGTAGGCCACTGCCCATTCATTCATTCATTCATTCAGCACTTAGCTCAGTGCCTGGATATAGTAGGTGCTTAATAAATGCTTCTTGACTTGATTTGAAATTCAGTGCTAGTCCATAAACTTCAACGTTATTGACTTGGTTGGTCCTTTTCCTCTCACTCTAATCTGAACAACTCTGGGCTTCCATGTAGCCTCTCCCAGTAATACTGGTGTATTTTGTCCAACAATGAATATTTATCTGAGGGCAAATTTTTCCTGGCAGTTATTTCTGCAGGGGACAAAATTCAATTTATAATTGGAATACAGGGAAAAACTGAGGGAGAGTTGACTATTCTCTTTATTTTCAATAAGTAATTTTTGTGGACCTATTAAGGACAAGGTAATATGGTGTATGCAAAGATGACTGTGTGACAACATCACAGAACCCAGAGCTGGAAGAGTCACAATGGTCATTTAGTCCATCTCATACCTGAACCAACTACTCCTACATGAAGCGTGGAAGGAAAATTGACTTTGAGTCACAGGAGATCTAAGTGCAAATCCTAGCTTATCTGTGAGCAAATCACTAAAACTCTCTGAGGCTTGGTTTTGTCATGTTGTCTCCCAAACATGCCTTTGTTCACATTCTTCCAGGTGGCGTGACTGTCTTTTCTTCTTCTCCAGTAATGAATTCTTAAGCATTCTTAAAAGGGAATAACTATCTAGGAAACTCCCTTGTGAAGAAACTCCATCTACTAATTCAGGTTGGTCGTTTCTCTGTATCTCAGTCTTAGAATGTTTCCTAGAGTTACCAAAAGGTTAAATGATTCACCTAGCCAGTTGATGTCAGAGGCAGGACTGAAACCTAAATTTATCTGATTTTAAGTCCTCCTCTCAATCTATGCCATGCTGATCAACTCAAATGTTACTTCTGCCAGAAAATCTTCCTTGATCTCCCTGTTGGTCTTAATTTTCTCCCTCTAAGTGCACATAGGATTTTGTTGTGGATTCATAATATGTTATCATCTATTCTAGTTATTTGTGCATGTGAGCCCATGAGGGCCCAGGCTACAGTACTGCATCTCCCTTCCCACCGGTGCTTCATAGAGTACACGGTCTGTCTTTAATGAAACTTGGGTAGTTGAGTTAAATTGAACCTAATAAAGCCATGACCCACCCACTCTCTTCAATTTATCCTTCAGTCAGAATGACAACTGTATAGTTGAAAGACAAGACTTCACAGATAAAATGCTATTCTGTGCTACCACTTAACTCACCAGCAGAGGTGGACTGAGCATTATAGCGGCCTGTAAATAGCATCAGGAAAGAATGTCTTTGTCATCATCCACAGACAAGAAAATCAAGAGAGGGAAGACAGGCTGAAACATGATGCTAAAAGACTGGAAGTACTGGCACAAAAGTAGCTATTTGCTAACAGCTTAAACACATCACCTTGACAGCTTATCTGCCCACAAGGGATCTGAGATAGACCCAAACTGCAGCTTGACTTGTCTGTTCCAAAAAAACTAGCTTGTACAGTTAACTCCCCATCCTTGAAGGGCTTTATTGACAATAATTTCATTTTAAAAATGAGTTTGTGTCCATGTAGTCCTATAAGAATACGAAACAGGCCAAATCTAACTGAGGCAGTGAGCGAATCCCTAACCAGGAAGATCATCTCGTGAGAGGCCCCAGATACACTGCTTCCCTTCACTCCTAGCTTTATCCAGACTAATTCATCTCCTTCTCAGGAGTGGGCACCCTCCTGGGGTTCCAGCTCACCATTATGTTTTGTCTCCTTTTATTTTTTGTTTTCTTATATTTGTGTCCTCAGCACCTAGCACTGTGACTGAAACATAATAAGCACTTATCTGTATGTCTATCTATCTATCTATCTATCTATCTATCTATCTGTCTGTCTGTCTGTCTGTCTGTCTGTCTGTCTATCTATCTATCTATCTATCTATCTATCTATCTATCTAGTGAACTATATATCTACCTATAGATCGATTTATCTATCCATTGATCTTTCTATGTAGTAATCTATACATCTATCTACCTATAGGTCTATAAATATATATCTACTGGTCTGCCTATTTATCAATTGATTGGTCTTTTTTTCTATCTATCTATCTGTCTCTCTGTCTGTCTGTCTATCTACCTACCTACCTACCTATCTTTGTATCCATCTATCTAGTGATCTGTACATCTACCTATCGATTTATCTATCTATAGACCTATATCTACCAGTTTGCCTATTGATCACTTGATTGGTCTGTCTGTCTGTCTGTCTATCTATCTATCTATCTATCTATCTATCTATCTATCTATCTATCTATCTATCTATCTGTCTGTCTGTCTTTCTATCTATTTTTACATTGATCTGTCTATTCAGTGATCTATACATCTATCTATAGATCTATATTTGTCAGCCTGCCTATTTATCTATTAGTCTATCATCTATCTATCTATCTTTCTATCAATCATCTACTGTCCCCAAATGAAGATAATATTGTTTACTCTTCCTATCTTTTTTAACTTTTCTATTTAAAAATAATAACAGCTAGCATTTATACACCACTTTAAAGTCTGCAAAGCACTTTACAAATACGATCTAATTTTTATCCTAACAAAAACTTTGGAAAGTAGTGCTATTATTCCCACTTTACAGATGAGGAAACCAAGGCAACCACAGGCCAAGTGATTTGTCGAGGGTCACACAGTTGATAAGTTTCTGAGGTAGGATTTGAACTCATGTCTTCTTGACTCCAGGTTCAGCACTAGCCACTGTACCACCTAGCTGCCTTTACTTTTTTCTCCTGGGGGTCAGCACTTGAAGGGGAGTTGTGGATGTATTTCTTGGTAAATAAAGACAATTAAAATGAGCAAAATGGAGGACAGTAAAAGGAGATGTAGGTGGTGTCGGAAGGAGGGAAGGAAGAGGAGGGAAGAAGAGGAAATAGCTAATTATGAACATGCTGCTAGAAAATTAACAGACTAAATGGGATGATTTTTACCCCATTGATTTTTTTAAAGTAGTGATGATAGATGCCATTTAGTGCAAAGCAAGTTGCCAAATTTTTTCTGTATTAATTGGTTTTATCTGATTTTTTCCTCTTCTGCTTTTTTTTTTCTTTACTTGAAAAAAATACTTTGTTATGAAATAGATCTCTTGAAGACAAAGGGGGAGATATTCAGGGAGAAGCTTAGGCAGTGGAAAACCAAAAGATATCAATAAAATTTATTTTAAGAAGAAAGTTTGCAAAGTTTTGATTTTCTCTTTATAATAATCCTGTGAAGAAATACGTCATAGTTATTGCCAGTTTTATAGATAAGGAAACTGAGGCACAAAGAGGTTAATGACTTGTCTCACTAAGGCTTTCCTGATCCCATGTCAAGTCCTTTTCTTATTACACCATGCTGCCATAGGTTTACAAGGATGCTTGAATAAATTTCCCTCAAAATAATGACTCTGAGATGAGAGAAAATCAAGGCACAGAAAAGCTAGAGAAAGTTGTTTAAGTCATTCAGTATTATGGTAAACAATTAAAGTGGAGTGTTTATCCACGTAAATGTGCAAAAAAATGTTTCTAATGAAATTACTGAACAAAAACCGATCAAATCAAAAGTCACAGAAAGGAAATTTCCCATCTGGGGCCTCCCTTTGGAAGATTATCCTTTGTCCTTTGCATATTTTGTCCATCTTTCCACAGCTGCATTATCAGAGGTCAGAATCAGTGTGGAGAACAGTGTAATAATAGTATAATAAATAAAAAAAAAAAAACCCAGGTTTTAATACTCAATTTGTTCCAAACTGGATAGTTTCCTGGAGCCCAAGCTTTAAGCAGCTCTTAAAAATAGCCAAATTTGAAAATGAATGCTCCAAAGATAAATGGGGTACTATTGGGAAAGTCTTGTAAATAAGTACAATTTTTTTACCAACTGATCTGCCCCATGAAGATACAGGGAGTAAATTTCAGGGAATTCACAGCTGTATTTGCTACCCTGGCATAGTTTTCAACTTGTAAATTGACAGGTTGTTTTTCAGACTACATTGGGCCAATGCTTCATTGTTTTTGTATGTGGAGATCAAAATGACCAGACATAATATTTCTGCTGTTATAATTCTGTGTCTCAGAAACAATTCCTACATTTTTGTGTGTATTGGAGGAGAAGGGGTGTTAGCCAAATGTCATTGGTTCAAATATTTCCTTGGATTTCTTTCATTTAAATGTACCTTGTGTTAACTTTTGCATGGTCTTGAATCTAAGATTCATTGATATTTTGGTAACATAAAATCCTCCTCTGGGTCAGATTACTCCAAAGAATCATACTACTTCAACTCTTTATACAAATGGCATGGTGGCCCCATTAACTTATGATGCAAGATAGATTGGGAAACTGTAGCAGTTAGCAGATGTGTAGTAAGGTAAGATGGCCAGGATTTTGTCCCAGGGTGCCAAATGGGAGAAGAATTGTTCCTTCATACATCAATCTTCTGAACATTATTCCATATCCTTGAGGACTATGCTATTCCCTCACTTGCTCTAGTCTGGAACTCCCAGGAAACTATGAACGTGATATCCCTCTCCTAAGACATGTTTCCCAGTATTCCTCCTGTCTGTTGTGTGCTGCCTCTTTCGAAGGTTTGGAGCATTGGTTGTATTTCTTTGGGGGTTTAGAGGTCTGGAGATCACTCATTGTCCTTCAGGGTTGCAGTTTGGATTCTCTAGGATATGGTTTACTCCCTATCTTGGAGCAACTGTACCTGGAGTGGTCTACCATCTTTGCCCTGCTAACATCTCATCCACATTCCCTTCCTACCCTCAACTGAATTTGCCTTAGCACAAGGACTCCAAGTTGGGGCTCTGGCAGCTAACACATCCTGTATCATTAATCCAGCTCCTTAGTGGCATCCCATTATGTGATTTCGATCCCTGAAGTTCTCCATAAAAGTCCTGCTCCTCTCACGTTCTGTCCTCTGAATATTCTATTCTGTCTAGTGACATCAATGGGGGAATTTGCCCAGCTTTCTGAGGGAAGTTATCACAACCCTATTTACCTTGGCAGCAGAGATGTACACAGTGATGATGAGGTTGAGTACACATTATCAGAGCTAGCTCAGCATTTGGGAGGGTCCTAAGGAAAGTGTGGGAGAGAAGAGGTATTAGGCTGCCTACCAAACTGAAGGTCTATGGAGCTATTACGCTGACTTCATTGTTCTATGCCTCTAAACCTGGAGAGTCTACCAGCATTGTGCAAGGAAATGGAATCGATTCCATTTGAATTGTCTTAGGAAGATTCTAAAGATCACCTGGCAGGATAAGGTACCTCAGACACTGAGGTGCTTTCTTGAGCTAAACTGTCAAGCATTCAAACTCTACTGCAGAGATTACAGCTCTGAAGGGCTAACCACATTGTTCAAATGCCAAACTTACGTATGTTTGCCTAAAAGACTGTTTTTACAGAGAACTCTGATGGGTGGACACATTGTTCAAATGCCAAACATGTTTACCTAAAAGACTATTTCAGAGAACTCACATAAGGCAAGTGCTCACAGTGGGGTCAGAAGAAGTGATACAAGGATATTCTCCACAGTCTCCCTAAAGAATTATGGTATTGATTGTGAGAAATAGGAGACTGTCTTTGAACCGCCTAGTGTGGTGTGCACACATCAAAGAAGGTTCTATGCTCTTTGAGTAAAGTGGAATTGCAGTAGCTCAAAAGAAACAAGAGATGCACAAATTGAGACACATTTCTACTCCCAATGTTCATATGGACTATTTGTGCCAAACTTGTGGTAGAGCTTTCTGAGTTTGTTTTGGTCTGATCAGCCACAGTCAGACCCACTATACCTTGACCCTAACATAATGATGTCATTTTGTTCCTATTCAAGCATGAAGGACAACAACCAACCAGGTACTTAAAAAAATGTCCATTCCCTTTCTTTCTCATCTATTCTGGCCCTCACTCCACTTGCAGTGGCTAAAAATTTTCTTTTAATGTGGCCAACCATCTGATGATGGATTTCTCCAAATTCAGCCAGGTTGGTCCTCATACAAAAGACACCTAGTCCTTCTCCAAGCCTGATACTAAACCTTTTTCCCATTTAGTAGAACCTGCTACTATGTGTATTCTGCTGATACAGCTGCTGAGTACCCATAGTCACTGCCAAGCCACAATGAGACTTCAGTAGTGGAAGGAGGTGGAGGAAGAGAATGAGTGGATGTGACTAAGACGAGAAATATGATATGGGGGGGAAAGGACAAGAGGGAACTAAGAAATCTTAGTGAGGTTTCATTGGCAGAGTATCAAATACTTATCTTAGCATATAAGGGCTACATTAGCATAGAGGAATCCCAGGGTCCATTTGCTGTATTTTGGAGGGCTATGTTGATTTAATATTCATACAAGGCTGTAGTTACATTATGCCTTTCTTACTAGAGCAAAATATCATAAAGAAGATTATTATTGGGTTCTTTAAAAATTGAAAAAAAAACCACCTCGAAGTAGCATGGTACAAAGGTCAGAGTACTTATTAGCTTTGGAGTTAGAGTTTCCATATTCCTATTTACAAGTTGTGTAAACATGGGAAAATCATTGAATGAGTGTATTTCCCCATCTGTAAAATACTGGGGTTTGAATAGGTAACATTTAAGATCCCTTCCAGTTCATAGTTTTATAAAGTTAAAAGGTTTGTTTTATCTTAAAGTCAACACTGATAGATGTTGGGCAGTTAATTTGAAAACATGCTTAAATATTCAGGAAACTGGAAAGAATTATGTTGTCCTTTGCTTCCCTTGGCTGAAGAGGAAGAGAAAAAGAACAGAAAAGAAGATAAGGAACTCAAGTGGGTTATGTTAGCTCCATAATATTATTGATTGGCATTTACACTAACAGTTATACGATTTACTACTGTGTGTCTTTATTATAGGATCATCAATCTAGGGCTAGAAGGAACCTCAGTGGAATTTTAGCCAAATCACCTTATTTAATACATGAGAACTGGTAGTATTTTATTCAGTCAGGAAGACTTTATTGAATCTATTTCTGGTTACTAATGGGATCACAAAGCTGTGGGACCCTGGGTAAGTCACTTAACCCTGTTTGCCTCAGTTTTCTCATCTGTAAAATGAACTAGAGCAGGAAATAGAAACCACTGCAGTATCTTTGCCAAGAAGATCTCAAAAAGGGGTCACAGAGTCCCACATGACTGAAAAACAACAAAACCCCTACGTTCTTGGAAAATTCCAAACTTGGATTATCGAAAGCCCTCACATGCAGAATCTATACTCACCACTTTCCTGAATTCTTCTGTTTATATCTTTTGACAGAACCATTAATCATTAACAAAATGGAATTTTAAAAATTCCCTTAATAATTTGCTTAGAGGAGTGAGAATTCCTCAACCCCCTCCCACTTCCTTCCAGACTCCTTACAGAGATGATTCTTAATCTTGTTTGTATCATGGACTCCTTCTGTGAATGTTTTAAAATGCATGAAACAAAATACAAAGAAAACCAATTATAATGAAATAAAAATATATTTTTCCCTTCCAATTTCACCCCCCCTCAATCTATCCACAGCTATGGACCCTAAGTTAAGAACCCCTGTGTTAGGACTTGATTTTCTCACATGTGAGAGGCCCTGCTCAGTCACTAGCAGAGAAATTGAGCTCAATGTAAATCTCTGGAGGATAGGCATGAATGGTGGAAGGCTTCTTTACCTTTACATCCAACGCCAGAGTGAAATTATGTATGTCCAAGTGTTCAACAAGAGTCTCATGCTGGTCAACTGAAACAGGAAGCAAAATGAGAAAGATAAGGAAGGGTTTACCCTTTCAAGAGTGTATCCATGTGTGTGTATGTGCAGATAATTATGTATTTGTAAATCCATAACTGTTACTATATATGTCACATATACATATATACATGGGGAGAGACACAGAGAAGGGAAGAGAGAGAAAGAAAGAGGAGAGAGACAGAGATTTTTTGCAGTAATAGGAGTTTTGTACATCTTCTTTTAGCCTAAATAGGAAAAATATATAACAGCATATAAAGTGCAACAGTTTGTGCCTATATACAGATGCAATTTATAACTATGTGTTATATATGTGCATATATACATATATGTGCATCTCTCAGAGAGATAGAAAGACAGAAAGGGAGGAAGGCAGAGACAGCAAGGGGGGACAGAGAAGGAAGTGAGAAAGAGACAGACAGACAGAGAGACATGCAAAGTTGGCCAGAGACAGAAAGGGGAAGAAATAGAGATGGGGGAGGGGAGGAGGCGGAGAGGGAAGTGAGGCTGAGACAGAGAAAGAGAAATAGCCCAAGACAGAAAGACCGGGCCGGGGGGAGGGGACGCAGAGAGGAGGGGTGCTGTCGGCCGGGCCGGGGGGCAGAGAGGAGGGGTGCTGTCGGCCGGACCGGAGGGACGGGACACAGAGAGGAGGGTGCTGTCGGCCGGGCCGGGGGGACGGGACACAGAGAGGAGGGGTGCTGTCGGCCGGGCCGGGGGGACGGGACACAGAGAGGAGGGGTGCTGTCGGCCGGGCCGGGGGGACGGGACGCAGAGAGGAGGGGTGCTGTCGGCCGGGCCGGGGGGCAGAGAGGAGGGGTGCTGTCGGCCGGACCGGAGGGACAGGACACAGAGAGGAGGGGTGCTGTCGGCCGGGGCGGGGGGGGGGGGCAGAGAGAAGGGGTGCTGTCGGCCGGGCCGGGGGGGCAGAGAGGAGGGGTGCTGTCGGCCGGGCCGGGCCGGGCCGGGGGCGGGGGCAGCCAGAGCGGTCTTCACGCCTTTGCCTTTGGCCACAGCTCGTCCTGGAGCCTCCCGCAGGACTAGCATCCCGGCCCAGCCCTGTTCTCCAGACGCGCTCTGGGCTGTCGCTCACGGTGCTGCAGTGCCCTGGCTCACACCCCGCTCCGTTTGGAGGGAACCGGGACCCGAGCGGGGCGGGGGAGGGGAGGGAGGGACGGAGGGACGGGCGGAGGAGGGAGGGAGGAAGAGTGAGGCAGCAGCTGAGAGCAGGAAACCGGAGCCCGCGAACGGCCGGGCGTGCGCTCTGCAGGAGCCGCTTCTAAAAACAGCCCTGTCCTAATAAAGCCTCCCGGGAACCCCCGCGGACCGCGGACCGCAGCCCAGGCGGGCCGCCCCGACCGCTCGGCCGCCCCTGCCCCGGAGGGCAGCCCCCGGAGCCGCCGCTGCCCCGCAGCCCCCAGGGCCGCCGAGGGACAGGTTGGCAGAGACAGGGAGAGAGACCCTTCCCGCGGACCCCGCACGATGCCCCGGGTAGACGCAGGCCTCAAGCTGGACTTTAAGGATGTCCTGCTCAGACCCAAGCGGAGCAGCCTCAAGAGCCGAGCCGAGGTGGGGGCCGAGCCCGGAGCCGCGCGCCGCTCGGGGGTTCGCGTCCTCTCTTTCCCTTTCCTTGAGACCTCGCGTCCGAGTTCTGTAGCGTGGCTCTCCTCTCGGGGACTCCCGAGCTTCCCGCTGCGCCCCTGCCCTGGGCACGGGCGGCCAAGGTCGGCTGTGCCCGCGGCAGGGCAGGAGAATGCGGCCGGGGCAGAGGGAGATGAAGGGAGAGGGTGGGGTGGGGGGAAGCTGGGAGGCAGCGCCCGGCCACGGGCGATCAGAGGAAGAGCTGTTTGTCAAGGTGCCCCGGGCCGGACCGTATGGAGTGTGTGTTTGTGTTTGTGTGTGTGTGTGTGTGTCTGTGTGTCTGTGTGTCTGTGTGTCTGTGTGTCTGTGTGTTTTAGGGGTGGGAGGGGGTGGGGGGCACAAGGGATGCCAAACCACCTTTGAGCTTTGCTTCTGTTCTCAGTATTGAAAGCTGCTTTTGCCTTTTCACACTTTGGGAATCCCTGGAGTCTTCTGACTTTGGGAATGTCTTTGAGAAGGAGCTCCAGATATATTCCGATTGCCTGTGGAGCTGGTGGCCCTGGTAGGGGGCTCTTTTTCCTTCTGGGGGGTGGGGGGCGGGGAGGTGTATTTTCATTCTAAATATAACACCCAGGAATTGGGCAAGCCTGCTGCTGTTCCAGCCCGAGTTAAAAGTGGGAGGAAAATGTTGGGGGCAGGGGAAGATCCCAGCAGGTGGTTGTACTTTTTGACCTTTCTTCTTGGGATGGAATGAAGGCTTTCTGAGCAGTTGGCACCCTGCATCGTAAATGGCCTACAGGGGAAAGAAGTTGAAGAGGGTGGATGGTTGGTATGGTAGCCTGCTGGGGGGAGGGGAGAGGTCAAGGAATAGACAGGTTAACTTATTCTTTGTGTATAATGGTGGTGGCCCAGCCTTGTCCAAGCGACAATAGTAGCTTAGGAAATTGGACACCATCACTGAGGCTAGAGGTATAGGAGTAAACTGAACAAGCCAGAGCCAAGTCACTGCTGCATCACAGTTGCAAATACAGAAACCTGAAGCTCTGAGGCAAGGACACATACCTGCCTAGTCTGTTGTCTACGGCCTAGCATGACTTGATGGTACCTGGTACTGCCATCCAGGGAGTCTGATCCTAACTGAACTGGGGCAGCTTTGTGCTTTTGCCCATGAATGAACAGTAAAGTCACCTTTGTGGAATAGCAGGGCTAGCTGGTTGGCTGGGGTGCGGTGCAGTGTGGTACAGGAAGAGGCTGGTCTAGAATTAACTCTCACTGCTCTAGCTAGCAGAAGCTTAGTCCTTCCTTTCCTTCCTGGTTCTTTCCATAGAGCCAGGAATGGAAAAGACTTTGGTGAGATAAGCAGGGCTAGCAGTGGCTTGCATGATAAGATTTCAGGGGTTCAGGGAAATTTCTGTACTCCCCCCAGGCTCTTCAGAAGCCTCATCCATCTCCCGGCTGAGGCCTGACATTCCTTTAAAGGACAAAATATTTTTGCATTTCACAATTCAGATCAGGTTCAAAATGAATGAACATGGGGATAGGAGATGTAACATCATACCTCTGGAAGGTCATTCATCACTTATTTAGGAGCCTGTTACATGTAAATATTGGGGTGAAAATAACCAAAATTAGATATTTTACTGGATAGTAGAGAAAAGGAGAGAGTGTTGGGGCACTGAAGGTGGCCCTGAGGGATATTAATGGAAAACTAAAGAAAAACAGTTTATTACACAATAAACTTGCTGGGAGCTAGCCCTGATGATGGGGCAGGAGGCATTGTTACAGAGGACAAGGCAGAGGGAACACAAAATCATCTGATTTGGTCAGGCACTCTCAGGCTTCTGGCTGGCTCAGGCCCCTGGGGATATAGTTTGTAACAAATTCCAAGCGTGATTGCTAGGATATAACAGGTGTTGCCTGTTCGCAAAACCCCAAACGTTGCAAATGACTGGACCACTTAGTGCCTAGACAAGCCTGTTGGTGATTTCCTTTCCTGCCCTTGCCTTGTCCTTGGCCTCCCAATAAAAATATTACTGTGGTATCAATACAGCTGAATCAAGAAATTCAGAACTGGGAAGGGTCAAAAGTCTCTTAGCTGAAACATCTCTCATACGGTGTAATCTAGGCTTCTTTGCAAGGCCTCTAATAAGGATCACAGGATGATGGAAAGGTCCTTAGAGAACATTTAACCCAACCATCTCATATTACTGATGAGAAAACTGAGGCCCACAGAGGTTAGGTGACTTATTCAAGGTCACACAGATGGTAAGTAGCAGAGCAAAAATTTGAATCCATTCCTTCTGGGTCCAAATCCCATCCTTCTCAGCCCCCTTTCCACCAGGTAGAAATGGCTACTTCCTAAGGCAGCCTATTCCACTTTTGTATGGTACTAATGGGAAGGAAAAGTTTTCCTTCTGTTAAGCCTAAATTTTCCTCTGTGCATCAAAAAAATTAGATTGATAAAGCATTTTTTAAGTGCTTACTGAGTGCCAGCCGTTTTGTTCATTGTTGGGAATACAAAAATCCAATAAAATCCCAAACCCTAAGATGGTTCTAACTCTCGTGGAGCTTATGTTCTAATAGGGGAAGACAAAAATATAAGGGGGAGCTGGATAAGGAGGAGGAGAAACCTTTTGGAGGATGAGCTGCAGGGTGAAAGAGTGAAAAGAGCTGTGTGGCTAAGCCCACCTCAGGACAAGGTGATCCCAGGCTGGAACTCCTTAGTCTGGAGGACAGGCCTTGGCTAGGAGCCAGAAGGTCCAAGCCCTTCATTTTACAGGTGAGGAAATAAGAAAGTTGAGTGACTCTTACAAGGTCATAAGGCTAGTAAGTGCCACTCATAGTTCTGTCTTCTGGGATGAGACGAGAAACCTTTCCTTTTCTACATGTATCCAGATGCTGCTATTTTATTTGAGCAAACTCTTCAGTACCTCAGAGTGAGGGTGTATCCATTTCATTCATGCCCAGCCTTCTCTTGAAATTTTAAAACCTATCCTGCATTTCTGAGTGCAATCCTTCTTGCTTTCCATCTTTGGAGTAGCAAAGTGATACTTGCTAATATATCATTCCTTGTGTGATTTAGGAAATCTGGATTCCATGAGGTGTTGTAACAAACTGACCAGTTCTCTTGTATCAGAGTAGCTTGGGAGTAAGAGTGCTCTCTTCTAATGGATAGCAGACCTGAGTGTCTTATCCTAATTATCCCTGGTCTGGAGGCCTCAGGGAGACCAGATCACAGTCCTTTGGAGGATTAATTTTCACCCCAGCATTGGTCTAGGGTTGTTTAACTAGTGCAAATCACTTAAATTTTCCACGTGGGGGGTTTGACTAGATGGCATGTAAGGTCCCTTCTTAATCTATGCTGGGACAGATATCAGCAAGGTAGAGTGCTCTGATGACCACAACAATAGCTAATATTTATATGATGCTTACTGTGTACCAAGTACTGGGCAAATGTACAATTATTATTTCATTTTATCCTCCTAACAACCCTGTGAGATAAGTGCTGTTAATATTTATGTTTTACCGGTGAAAAAACTGAGTCAAACAGAAGTTAGGTGACTTGCCTAGTGTCACGCAGCTAGTAGTATCTGAGGTTGGGTTTTGAACTCAAGACTTCCTAACTCCAGGCCCAGTGCTGTATCTGCTACACTACCACTATCAGGCAGGCATGTGCTAGATTATTAAATTTAGTTATTAAGTTTTTGGTGGGAACACACAAAAGTGTTAATAATACAGATTAAAGTAAAAAGTGTGTCTTGCCTAAATTTGTTTTCATCAAGAGGATTGTTGAATATTTACTAGCACCCTACTAGATTACTTAGGTCAAGTCATTTTGTGTCTGAGGTCCTCAGTGTCCTAATCTGTGTAATGAGAGTTGGACCATAAAGCTGTTTGCATCTCTAAGATCCTATGATTTTTTTTAAACTTCTAGTTGGGCCTCACAACTGCCAGAGATTCCTTCTCAATCTTGGGACCTAAGGGGGATAACTTCCTGGGGGAGGGGGGCTCTCTAAACTGATAATGTCACTTAATCCTCCACTATCCCAGACCAGAATCTCATTCAAATACCTGGGTTAGATGGGATCTCAGCAGGCTTTTCCTGCTGAGGAACTGGGCACAGAGCTATTTGAGTGAACATTTTTCTCCACAATGATCTTAAGGCAGTGAGTTGATTATGTTCTTGCTTAAGGGGCGTAAATCAGGCTTAATAGCTAGAATGTGGAGCATGGGTGTATATGCCTTGTGGGCCTGCTCCAACCAGAGGCTGACCACTTCATATTACATGTCAGCATAGTTTCTTAAATGCCACTGATGCTTTGGAAGTACGTTCTTTCATTGTTCATCTCTGTGTAGCAAACTAATAATAATAGTTAGCATGTATATACTGCTATGAGGCTGGCAAAGTACTTCACAAATGTGATTTCGTTTTATCTTCAAAACAGCCCTGGGTGATGGGTGCTCTTGTTATCCCCATTTGACAGTTGAGGAAACTGAGACGCAGAGAGGATAAATGACAGGCTCAGAGTCACACAGTAAGTGCTAAGGCCGCATTTGAACTCAGATCTTTCTGCTTCCAAATCCAGTACTCTGTCCACATTTATAAGTGGCTTGAACATTGCAAGACACTATTAATGCATTATCTCATTTGATCCTTACAGTTAACAACCTAATAAGACATGCCCTACAGATATTATTATCCCAATATTATGAAAGAAAAAACTGAGGCTGAGAAAGATGAAGTGTCCTACCCAGGGTTATACAGCTACTGTGTAAGTGCCCAAGGCCAGATTTGGGGTAGTTAGGTGGCAGAGTGGGTAGAGTGCGTGGCCTGGAGTCAGGAATACTCATCTTCCTAAGTTCAAATCTAGCCTCAGACACTTACTAGCTATGTGACGTTGGGCAAGTCACTTAACCTTGTTTGCCTCAGTTTCCTCATCTGTAAAATGAGCTGGAGAAGTCAATGGCAAACCACTCCAATATCTCTGCCAAGAAAACCCCAAATGGGTCATGAAAAGTCAGGCACCTACTGAAAAACAACTGAACCACCACAAATAAGGAGCACCTAAGGCCAGACTTGAACTCTGGTCATCCTAATTCTGAGTCCGGTAACCTAGCCATTACACTACTTTGGAATGGAGGTTGATCACACAGATTCAGATTCTTGGTAAACACGTAATAGAATGATTCTCCAAGAAGCAAAGAATTCATTTTATATAAAGGTCTGGGAATTATCAGGGCTTGTATTTTCCATGGCTAATTCTAGCTTTTATATGTTGCTAATAGCTGTTGGATTGCCAGAGCAAAACTTCCTATGATCTCACTAGAGTACACAGCATGAGTCGAACTACATGCATCCTGAAAGTCTAATTGTAAATTTAGTTTTTGAAATACTGGTTATTTAGGCCAGGACAACCAAATGGCAGACCCATTCTTGGTGCGGGTTATAGCTAACCTGCTTCTTAGCTGTATCTCAAAAATTATCTCATGGAAGTAGAACCAAGACTGAAGAGGGAGGAGATGAGCTGTCAAATGCTTATGGAACTATGGGGTCTTATTCCTTTTCATTGATTGTTGCTGTTTTTGACCTATTGGTATGTGTTAAATATCGCATTATTCATTCTGAAAAGGAATGAGTTTGATGTGAAGAAACCAGGCAGGCGGTTAGAATGGACACTGTCTAAAAATCTTTTCATTCTAATAAGAAGGGACCAATAATTTATGTGGTTAGACTGGCCACCTCCATAGTAAGACACTCTCTCATCTAAGTGTATCTCTCTTTTCATTGAACAGATTTTGGTTACAGAAATAGGTATGCCATTACTGCTCTCAACATTCATTAAGAGATTATTGGTCTGAGATCAGATGGCTCTGGAGAAGTGAGGCTGGTGACCTGCACAGCCCTCCCTCATTCAAAGTCAAGTGCAAGTCATGTCATTATTTGTTGGATAGCATGGTCTTCTTCGGCAACAAAGGACAAACACACATTGGTCTGAGATAGTCCACAACTTTTTCTGTTGATCTTGAAACATGAAATTACCTTCAAATGAAAGGGAGAGGTCAGTGGAAAGGACAAAAAGCCTCAAAGTGTGCATTGCTAAAAAATGAATACTCTTACTAATCAACTGAGGTATGGGGAACTAAACAAGTTGTGGTATATGAATGTGATAGAATACTATTGTGCTATAAGAAATGATGAAGGATATATCTTCAGAAAAGCCTAGGAGGACTTACATGAATTGAAGCAAAGTGAAATGAGCGGAAACCAGGAGAACAATTTACACGTTAACAGCAATACTGTAAACACAATTCCAGAGGACTCATGATGAAAAATGCTATTTACCTCCAGATAGAGAATTTCTGGACTTAGATCATAGATTGAATCATAATTCTTCTATTTTTTTCTTTATCATTTTTTTCTGGAACATGGCTAATGCAGAAATGTCTTACATGACTTTGTGTGATAGGTATTGTATTTCTTTTCAGTGGATATGGGATGGTATGAAGGGAAGGGATTAATTAGGAATTGAAAATAAAAATAAATTGAGTTAAAAAGAAAATTAAAAATAAAAGAAAATGGATGCTCTTGATTTAATTAAGAACTACAGGATTATTATAGACTTACTTCCAAGGCTCTGTGAAAGCAGTAGAACTACCCTTGAATTTGTTCCAGCATTTCAAACTTGGTATCTTCAGCATGGCGTCTAGGTGCTATTTGAAAAGAGCTGCAGATGTTTAGTTTTTAATCAGGAATCGTGGGTTGACCAATTGTTTGTGAGTGTTTGGCTGAGTTGGGTGCTGGTAAATATTTAACAAGTGGCTTTCCAAAAAACCCCCAAAACCAAACCAAAGCAAAAAGCCTACGCTTTGCTGAAACCCCAACATTTAATCTATATTATTAATATTGTCTCCATTTCTTAAGTCTATATATAATCAATAAAACAATCAAGCCCTAATTGGTAGCTTTTTCCTTCCAAGGTTTAAATGCTCACACTGAAAATTTAATAGTTTGCCCTAATGAGCAAGTCTGAGATGGCTCCAGTGTACCCTTGGTTTGATCACAATTCACTACTCTGTCAGTCATACTGGAGGTTCTTGATCTCAGAGTTAGACAGTGGCTCCCTATCATGTGACCTCAAAATTCCATAGAAGTAATATCCCTCCTCTTTAGCATCGTGAAATCCAAAGGGGTGACAATAAATATAAGCATTCAGATCTTTGACTTACTTATGGGACCAACCATAGCTGTGTAGAGATGGACTCATAAGAGTGAAGCAGAAGAGGAGCTAGAAAAGATAAAAGATAGATTACGTGGAGATGATGAAAAAGAGTGATTTAAAGGTCTGGTTCTGGATAAGGCTAGCTATGAAGGAAGTGATTTTGAAATTGAACCAGTTGCAAAAGAGGTTTGGTAAAGAAGTTGGTGAGGAAAATTTTAGTGCAGAATGATTTCGGCAATGTAGAGAGTGGGGAAGGGCAACAGATGAGCTTTCAGAGCTGAAATGAAGAACATGAACCACTAAGTAAGGCTAGATTTGGGAAGTTAGGGGGAAAAGTACCTAATAGTAAAAGGCCTTAATACCTGTAATTAGGAACTTTGGTGACAGAACTTCATTTTTGTTCCTTGAGTCTTGCAAAGAAATAATTGTAGCAGACTCACCCAACAGATTTCCGCATTTAACTTGCATATCACCTGTTGCCTTTTGTCCTTGGTGATATACAAAGAACATGCTTTATTACTCTGTGGAAAACCAGTCTCCTAACACCAGAATGGATTCACTGAGCCATGTTCTTCATCTCCACTAAATCCTTCATGCCCTGAACCAGCCACATGGGAAGCCCAAAGAGGACATGGAGAACTCACTTACCTTTCCATTTTTTTTCAATAGGTAGATCTTAAATGCAGCTACACATTTCGCAACTCCAAGCAGACCTATTCGGGAATCCCTGTCATTGTGTCCAATATGGATACAGTTGGTACATTCGAGATGGCAGTGGTGATGACTCAGGTAATTTGTTGGGGGAGGAAGGATCTTTCTCTTTCTTCTCTTCCAGTAGTTGTGAACTGGAAAGTTGCCCTCTGGGTGTTTGCAGGTTGAGATGAGATCCTATGAGTGCTTGATCAGGTGGCTGTGGATGCAGCAATGATGGGAGGAGAAAAAAAAGATTTACCTTCTTTCTTTTGGGGAAATAGAGCAGTACCATACCATTAGCCATGATGGTTCTTATGCTTAAGTCCTCCTCAGGAACTTTAGTGAGATCAACTCTTTACTCAATACAATCAAATAAAAATAAAGATGATATATTCAGTGGGGAACCATACATCAGCATCCTTTCTTTCCCAACCCATGTTTCATAAAAGCTAGTTTGAGGAGCTTGAAGTATTAAGAAGCTAAATTGCCTGGTTGGTGCTAAAGAGAAGAGTTATGATGTCAAGATTTAAAGCCTGGGCTTTTTAGTTGCACTCAAAATAAATCTGTCTTTTAAAAAACATTTTGATAATGGTATAAAATTATTTCTTCTGGTCTTGTAATTTTTCACCCCTTTTTATCTTGAACTTGAAATATCAAATTAGGATGAAGGACAGACTTGCCACCCCACTCCACTCCACCCTACCCGTTTCCAGGAAATGCCTCTCCTATTCAACTTATTTACCATCATCTTGAATTAGAACAATTATGCATCCCTTGAAAAACTTGTCTTTTGTTTCTTTGGTTTCCTACTACACAACATAGTGCTTTGCACATAGTAGGCCTTGAGAGTTACAGGTAATGGTTGTGAATCTATTTTGATGAAAAGGGGGAAAAGAAAAACATTTAGCTTAAAAGAAGGGTGTTTCTCATGAAGGCAGTTAGTCTAGTCCCAGGAGTTACTGAGACTTGTAATTATGATGAAAATATTTTGAACAATGTCCATATTTAGCAAATGGAGTAGGAATCATATCATAAAAATCACACAAGTGACCTTAGATGTTATTGAACATAACCTTCTATCCAATGTCCTGTATAGGTAATCATCCCACATAAATTAATATCTCGAGATCAGTAATAGGGTATTCTCATTGTCTCATAAAGTCAAGTCAACAAGCATTTAATAAGCACCTACTATGTGCCAGACATGTTGCTAAGCTCTGGAGATAGAAAGAAAGGCAAAAAATAATCCCTGTTCTCTAAGAGCTTCTTGAAATCCTTTAATGCTTCAAGTTTTTCACTACAAACAAGTGAAGTAAATAAGCCAAGCATCACCATCATCATCATTATTGTGAATAGCTAACATTTATATAGCATTTATTATGTGCCAAACACTGCTGACACTTTACAATTATTGTCTCCTTTGGTCCTCAAAACAACCCTGAAGGTGAGTGCTATTATATGTAATCCACATTTTTCATTTGAGGAAGCTAGGCAGACAGAATCTGACTGACTTGCCCAGGGACACACAACTAGTAATTATCTGAAACTGGATTTGAACGCAGGTCCTCTTGACTGTGCCTGGTGCACTGTTCACTTCTCCACCTAGGTCATCCTTCCAATTTTACAGATAAGGAAGTGACTCTTTGAATTTCTACTCAATGAAAACCTGTGTCTTTCTCTCATTATACTCTCTAGTCCATATCATATGCTTGTGCAGTGGATTTTGGAATCTGAATGTAGAATTGTATAGTCTAATACTCCAACAGATATATAACCTAATAATAATGTTCCTTAAGCTCAAATTTCACTCAGCTCCAGTGGTTTCCTGTTTCCTTTAGGATAAAATACAAACTCTCTTTAGTTCTTAAAGCCTTGTACAACTTGGCCCCAATCTATTTTCCAGCTTCATTGGATGTTATTTCCCCTCTCACACTCTGTGGTCTAGCCAAACTGGCCTTCTATCTCTTCCTCACACATGACAATCCATCTCCCATCTCTATATCTCTGTACTTGACATCCCTACTGCCTGGAATATACTTCCTCCTTACCTTTGCCTCATAGAGTCCCTCTCTTTCTTTAAGATGTAGCAAGTTTCCCCATTTAAACAAACTTTTATTTAACTACTTTGAATGTATTTTTATTTATTCACTTTATATTTGTGATGTTCATGTTTACATATGTAGTTTCTACAAGCTCCTTACAAGTAAGGAGTTTCATTCTTTCCTGGTGCCTAGCAGAGTGCCTACATAGGTACCTAGTAAATATTTGATTGTTATTCATCTCATCCATGTACCTGGGCCCTCCAGCAATGCAAATTATAACCCCTCCACACCTACCCATGGAATGAGTCCTCCAGTTAATTCATCACTGGGGTTCCACCTGTTGTTCTGGGGGACTTTCTTGCATTCTCTTGACATTGTGTGGCTACCAATGGAGCAAGTAGACTCTCTCTTGGTTATCCCTCATTCTTAAGATGTGAACAGGCTATATCTTTTTTTTGGGCAGGGCAGGGGTCATACATTTCTTCTAATTATATCCTTTATTCCATTTTAGCCAGTGTCATCCTTTTTTTTTTGGTAATTTGTTGCAGCCTGCTCACACCAACCTTGTGGGCCTCCATTACCCTTTTGACCTTCAGTTTCAGTTCTCAAAGAGTATTCTCTGTCTTGGTCAATTCAATTAACATTTATTAAGTAGCTACTGTGTGCCAGTAACTGTGCTAAGGGCTAAGGATATAAAAAGAGGCAAAAGACAATCCCTGAAGAGCTTACACTCCAATCTTATATCCATGCAAAACCACTGGAAAAATACCAATATTAAAAAGATGGTCCTTTATTCTTGAGATGCCGTTGGAGTTCTCCACTCTTTTATATACCTCCATGCCCTCAAAATTGTCCCCCCTGGGATAGACCTCTTTTTTGTGTCCAATCATTCTTTCCCACCTTGGTTTTCTTCAGTGCCTTTTCCACTTCCTAAGGCCTCCTGGCCTCTACAGAGCTCTTACTATCCCACCATACTGCCTCAGTACTCAACTATCTCAGGTTAGATTAAGTTTGAGAACCAGCATTGGAATCGGCTACCAGGGAAAAAAAAAACAGTTAATGCTTTGTCTTGGTGCAGCCCTGCCTGAACCATGAGCATGATTTAGGAACACAATTCAAAGTTCCCTTGACAGGGATGATTCTGGTAGCCATTCACAGTGGTGACATGGAGTTCTGAGCAGGGTACGTAACATATCTGAGGACTCTCTCACCCCACTCATGGCAAGGCCTTACTGGCCCAGTTACAGATGCTAATGTCATTGCAGGTGCTTTCCAATCTGGACAAAATTGTAAGCATGATTTTGTGAGTGTCATTACTTATCTGAACACCTTAGCCATTACCTGCTGGGAGCATATTCAAAGCAAGGTACATGTAAGTGTCAGGAAAACGGATACTTTGAGGTTGTAAGATAATAACTGCCATATGGATGGGAGGAAAATGGGCTGACTTGGCTTCTAACCCTAATGATGTTGTTTTCATTCCCAGCATGCCATGTTCACAGCAATTCATAAGCATTACACCCTGGAGGACTGGAAGCTGTTTGCCACAAATCACCCAGAATGCCTGGAGGTATGATCACATCATGATTATTGATCATTTGACTCATGCCAAGGAGTATATATGTTATATTGTGAAGAAAAAACCTCCTGGATTTTCAAGGGTATTTAGATTAGAAAGAGAGAAGCATTGTATTATAGATGTAGTATGTGATATTTTTATACCGAAAGCTGACTCAGGTGGAGTGTCATGTAATTCTAAGGACTTGGGGTAGATGACTTCTGGGATTGTGGGACTCAGTGATATGATAATGATCCTATCTCTAAGAGGTCCTTCAATGCTCAATTAAGCAGCTGGACAATGCTGCTTCCTGGGAGAGTGAAGACCTAAAAATAGAAGAAACCAGATTGACTTTTTAAAAAGGGATGGGGGAATGCAAAGGGAGATATTGTCTCAAGATCCAAACTAAGGAAAATCTGGTAGGGGTCACTATGTTCTATTACTAAGATGGGGATGTCAAGGAATTAAGAGAGAATTAAAAAGAGAGGAACAAAAACCTACCAGAAGGAAGCAGTGAAGCATAGTTTGAAGAAATCAGAGCATCTGAGTTCAAATCCTGCTTTTGACACTTATCTACCTGTGTGAGCATGAATGAGTCACTTTGCTTCCTTGGACCTCAGTTTAATCAACTGTACGATGAGGGGATTGGATTAGATTGTCTCTAAGGTCCTTTTCAGTTCTAGATCTATGTTTCTATGATTGAGCTTATGATTATTTACTGTTCTAAGGATTGGAATCCAAAGGTAGACTGTCATTCAAAGAGGAAACTACTTTCAGGTGTCTTCTGATCCCATATGATAGAGAAAACTCTTTACCTTTTATTTTCCCTCAGTAATTCTATTTTGAGAGCTAGCATGTTGTAGCAGAAAGATCACTGGACTTTGGTGGTATAGTAGATACAGTGCTGGGCTTGGATTCAGGAAGACTCAGCTTCAAATCTGGTTTCAGATACTTAGCTGCGTGACCCTGAGAAAGTCATTTAGTGACCCTGTTTGCTTCAGTTTCCTCCGCTATAAAAATGAACTGGAGAAGGCAATGGCAAACCACTGCAGTATCTCTGCCAAGAACATCCCGAATGGGGTTATGAAGAGTTGAATATGACTGAACAGCAACACAGTTTGTAATAATACCTGTAATACCTACCTCCCAAGGTAGTTGTGGATAATATATGTAAAGTGATTTGTAAATACTAAGTTACTGTAGAGATTTGCAAAGGAAAAATGATTTGAATAGACTAAGAGAAACTGGCAGGGATCAGTTTGAGAAGAGGAATTAATATGTGACAGTATTAGAACAGAGACAATGGGGATAAAAGTCAGAGTCATGTTAAGGAATCCAGTCATGTACAATAGGACCTGATTGAGTTTCTTACAGAAAATATTTTTGCTTTCCCTTGGGCCATTAACAGTTTTGAATGGGGTGGGTGGAATATGACCTCTGGTTCTATCCTGAAACTCCAAGGTGAATCCAATCTTAATATAACTTCTGAATATAAAAGCAGCAACTAGTCATACCTTTCAACAAAGAAAGAACAAGCACATTGGAAAAGAAAGTCAGCCAGGGCCAGCTCTGCTTCTGCCTTCTTCATTCCTAAAGACTTTTTGCAGTGGTTTCCGAGGCCATGCTAACAGAAAATGTATCCCAGGCCACATTAGAGATGTTCTCCATAAGACTGAAAGAGGTCACTCTGTGACTGCCAAGTTCTATCACCTCAGTCTGATTGCTGCTGATGTGGCCACATGTAGTTCTTTGTTACCTGAGCCGGTACACTAACTGTGTCTGGGTTCCGATTAATGAGAAGATGGTTCTCTAAGATAAAAGATTTCTGTGACTAGCTCGGTGACTGAGCAGCTGATATTTTATTTTCATTTTACAGCTTACAAGTGAATGATGTCTGTTTTCCCTTTCTTCTCCTTTGTCTTACAAGAACCTTTTGAGAAAATTGTTGATGAAAAATCAATGGTTTTTTCCAAACCTCCATTTTTGTAAATGTAGTTTTCGATAACACTTCATTAATCCAAACCTCAACCTTGATTATGAACTCTGAAAATCTGATTTATTTTCCCTGCCCAGAGCCTAATTAGAAAGTGAAAATTGAAAAGCTCATCAGTCCTGAGAAAAAACAGTAACCCAAACTCATGGAATCTCAGAGTGGCAAAAGACCTATCTAGACCAACCTGGATCTTTCCAAGAATCTCTTGGATGATATATTCAGTAAGTGGTTATCCAGCCTTTGCTTGAATTGAAGACCTCTCCTGAAGGAGTACTTAATATCTTCCTGACAGCCCAGTCCATTGGGGAACACCAGTTGTTACTGAGTCTTTCTTTTTGCTGTTCAGTCATTTTCAATCATGTCCAACTCTTCATGACTCCATTTGGTGTTTTCTTGGCAGATACTTCAGTGGTTTGCCATTTCCTTCTCCAGCTCATTTTATAGATGAGAAAACTGAGGCCAACAGGATTAAGTGACTTATGCAAGGTCACACAGCTAGGAAGTGTCTGAGGCCAGATTTGAACTCGAGTCTCCCTGACTACAGGCTGAGTACTGTATCTACTGTATAACTTAGCTGTCCTAATCTGTCCTCACATTGTGTTGTAATCTTTCTTTCACTTCCATCAGTTGTTCTAGGTTTTCTCCTTTGGGGCCAACAGGAAAAGTCTAAACTCATTTCCACATGGATAGAGATTGGAACTGGACCTGTGATTTAATTGGTACAGGGAACTCACAAATGAAGAAACTCCTTTCCCCTTACCAGTGAGGATTTGCCTGCAGCAGTGGTGTCAAACTCAAATAGACACAGAGGCCATTAAATCTTACATAACAGTCCCTGTGGATGCATATTGACTTAGAAAACCACATATTTACATTATCTATGTTCCACTGTATTTTTATTTGTTTTGTTAAGTATTTCTCAATTATATATTAATCTAGTACAACAGCACTCTGAGGAATGTTTGGTATCTCTGGTCTAGAGCACAGAGATGAAAGTGACTTAGTCAGGATCACACAGCCATTATTCATCTGAAGCAGGACTTGAACCTAGACCTTCCTGTTTTCAAGACCAGATCTCTATGAACCAGGGATGGGGCCATATGGCCCTCTAGGTCCTTGGGTATGACCTTTTGACTGAGTCCATGTTTTATGGAACAAATCCTTTTATTAAGGGGATTTGCTCTATGAAGTTTGGAGTCAGTCAAAGGGCTGCGGTTGAGGACCTAGAAGGCCACCTATGGCCTTGAGGCCACAGGTTCCCTACCCTCACTGGACTGTGTCATGCTGCCTCAACATGACATTTCTTCAAATACTTAAAGGTGATTATCAGGCCTTCTCTAATTCTCTACTCTGGACTAAACATCCTCAGTTACTACAACAATTACAATTTGATTTCCAGGCCTTTGACCATTCTGGTCACCCTTTCCTAAATGTTCTTCAGTTTATTAGTGTTATTTGTAAAATGTACCTCCCAGAACAGAGCAAAACCCACTCCAGATAACCTGACCAAGAGAGCATACAGAGGGTGCATGTGTCCAAGTGGTCAGCACCACCCTTTGATGCCAGTAGAGTTCTGCTTCTGCCTCCATCAGTGGTCCCCCAGTGGTTTCTGCTATGCCTTTTCCTCCTCTGATTCCTGGAGGTCCCCCTTGAGTTTGTTCAGGCAGTTCCCAGGGCTATTCTGTACCTCCTCACCTCTCCTTCAATCTCGTCCTCCAACCCTGTTATGTTTTAACTCTTCTGTTTCATTTGAATAAGGTACAACACCTTATTCCAGTAGTGTATCCCATCCCATCAAATCTCCGTGAAACAGGAGATCAAATTTGCCTCCTTTAAAATTTAGGGGCAGCTAGATAGTGAAGTGGACAGAGCCCTAGACCTGGAGTCAGAACTGAGTTCAAATCTGGCCTTAGGTAATTACTAGTTGTGTGACCCTGGGCACATCCGTTAGCCAGTATCTGCCTCAGTTTCCTCAACTGTAAAATAGGGATAATTATAACACCTACTTCCCAGGGTTGTTGTGATGATTAAATGAAATAATAGCTGTAAAGTGCTTAGCACAGTGTGCGGCATGTGGTACGCACAATAGAAATGCTAGATGTTATTGCTATTCTGATTAGCATTATTATCTCCTGTGCACCTTGATTGTCACCCATACTTTGAATGTTTGAGACCGTGGGCCTAACTGCCAGAATTTTTCTTGGATGTTTTTCTCCTGGGAATTTGCAGTTTTTCTTCTTGCTACCTTCTTTGATTAATGATTAGGTGGATGTATATAGATAATTCTCCCTCCCTTCATCTCCCTTCCTTTTCACTTTTAAAACTTCGTTGATTAGATTTGCAAGATACCAGACACACATATTTGATTCAGTTTGGAAGTCTATCATAAATTTCCACCGGACAGGCAAATGAATGGGTGGCTGAATTTTAAGTGGGAGGCAGCTAGATGTAGGCTGAAGACTTGAGTCCTGGCTCCTGCCAGACTAATTCTTTGTGGGTAGTTTATTTAATCTCTATGATCCTCATTTTCTTTATCTATAAAATGGGATAAATTATATTGTGTCACCTATATCAGAAGATTGTGGTGAGGCTCAGTTAAGATAAGGTATATTAAAAGTTTTTTTTTTTAACCTTTTTAAAATTTATCTTTAATTCATGGAATAAAACAAGCATTTTCTAACTGTACAATAAAAAAGAAGCAGCTACATGCACATGAAACTGCAAATCTGCTACACACAATTTGCTTTTCCTTTCAAATATGCAACAAAATTATCATGTAAATTTCTTCCCTCAACCCTAGAGATATCAATGAAACAGTAAAATGCTACATGAATAATGAATTATGATTATGACTATTATTCTAAGAAAGAAGGAATATAGATTGGGTTGAAATGGAAATTTCACACCAGATTCACACCAGAACTCAGATAACAAGGCTAGACTGGGAGGAATGTGATTTCAGTGGGATAAAAGGCCTTTCCCCTACACAGAAATGTTTTTAAAGGAGATAAAATTTAAAATGCAGTTGCTCTTAAGACTACGTTAAGGTGTAAATGAGTAGAATCTTTCTTGAGGAGGGGAGGAGAGAGGGATAGAAAGAGATGGCCAAAGTCACTAAGAGTTCTGGACTAGTCACTGTGCCAAACCCTGGCCACACAAAGCTAGGAAGAAACATTGTTTAACTCAAAGATTATCTTCAGGGAAGATACAAACATATAAACAACTACGTAAATGCAAGAAAAATATAGTATAAATGGAAAGTAATCTCAAAAGGTAGAGACTGACTATAGGAAGGACAGGGAAAAGACCTCATGTGGAAAGTAAGATCTAAAGAAAGGTGAGGAAGGAGAGTATGCCAGCCAGGGAAGAGATATAATTAAGAAGGTGGAGTATTTTGTGTGTGGAACACCATTATCAGTATCCCTAGATATGGATCTTAGAACTCAGTGAAGGAGAGCAAAGTATAAGATAACTGGAAAGGTAGGAAAGGTCCAGGTTGTAAAGCCCTTTAAAAGCCAAACAGGGTTTTATGTGTAATTGATCCTAGAGGTAACTGGACCCCACTGAATATGAAGGTGACATAGTCAGACTTGTATTTAGGAAGATTATTTTTGATAGCGGAGTGGAGGATGAATGGGAGTGGGAATGAGATTTGAGGAAGGGAGGCCAATAAGAAGGCTGCTGTCATAGTCCAGGTGCGAAATGATGAGGGCTTGTAGCAGGCAGTCCACGTGTCAAAAAGGGAAGTGTAGAGATAGAAATAAACCTTCTCAAGCAGATTGTAAGCTCTTTAAGGGCAGGGCCTGGTGTGTGTGTGTGTGTGTGTGTGTGTGTGTGTGTGTCTGTGTCTGTGTCTGTGTGTGTGTGTCTGTGTCTGTGTCTGTGTGTCTGTGTCTGTGTGTCTGTATGTCTGTGTCTGTAAGTGTAGAGATAGAAATAAACCTCAAGTAGATTGTAAACTCTTTAAGGGCAGGGCCTGGGTGTCTGTGTGTGTCCTCAGCATCTAATGTGGTGCCTGGGATGAAATAAAATGCTGCAAAGAATAAAATGAATAAATTCTAACTGAATTGAATTGAAGAAAAAAAATTAGATTTAGATCTAGAAGCTTACATTGGAAGAAAGTCAAGCACATAAAAACAGAATTTGAATTTGGGTCTTTATGACTCAGCTGGGTACTCTACCGTATTATCTAGCTTCCTCCATAGAGTACAGATGAGCAGAGAGACTTTAAAGTAGACAACTATCCTTTGGAGATCCATGCAGCTTTACTGTTGCTGCCTTTATCAACTCATATTTCCATAGTACTTCTGACAGCTCGTCATCTTCACAGTTAGCTCAGGAGATGGGTAATGCAAATATGATTGTCCTCACTTTAGAGATGAAGAATCTGAAACTCAAAGATGATAAATGACTTGACTCAGAGTTGGGATTTCAACCCAGGCCTTCTGACTTCAGGACCTAAGCACGGGGCACAGTGGGCACACAACTGCCTCCATTTATTGAGGTGACACATTCTAATGGTACATTAGAAAGTACGACAGCTCTAGATCCAGAGAACATGGAGTCAAGTTTCACTTCTGGTACTCTGTTAGACAAGTCACCTCAGCTCTCCAGGCCTCAGTTTCCTTATCCGTAAAACAAGGAATTGGACTAGATATCCTCTGAGATCTTTTTGTACTTTATATCCATGATCTCTGTTAACATTTCTTGAACTACATTTCCCCCATTAAAAGGTAAGCCACATGGGGACAAGAATTGATTTGTTTTTGTCTTTATATCTCCAGCATTTAGCATATTTGTTGTTGTGTAGTTGTTTCAGTCATGTCTGACTTTTCGTGGCCCCATTTGGACTTTTCTTGACAAAGATAAATAGGATAAATGACTTGTCCAAAATCACACATCTACTAAGTGTCTGAAGCTGGATTTGAACTCAGGTCTTTTTGACTCTAGACCCAGAACTCTCTCCACTGTGCCACGCAGATGCCCCTTTAGCATATTTACTATGTGTCATTCACCTGGTGTGTAGTAAGTGCTTATTAGTTGTTTGATTGATCCTTACCAGTGTATGGACTGATGAAGGTAATGTGGGAAGAGGAGAAGAAAGAGAGGCTTCCAAAATAACCAAGAGCGTGTTGATTTCTGGAAAGGTTTTATAATCAAAATCCTGGTCTAAGTGTCTCATATGGCAAGTGAATGGTGGAGATGGGAAGTCAACTCGGGCTTCCTGATTTTGAGGTCAGTTTAATGATCTGGTCAGCTTCATTTACACTGAAGTCTGTTATCTCAGAACTGATCGCTCATGATTATTGAGGAATGTGCTTCTGTACATTGTTGGTGAGTTTGCAGTTGAAACTGTGTTTTGTGCACTGCCATTCATGTGTTTTTTCGTTTGCCCAGCATGTAGCTGTGAGCTCTGGCAGTGGGCAGAGTGACCTGGATAGGATGAGCAGTATCCTGGAGGCTGTTCCACAGATTAAGTATATTTGTCTGGATGTGGCCAATGGATATTCCGAGCACTTTGTGGAATTTGTGAAGCTTGTCCGAGCCAAATTCCCAGAACACACCATTATGGTAGGTATGGCAGAACACATTTATTGGCAGAAGAAAAGGAGAGAAGGAAGCTGGGAAGGGAGCAGGGGAAAGACTAAGCTAGATGTGGGCTCTTGGGTGTATCAGTACCTTTTGTAAAAAGAGAATTATTAGAAAAAACACAAATTGCTGCCCTGGAGAATCCCATGATTTTTACCAAAATGAAGTCTATTCAAATAGTTCATTAGCTCTTAAAAGCAGCATTGCCTCTACTCTTTGTTAAATATTGTCAGATATTTAGATCGTTATATCATCTCCCAACATCTGTCATTTTGTCTCCAAAGGTATTTAATACATTTTGTTAATATAACCCTTCAAAAGATCTGCAATTTCGTCAGGGTGAGTTCTCCTTTGTTGATACAAATTTCAAACTTCTTACACCTTAGTACACAAGTTATAATTTTGATAATATTTATCCTTTATTGGCTAATCCTCTGGAGAGGAATCTCAGTGAGCTTAGCTGGGCTAGACCTAGGGGCTAAACATCCCCGTGGTCAATGTTCTCATCATATTTGAACCCTTTCCAGGTCATAGGCTCATAGGCTCACAGATTTAGAACTAGTCAGAGACCTTAGAGGCCACTGAGTCCAAACCCATCATTTTATGGATGAGAATGAGGAAAAGAAAGGTGAAGTGATTTCATCAGGTTCACACAACAAGTAAATGTCTAGGGTGAGACTGAACCCAAGTCCTCTTGACTCCAACTCCAGTGCTCAGTCTGCTTCCTAACACTCTCTCTCAGATGGGAGGATCTGTCAGATCACATGCTCAGATTATGATAGCTAACATTTACCTAGAGTCTGAAGGTTTGCAAAATAATTTACAAATATTATCTCATTTAATCTTCACAATAACCTTGTAATGTGGGTGCTGTTATCATTCCCATTTTACAGGTGAGGACACCGAGACTGAGAGGTTAAATGACTTATTCCACCTTTATGATCAGGCCTTTGAGAACCTTAGGTTGCCTCTCTACTAAAAATGATAGTTGATTTTTGGCCTTGACCCATGGTTTCACCAGCAAAGGACAATGCCAACACCTGCGTTGACTTCGATAAGCAGTTGTCCCTAGAAAACAGTTGTTTTTAGAAAGGTGCATGGGGCACTGTGGAACAGGTGACTTGCCCAGGGTCACACGGCCAATATGTATCAAGAGTCAGGACTTGAATCCAGGTCTTCTTGACTCAATGGCTATTTCTCTCCACTATAATATACTACCTGCCTTATCCTATTCTAAAGTAATATAACAAAAGTAACTTTTTAAAATAATTTAAAAAATCATTGACAAGATTCACAGTGTTCCAGTTTTGACCTATCTGTCCTGGAGGTCTTCATACTTTTTTATTGCTCATAGAACAGCATTCCTTGTTGTGAAGAGTTTTGGCACAAGAGGAGAGACTCAGAGATGTAGGTTTTATATAATTGGGAAAGACTGGATCATGCACAGAGAAGTTCCATATGATTCCTGGGACATTCGGTGAAAACCTGAAAGAGTAGGGGGTGGATGAAATACCCTTTGAGAGCCACCGTTCTGTCCCAACAAGTACAAGTAGCAATGGTGATGATGATGATGATAGCAGTTGTAATAACCAGCCTTGTAGAGCACCTACTATATGCTGGATACTGTTCTAAGCATGCCAGAAATATCTCATATTATCCTCACAACAATCCTATTGTAATTATTATTATTATATTGTGATAATCCTATTATTATTCCCATCTAATAAATGAGAAAACTGAGAGAAGTTAAATCACTTTCCCAGCCAGCATGAAGTGGGATTTGAACTTAAGTCTTCCTGACCCCAGGACCAGCCCTTCATCCACACTGCACCAGATAGACCTCTCTGAACACATTTCTCCTCATTTTGTTCAGTTATATTTTGTTTTTGTTGTTTAGTTCAAACCTATAGGACAACTGCATAGCTGGAGCCAGTAATTGATTGCTTAACCCAATTTAAAGACTATCAGGTGACTTTGTCCCCACATTCTGGGGAAGAGTAGGTAGTTCGAGGTGTCAGCCAGAAAGAGAAGGTAAACTTGCAGTCCATTTTCCATGCTTTTCTGGGGGAGAGAAATTAGGAAGATATTAAGGATTTAGTTAGAAGTAACTATTGTCCAGCAGCAGGCTTTTGGGTCATATATGTCTTCCCTTCCCCCCTTTCATTTTTAAAAACTAATTTGATTGATGCTTTGTGTGACTGTGGTCATTTCCCCTTAGGCAGTATTCCGCCTCTCCCCCCGTGCCCCTCCTCCTTTTTAACTAAGGATAACATTTAAACAAAAACAAGGGCATAGCAACCAGACCTGGTCTGACCAGTGTATGCCGCATTCTACGTTTTTGGCTTAGCTTTAGACTTATTCATATTTCTTCCTTCTCAGTTAATACAGCCACTAATGGTGTAACTTCAGCAAAATGTTTTTATTGAACTTCATAAAACCTCAGTTTCTGCCTACACCAACCGTGTGAGGTAGTCTATCAGAATAAGGGATTCCTAACCATTTTTTGTGTCCTGGACCCCTTTGGTGGTGTGCAGAAATCTATGGGTCCCTTCTCAGAATGTTTGTTGCCTACATTCATAATTGAAGAAAATACAAAGCTTCTCTTGGAGGTTAGTGAAAATAAAGATGTTTATTTTCCCCATCCAAGTTCACAGACCCTCTAAAATTTGTCCATGGAACCCTATAGATGCACAGACCTCTGGTTAGAAAGCCCTTGCCTAGATAATATATAATAAACAGGGCTTTGTTTTATTCTTTATATCAAATTGCATATAATAGGCATTTAATAAATGTTTGTTGAATACATGATTAGAGTAATTAATCCTTTTATTTTCTAGATAGGAGGCACTTACATAGCTCCTAACGTCTGAGATGTTCTAAGCTATTTTTTGGGACATAGATCTGAAATTTTATTTCACACATTTTAGATAAGCATGTCCTCTAATATTACTGAATACCCATGTTTGTATTTTCCTAATTTATGTGATTATATTTTGAAGTTAGATATTTGGAGAATTATTAAACTTAGGTTATTTCAGGATTAAATTCTCATTTGGACACCAGCATCACTTTCCATACATTTTCCAGTTAATTTCTTTATATATGTTGCCTCAGTGCCAAAGCCCATTGGTATGGATTCCTCATTGGTGGAGATCAATACCCCATGCATGCTTGAGGGGTAGGAGTGGAGGTGGAATTGGCAAGAGTGGTAGAGAGTCCGATGCCATTAATGCACTTTGTGTTATACAAACACACAAATACAGATACTATACACACACATATACATAACATATATGCCTATACACCATATATGTGTATATGTATGGATGTATATACACCATTTTGTTCCAGCAGTATCCCATCTTTCTCCAAAAAAGAGGAAGTATTTTTATTATCTTTTTTCTAGGAACATTATTTTTAGTTGCCTTTAGTTGAGCTTCCTTAAAGTGATTTTTCATTTATATAGTTGTAGTCAGATATATTATTCTTTAGGTTCGACTTCTTTCACTTTGTATTGGTTCATTCAGATCTTCACAACTTTCTCTGAATTCCTTATATTAGCATTTCTTACTGCATGACAGTATTCCATTGCACTTCTATGCCAAATTTTATTCAGCAAGTCCTCAATTAACAGCCTTCTGCTTTGTTTCCAGTGCTTTAATATTTACAAATATGCTGTGATTTAGTTTCTATCTTTGACTTCCACAGGGTACAAATACACAGTAGTGAGATGCTTGGGTAAAGGAGCGTAAGAAATTTAGCCAATTTTCTTGCATAATGTCAAATTGATATCCCAAATATTTGGACCAGTTCACAGCCCCATCTAAAGAGCATTGTTGTTAGTCTCTTCACAGCCCATCGAACTTTCACTGCGCCTGACTTTGTCGTCTTTGCCAGTTTTCAGCATATATAATGAAAGCACAGAATTGTTTTGATTCACATTCCTTGTATGATCAGTGTTTTGGAACATGTTTTCATGTGGCTATTTTTAGTTTGCAGTTCTTTTGAAAACTTTTTGTCATTTCCTTTGACTTCTACCTATGGGAAATGACTCGTGTGCGTGTTTGTGTCTGTGTGAGTGTGTGATTTCTCTCTAAATATTGAATATCAGACTTTTACCAGTAATAGGATGAGGATAGAAATTGGATCTGTGATTTCACTGATATAGGAAGCTCTTGGAGAGGAATTTCTCCTGTCACTGCAGGGGAAGACCTTCTCTGCAGCTTAAATTTGCCTAGAACTTTGAGAGGTTCAGTGACTTTTCTGGTCACATAGTAAGAATGTAATAGAAGTGGGACTCAAACCTAGGTCCTTTTGAGCTTTCGAGGTCAGCCTTGTATCTGTTATGACATAGTGTCTTATCAGTGATATTAGAGGAAAATATTTTTCCCACCCAACAGGTTCTCTTATAATTCTATCTTTATTTTGTTGATGCAAAAGCTCTTTTATGTAATTAAATTGAAATTTTTTGTCTTTTATCATCACATCTACCTTCTATATGATTAAGAAATCTTCCCTAACTAGTGTTCTAAAAACATGAAAAAAACCCAAATTATTTGGTGAAGAACTCCCTATTTGACAAAAACTGCAGGAAAAACTAGAAATTTGTCCCCCAGAAATTGTTTCAACCAATATCTTATATCATATGCCACAATAAATTCAAAATATTCACATGACTTGAATATTAATGGTCACACCATGAAAAAATTAGAAGAAAACCAAATCAGGTAACTTTTTTAAGCAATTAATCAGTCAACAAATATGGTTAGTATAAGCACTGAGGATAAAAATATAAAAATAGTCTGCTATCATACCCAGAAAATTGGCATAGGTAAGAAAAGATGGAAATAATAAATTTTGGAAGGTTTGTGAAATGAGATATACCAAAGCACTGTTGGTGGAACTATGAAATAGTCCAATCATTTTAGAAAACAATTTGGAATTATGCTAAAAATATGTTTTAATTTTAATTTTCAGTTCCAAATCCAAATTCTTGCCTCTCTTTTCCCTCACCCTCCCCCCCCATTGAGAAAGCAAGGAATATATTACACATTATACATATGACATCATGCAAAACATTTCCATATTAGCTTTTTTGAGGAGGGGGAAGCAAGAAAAAAAAGTGAAAAAACATGCTTCAGTCTGCATTCAGAATTCATCCATTTTCTCTCTGGAGGTAGATAGCATTTTTCATCATTAGTCCTTTGAAATTGGGTGGCTAAGTCTTTCATAGTTGATTATCATTATAATATTGCTACTACTACTACCACTACTAGACCTACTAGTGGTATTGCTGGGTCAAAAGGTATACACAGTTTTATAACCACTTTGGGAATAGTCCCAAATGGGAATAGTCTCCAGAATGGTTGCGCCAGGTCATATTTCCAACAGTGTATAAGTATGACTATTTTTCCATATCCCCTCAAGCATTTTAATTTTCCTTTTCTAGCATGTTAGCCAATCTGATGGATGTGAGCTGGTTCTACATTTCATATGTGTGTGTGTGTGTGTGTGTGTGTGTGTATGTGTGTATGTAGGTATGTAAAATCATAATATACATCTGTTTATCAATTCTTTCTCTGAATGTGGCTAGCATCTTCCTTCACAGCTCCTTTGTAGTTTGAATGTATATAATACTCAAAATGACTTAGTCATTCCAAGTTGTTCTTAAAACAATATTGATGTTACTGTGTATAATGTTCTCTTGGTTTTGCCCATTTCACTCTTCATTATTTCATGCTAGCCCTTCCATGTTTTTCCAATGTCAACCAGTTCATCATTTCTTTTAGCACAGTAGTGTTCTATCCCCATCATATACCACAACTGGTTTAGCCATTCCCCAATTGATGGCATCCCTGCAATTTCCAGTGCTTCCACACCACAAAGAGAGCTGCCATAAATATTTTAGGACGTATAAATTCTTTTTCCCTAATTCTCTTGGGAGACAGACTTAATAGTGGTATTGCTGAGTCAAAGGGTATAGGCAGTTTAATAACTTTTTGGACATAATTCCAGATTGTTCTCCAAAATAGTTGGATCATTCCACAGTTCTACCAACAGTGAATTAATGTCCCTATTTTTCCACCTCCCCTCCAACATTTGTCATTTTCCTCTTCTGTCATTTTAACCAATCTGATAGGTATAAGATGATATCTTAAAATTGTTTTAATTTTCATTTCTCTAATGAATAATGATTTTGAGCATTTTAAGTAACTATATAGTTTTGATTTCTTTTTCTGAAAACTGCCTGTTCATATCTTTGACCATTTATCCATTGGAGAATGGCTCATATTCTTATAAATTTGACAAAATTCTTTACATATTTTAGATATGAGACCTTTATGTGAGAAATTGTCTATAAATTTTTTCTCCCAGTTTTCTGTTTTGCTTCTAATCTTGGCTACATTGTTTTAATTTGTACAAAACCATTTTTTAATTTAATGCAATCAAAATTATCCATTTTCCACAATGCTATCTCTTTATTCATAAATTGTTCTCCTATCCATAAGTCTGATAGGTAATATGTTCCATGTTCTTCCAATTTTTTTATATCTCCCTTTATATCTAGGTCATGTATTCATTTTAACTTACACTAGTAAATGATATAAGATATTGATCTTTGCTCAGTTTCTGTCAGACTGTTTTCTAGCTTTCCCAACAATTTTATCAAATAATGAATTCTTTTCTCAAAAGCTTGAATCCTTACATTTGTCAAACAAAAGGCTAATACAATCATTTGTATATTATGTGTCTACTTTGTTCCACTGATCTACCTTTCTGTTTCTTAGCCAGTACCAGATAGTTTCAATAATTACTGCTTTATAAAATAGTTTAAGATATGGTACTGGTAAACTTCCTTCCTTTACATTTTTTCCTTAATTCCTTTGATATTTTTGAACTTTTATTCTTCTAAATGAATTTTGTTATTGTTTTTTCTAGTTCAGTAAAATTATTTATTTTTGGTAATTTAATTTGGATGACATTGCTAAATAGATTAGGTAAATTGTCATTTTTATTATATTGGCTCCGTCTACTCATGAACAATTAATATTTCTCCAGTAATTTAAATTTGACTTTATTTGTATGCAAAGTGTTTTATAATTTTGTTCACATAGTTCCTGGGTTTGTTTTAGTAGGTATACTCCCAGATATTTTATACTATCTACAGTTATTTTAAAAGGAGTACCTCTTACAACCTCTTGTTGATGGACTTTGTTGGTGATATATAGAACTGCTGATGACTTATATGGGTTTATTTTATATCCTGCTACTTTGCTAAAATTATTAATTGTTTCTATTAACTTTAGTTGAATTTTTAGGATTTTTCAAGTATGTCATTATATATCATCTGCAAAAAGAGATACTTTTACCTTATTGCCCATTCTGGTTTCTTTAATTTCTTTTTCTCTTCTTATTGCTATTGCTAGCATCTTTAACACAATATTGAATAATATGGGTGACCATGGGCATCTTTGTTTCACTCCTGATCTTACTGGGAAGGCTTCTAGCTTATTACTATTATAAGTAATGCTTGATGGTGACTTTAGGCAGATATTTCTTGTTATTTTAAGGAAAAATCTCTTCATATCTATGCTTTCCAGTGTTTTTCATAGGAATGAGTATTTTATCGGAAGCTTTTGATGCATCCATTGATATAGTCATATGATTTTTATTACTTTTGTTATTGATATAATCAGTTATGTTAATAGTTTTCCTTATGGTAAACCATCCTTGCATTCCTGGTATAAATCCCACTTGGGCACAATGTATAGTCTTTGTAATATGTTGTTGTAGTCTCCTAGCTAATATTTTATTTAGGATTTTTGCATCCATATTCATTCCCATCAGTTTTTGTTGTATAGTGAATTCTTGTCCCAATGCTTTGGATCTTTGAGTATGATAAAAATGGACTAAAATGTTCATACCCTTTAACCCAAAGATCCCACTGCTAGACATATTCCCCAAAAGAATTCAAAGACTGCATAAAAGGTCCTGTATACACCAAAATATTTGTAGTAGCACTTTTTATGGTAGGAAAGAACTGAAAAGAAAAGTACATGGCTATTAAGTGGGGTATGGTTAAACAAACTGAGGTACATAAACATGATTGAGTATGTTAGCAGGATTTTACTGAGTCAGTCTCTAGCCTGGGAATACATGGAACTGCACAAAGCAGCCTAGAGATTGGAGTGCCAGTCATCAGTTAATTAATCAATTTCAGAGTGAGGAATGCTCTCCAAGCTGGAGTCAAAAATAGCTTATACACTTTACTCACAGGTGGGGAAGGAGGGGAAAGAAGGTAGATTACAAACAATCATTTTCACAGCCCAAGTGACAGGCCCACAAGTCCACAATACTGTTCTGGAACAGTCTTGTTCAAGTCTCTCGTTAAGGGGTGGAAACAGATTCTACAATCTTTGATTCATTTCACTTAAGGTACGCAGATACAAGAATGTAGTGATTGTGAGAGCATTGTCATTTCACTTAAGGTACGCAGATACAAGAATGTAGTGATTGTGAAAGCATTGTCAAGGGTTTGTTGATCATTTCAAGTAAGTCTCTGACTCCCAAGCATAGTCTCCTGAGAAATGTAAATTATTAGCATATTCATTACATATATATCAGTTATTACAAAAAAAAATGATCAATATGGTGAATTCAGGGAAAAATGGAGAGAATTACATGAATTGATACTGACGAGGTTTAGGGGTGCTTGGGGACCCCAAAATACCAACAGTCCGGGTCACGCTCAAATGAATTCGACTCAAGGCTGCTTAAAGCCAACGAAAACGAAGTTTATTAAAGATTCGCCAAATTGGGTTGGCTCTTAAGAATCCTAAACATTTGTAACGCTTGTATTCACAAGTGGGCCAGATAGAATCTCAACTAGACAGAGTCCAAGCTGGATTGCATCTGAGCGCCTTCATGGAGGCGAGATGGAACTAAATACAGAAAAGACTGTAGGAGGAATCTGGGGGTAGTCTGGTAGTCTGGGGTGATGGGAGGAAGGGTTTAGGGAGAGTCTTGAGAAGTCCCAGGAAGGAATCCAAGGAAGGTCCAAGGCTGGAAAGAGCTGGAGGCTATCAGGAGATATCAGGCCCTGGAGGGTTTGGGTGGGAAGCAGGTGGGGCAATCAAGTGGTAACAGATAATGGCCACAGATTTGAGTATGAAAGGCCAGGTTAAATGGGGAGATTCCAGGAGAATTCAGTTTGAGTATGAAAAGCCTGGTTAAGTGGGGAGATTCCAGGAGAATTCAATTTGAGTATGAAAAGCCTGGTTAAGTGGGGAGATTCCAGGAGAATTCAATTTGAGTATGAAAGCCAGGTTAAGTGGGGGAGATTCAAGGGGAGATTCAAGGAGAGCTCCAGGAGGCTCTTAGAGTCTGAACCCCATCAATACAAGTAAAGTTAGCAAAACTAGGAAAACAATATACATAAGTCTTATAGCAGTGTCAATTAAAACAAAATAAAAGTAAATGCTGTTTAATTTTAATAACCAAGTTTGGCCTGAAAAAAGATAAGACAATACCTCCTCTTCTTTGCAAAGATGAAGGATCACAGATATGGAGTATTGCATATACTATCAAATTCTGTTATTTTGCTTTTGCTGAACTTTTTGCCTCTTTTTTGTTCTTTGCTATGGTATGCTACTACCTAACACATATTAATCACATGATAAATACATTTTGTCTTGGGTAGTGGAGGAGAAGGAATATATTTTGAAATAAAGATGAGTAGAGACAAAAGATATCCATGATAATAAATCCATAATAATATTCTCTAACCATCCCCTAATTTTTGAAATGACCTTTTGATTTGAGGTCCTCTATCCATTTGCAGTGTTAACGAGGTTGAGGGGTGATGGGGGACCCCAAAATACCAACAGTCCGGGTCGTGCTCGAATGAATTCGACTCAAGCCTTCTTAAAGCCAAAGAAAACAAAGTTTACTAAAGATTCACCAAATTGGGTTGCCTCTTAAGGAGCCTAAGCATTTGTGACCCTTGTATGCACAAGGGGGCCAGATAGAATCCCAGCTAGACAGAATCTGAGCTGGATTGAATCTGAGCGCCTTCATGGAGGCAAGATGGAACTTAAATACAGAAAACAGTAGTCCAGGGTGATGGGAGGAGGGGTTTAGGAAAGGTCTTGAGGAGAATCAACAAACATCAGACTATGGGGTGCCTAGGTGGGAAGCAGGTAGGGCAATCAAGAGATAACAGACAATGGCCACAGATTTGAGTATGAAAGGCCAGATTCTGTGTGGAGATACAAGGAGAGCTCAATTTGAGTATGAAAAGCCAGGTTAAGTGAGGAGATTCCAGGGGAGCTCAAGGAAGTTCCCAGAGGCTGAACCCCAACAGTGTTACGGTCAAAATTAAGGTAAACTGAGGCACAAAGCTCCAAGCATGATCAATTTTTTTAGCAAATTACAAATTCATCAATTAATAGGATCTTAGCTTCCCCGGAAAAGCTAAAGCCAGGAGGTGAGGCAAGCTAACCCTTTTGTAGTTTTTTTTCTTTCTGGAAAATACAGAACAAAGAACAAAACTTCATAGGTGGGCCTTCACAGGCAGAAAATAAAATATGTTTGGTTACAAAGTCTAGAGAAAACAGTATGATTGTTAATTTTGTAGATGTGGGAGACAACGTGATTGTCTGGAAATTGGGAATGTTGGGCTACTTTACAACCCCTCGTTGTCATTAAGAAATACTGATTGATTTATGGAAACCATCTGTATCCTGCTGGGCTTTTTAGTGGAACGGAGATAATAGACTTCCTGGTGCCCACCTGCATCTTGCAAGGCTTGTTAAGGAGATAACAGATCTCCGTTAACTGGACTTGGGTATGCAAAGCTCATTAGTAAGGTAATAGGTCTCCCTTAATTGTGGATGGGCAGTTAACACCCGTTGATAGTATATTTCTTTGTGTTAAGATTTGATGTATGGGACAACTTTGCTCAGAGAAGAAAGACAAACTTCTGACCCTATGAACTTTTAAACTCAGAGATAAAGGAAAGGAATTAAGAATAAAATCAGCTACAAATAAAATTAATTATAAGAATAAAAGCAATTAAGAAATTAAATGAATTTGATTTTCTTAGCAGTTTTTCATGGTATGTGGTATAAACTGCTGGGCTAAAACTAATTTCTGCTGAACTACTTTCAAGTTTTTCCAGTATTTTTTTTTTTTTTTTTGCCACATAAGGAATACTTCCTCCAGTAATTTATTTTTCTTGGGTTTGTCAGCTATTGGCCTACTGTTTTTGTTTATTTCTACTTCATACTTATCTATTCTGTTCTACTGATCTACTTTTTTAAAAATTTTTTTACCAATATTAAGTAGGTTTAATCATTTTTACTTTCTAATATAATTTGAAGTCTGGTAATGCTGTCTTTTCTAAATTTTTACTTTTTATGATTGCCCTAGGTATTTTAGAGTTTATCTACATTTGTTATCATTTTGTCTAGCTCCATAAAATGTCCCCTTTGAAATTGATTGATTTTCCATTAAATGTATAAATTAATTTAAATGTTAACATTTTTATTATATTGGCATATCCCAGTCTTGAGTGTTTGAATATCTCTCTTCTTAATTATCTTATTTTATGATTTGTAGCAGTATTTACATAGATCTTGCATGTATCCTGTAGGTTACTTCTCAGATACTCCAAGCACTTTTTCCTTCTTGATTATTTTTTATTTTAAAAATTTAATTGATATAATTTTATATTATATTTTATCATTTATATAAATATTTATATGTATTTATACTAATATGTTATGTTATTTATATATTATTTCTGAATATATTCTCTCCTGTACCCAGAAAGCGATGCATGATGACAAAGAAAAAAAATAAAAACACGAGAGAGATTAAATAGTTCAGCAAAACTAACCAATACATCAGCCAAGGCTAATGATATAAAATGCTTCACAGCCTTGGTCCCTCACTTCTGCAAGGAAGAAAGGGATTGCCTCTCTTATCCCTATTTTGGGGATAAGCTGGGTCAATATATATTTCCCAATGATCAGTTTTTGTTTTGTTTTTTCTCACTTCCATTATACAGATTATAATTTTGTATATTGTTTTCCTGGTTCTATCACACTTTTCATCAGTTTATGTAAATCTCTATATGCTTCTCTGAATTCTAAGTATTCATCATTTCTTACAGTCTACTAATATTCCATTATCGTCATGTTTCACAATTTTGTTTTCTTGTCACAGATTACTTCACTCTGCATTAGTTCATGTTAAATCTACATGTTTCTCTATCTTCATTATGTTTATCTTTTGTTACAGTAGAGTAACATTCCTTCACATTCATATATCATAGTTTATTTCACTATTTTTCAATTAGTGGTCACCTACTTTGTTCTAATTCCTTGATATGACAAAAAATATGAGGCTATAACTATTTTGGTGTCTCTAGGGATTTTCTTCTCATCAATGGTCTCCTTGGAGTATATGCTTAGTAGTGGGATCTCCATTTCAAAGTTATAGACATTTTAGTCACTGTATTTGCATAATTTCAAATTGCTTTATGAAATAGTTATATTGATTCATGGTTCTACTGACAGGGCAGTAGTAGGCTTATCTTCCCATAAGCCCGCCAACATTGCAAGCTGCAGCCTTTTAAAAGAGATCTTTTCCAGTTTTCCCAGCTGCTAGCCTTCTCCTATCATAATTTTTTTCTTCCTAGTTATTTATTTCTCCATTAGAATATGAGTTCCTTGAGGGCAGAGTCTGGTTTGCTTTTCATTGTATTCCTAATATTTAGTACCATGATTGGCAATTAGTAAGCTATTTTTTTTTTAAATTTGAAAATTTTATTTTTTTCCAGTTACATGTAAAATAATTTTTAACAGTTTTTTTTTTTTAATTTTGAAGTCCTGTATTCTTTCCCTTTCTCCCTCCCCTCCTTCTTCCTTGGGAAGTCAAACCATTTGATATTCAATTTCCTAAGGTGGTGGATTTCACCCCCTGAGAGGTGCTGGAACCATCCTGGGGAGCATTAGTAGCCTTGGGTGCAATTGGGGGGCATTGAATTAAAATAAGGTGGCATTGGAAGCATAAGACAAAAGATTACAAAATTTTTTAAAAACAGTTTGTACATGTTTCATCTGTTGTGCCACAGAGTTAAAGTCATAGTGATTACATTATTTTCCAATAAACACACAAAATGCAAGTTATAACTGATCGGTGGTCAAGTCTGCAGGAGGTCTTGTTAAAAGCAAGTGTTGGCGGGTGAGTGTGTAGCACATTGTTGGGAAGTCCAGCATGCATTGGCAGGAATATGTAAATGTAATGACTTGTTTACAGTAGTATACAGTTACATAACTCAGTGTTGCGTCATCAAAATCCCAATGCAGGAAAAACCCCACAAATTTACAACAAGTTATTAAAGTTAAGATGCGTCATTTAAAAAAATTATATTTATTAAACGATGTAAATTTCATTTAAAAACTATTAAATGTTTAAAGAAAGTAGGTTTCCAAAGGGGCACTAATATTTTTTTGAAAAGAGGGCAGTAGGTCAAATAAATTTGGGAACCTCTGATATAGATTGATATAGATATGCAGTCATGAAAAACACGACCATATTAGGTATGTTACAAAAGAAAACACAGATCAAAAAATTAAAAAAAAAACAAGAAAAATAAAGAAAGTAAAAAAAAAGCATGCTCCAATCTACATTCAGACTCCGTCAGGTCTTTGGAGATGGATAGCATTTTTCATCATATGTCCTTGGAAATTGTCTCAGATCATTGTATTGCTGAGAATAGCGAAGTCATTTGCAGTTGATCATCATACAATATCACTGATTTACTGTGTACAGTGTTCCTGTGGCTCTGTTCATTTACTTTGCATCAGTTTATGTTGTCTTCCCAGGTTTTTCTCAAAGCATTCTGTTGATCATTTCTTATAGCACAGTAGTATTCCATCACATTCATGAACTATAATTTGTTTAGCCATTCCTCAATTGATGGGCATCCCCTCAATTTCCAAGTCTTTGCAACCACAAAAAGAGGTGATATAATTTTGTATATGCAGGTTCTTTTCCTTTTTCTTTGATCTCTTTGGGATACAGACCTAGGAATATTGCTGAGTCAAAGAGCATTCATGGTTTTATAGCTCTTTGGGCGTGGTTCCAAATTGTTCTCCAGAATGATCGGATCAGTTCATAACACCAACTGTGCATTAGTTTCTTTATTTTTTCCACATCCCCTCCAATATTTGTCATTTTACTTTTTTGTCATACTAGGCAATTTGATAAGTGTGAAATGGTGCCTCAGAGTTTTGATTTGCATTTCTCTAATTAATAAAAATTTAGAACATTTAAAAATTTTATATTTTTTAATTTATGAAATGAAACGAACATTTCCATAACATAGTACAATAAATTGATGATGGTAAATGAAACCACAAATTCACTATATACAAACTTACTGTTCCTTTTAAATAGAACTAAGTTATCATGTAAATTTCCTTTTACCCCCTTTTTATTCTCTCCCCCATCTCCATCTCAGAGAAGGCTATCATTAGATACTAATAGATATGTATATATATGTAAAATTATCCTATACATACTTCTGTTTATCAGTTCTTTCTCTGAATGCAGATAGCATCTTTCTTCATATGTCCTTTGTAGTTAATTTGAATATTTATAAGTCAAAATAACTTAAGCTTTCAAAGTCATTTTTAAAACAATATTGTTGTTATTACATACGGTGTTTTCTTGGTTCTGCTTCATTATTTTGTGCAAGTGTTTCCATGTCTTTCTAAGATCATTGAACTCATCATTTCTTACATCACATACCACAACTTGTTGAACCATTGTTCACTTGATGGGCCTCCCTTCATTTTCCAGTTCCTTGTCACCACAAAGAGACATGCTATAAACATTTCGGAACATGCAGGTTCTTTTCCTTTTTCCTTAATCATCTTTGGAAAGAGACTTACTAGTGCTATTGCTGGGTCAAAAAATGTAGGCAGTTTAGTAACTCTTTGGGCATAATTCCAGATTGCTCTCCAAAATGCTTGGATCAGATCACAATTCCACCACCAGTGAATTAGTGTCCCAATTTTTCCACATTCCCCCCAACATTTCTTACTTTCTTCTTCAATCATTTTAGCCAGTCTGATAGGTGCAAAATGATATCTCAAAGTGGTTTTAATTTTTCATTTCTCTAATTAATAATAATGTAGAGCATTTTTTAATATGAGTATAGATAACTTTGATTTCTTCTCTTGAGAATTGCCTGTTCATATCTTTTGACCCTTTATCAATTGGGGAATGACTTTTATTCTTATAAGTTTAACTCAATTCTATGTATTTTGATAAATGAGGAATTTATCAGAAAAACTTACTGTAAATTTCCCCTCCCCCCAGTTTCCTGCTTTCCTTCTAATCTTAGCTACATTGGTTTTGTTTGTGCAAGCCCTTTTTAATTTGATGTAACTAAAAATTATCCATTTTCTGTCCCATAATGCTCTCTATCTCTTGATTGGTCATGAATTCTGCCCTTACAATAAATCTTACCGGTAAAATGTTCCATGCTCACCTAATTTATTTATGATATCATCTTTTATTTCTAAATCCATTTTGACCTTATCTCATTATACAGTGTGAAATGTTTATCTATATTTCATTTCTGCCAAATTGATTTTTGTTTTTTCCAGCAATTTTTGTCAAATAGTGATTTCTTGTCCCAAAATCTTGGATATTTGGGTTTGTCAGACATTAGACTACATTTTTTACTATCGTGTATTGCACACCTAATGTATTCCACTGATCCACTACTCTGTTTCTTAGACTTTACAAAATTGTTCTGATGATTAAGACAGAAGAGGGTAGCTAGGTGGTGCAGTAAATAGAGTGCTGGGTTTAGAGTCAGGAAGACTTTTATTCTTGACTTCAAATCTGACTTCAGACAGTTTGTAGCTGTGTAACCCTGGGCAAGTCTCTTGACCCTGTTTGCCTCATTGTCCTCATCTGTAAAATGAACTGGAAAAGGAAATGGCAAACAACTGTAGTATCTTTGCCAAGAAAATGCCAAATGGGGTCACAGTGAGTCAGATATGACTGAAAATGACTAACAAACAAAATACAGTTTGAAATCTGATACTACTAAGCCACCTTCCTTCACATTTTTTTATTGATTCCCTTGACATTCTTGACCTTTTGTTCTTTCAGATGAATTTTGTTATTATTTTTTCTAGTTCTAAAATATATTTTTTGGTAATTTGATTGGTATGGGCATAGTAATTCCTTAATAAAATCTTGTTAACTATGTCTTTTCCTTCCCTCTCTGACTATTTAAAGGAGCATGAGGAAGTTGTTTTCCTGAGAGTGTGAAGGTCACCCTTTCCAGGAGAAAATCTTGGTCATTGATTCAATAAATACTTATCAGCCCCTGTTTATTCTCAGTGGGACACATAGTAGAAACTCATTTGGCATTTGTTGAATTGCTAGATGGAAAAGGAAGCATATTTTCTTCCTCTGTGCCTAGGATAGTGTATTCATTGATTATATCCTCCTAAGGCTAGAGAGGGAAAATGGTCTTAGTAATTGCTTTTTAAATCCCTTCATTTATAGGAAAGGAAGAAACTATTGAAGATTTGGCTGGCTGTCCTGTGCTTCCTTCCTATTCCTCTGGGTAGTGAAGGACCTTTCTGGCCAGACCATTTGGCATCCAATCTATCCCTCATTAAGTTGGAAATATCCCTTTTTTCTTGACTGAGAACTTAGAAAAAGAAGAAAAATGTTATTTTGAAATGGCAGAATGGCTAGTAGGATTAGAATTTGTTTCCAACCAGTTAGACACTGGAAATTAAATGGGTTTAGTCATTTTCATTTTCTGGAACAAGCCATTAGAATAACTTCCATCAAGTTTCGGTACCCCTGCTTCCCTTGCACTTTATAACTGACCAGAATATTGTTATTTCAACTTAGGCAGAAGCACATATTGGGAGAGTTGTTATTATATCTCTTGGTCTAAAGAAAGAGTCATTGTGGTGGAGTAGATAGTGTACTGTACCTGGAATTTGGGAGACCTGAGTTCAAATCCCACTTGCAGTACATCCTAGCTGTGTGCCCATGGAGCTCCTCATAGTTTCTTTTTTTTTTTTTTCTGGGCATCCTCATAGTTTCTTAACCTCAGTTTCCCCACTTGTAAAACAGGGATAATAATGCTTGGAGGGTCTGCCTTACAGGGTTGTTGTGAAGCTTAGGTGAGATGGTATGTGCAAATGTGCTTTGCAAACTTTAAATTGGTATACAAATATCAGTCATTTTCACTAATTTTTATAAACCCCAGATAAATTGAATTGTGCTAAAAGACTAGGAGTTGCCAGTTTATTAAAGACCAGTATAATATAACTTCAGCATTAGCAGGAAGGCAATGTGGTAAAAGGAAAAGAATATGGCATTTGGAGTCCTAAGATTCCAAAGCTGAATCCTGTTCTGCTATTGTGTGATCTTAGGTAGGTCATTTCCCCTTCCTGAGCCTCAGTTACCTCATTTATGAAAGGAGAGGATCCCTTCCAACTCCAAATTCTGACACTGTAGAAAATGAATTTTTAAAAATCACCAATATTTTTCTTTTATGGGGGGAGTGAAAAATTACTTGGCAGGGAGGAATGGGGGACAAAAGATCCATCCAAGAGTTCTCATGCTCAGCACAGGGCTCTTCAGCACTCTCCAAACAGCTGGGAATGAAGTTTCATTGACAGCTGCCTTGGCCTAGAGCCAGCCTGAGCTGCCTGTTTCTTTAATTCTGGGGAGCTTGAGCTCCAACCTAAGACACAAAGAGCCAGAAGAGAGAGCAAAAGCAAGAAAGGAGGATGACTGAAAAAAACAAAGGGACTGTGCTTTCTTGCCATCATGGGTCTGGCTGGGAGCTATCGAGCTTGAGTGTGGGAAGGAGGATTCCTGCCATCCTTAGGGTAACCACTGGCAACAGCCTGTCCAGTACCTGTGTGCAGGCCAGAAATGTGCTTTCATTGCTTGCCGTTGGTTGCTTAGAAATAGAAAGCTGACCCTCCCCTTTGGCTAGGAGGATGTTTATTTCCAAATTATTCCCTTCCTGTTCTAACCTCTACCCTCCCCCTTATCTGCAATTCATTAGGAGACATGAAATACTCCTTCACCCTCAGTTTTTCACTGTCATTTTCATTTGTCATTCATGACTGTTGTGAGAATGAATTGATGTTTGTAAAATGTTTTAGAGATGAAAGGTGCCTCATGAGTGCTAAGCGTTATTATGATCATTACAATACAGTGAACAAAAGCAATGCTCAAAAATGCCCTTGGCAGATGTCAACAGATACAAACCTTCTTGTTATTGGACAGGGATTGCTGCTGCCTGGCCTTAGCATTTCCAGAATTTATACACACACACAGACACATAGACACACGTACCCACACACGCACACACACGCATGCTTCTTTCCCTTGTACTATGCCTGTGGTGTTAGGGCTTAGAGGTAGATTAGAAATACAGAACCAAATGTTTCCTTGCCTTTTGGGCCCATCTGAAATCTGAGTCACTTGAAGATATTGGGGTGAGGGAACAGAGTAGGACAGGTACAGCTTTTAGGGTTGAAAGGATCATAGGATCATAGATTTAGAAACTGGAAGAGGCCTCAGAGACTATCTAGTGACTAGATTCTAGTCTAACACCTTTATTTTACAAATAAGGAAAATGATAGGCAGGCAAGCAGGATGGTTTAATACAAAGTACATTGTTTTAGAGTTAAAGGAGTCTGTTTAAATCCCTTCCTATATGTGTGACCTTGAAAGAGTTGATTAATTTCCTTGGGCTCCAGTCTTCTTCTGTAAGTCTTCTCTGTAAGACATGGGTGTTGGAGAAGATTTCTCATGCCCCTTTCAGCTTTAGAACTTTGATTGCATGATGTCTAATGAAGTTATATGACTTGCCCAGGGTCACACAGATAGGAAGTATCAGAAGTGGAATTTGAACCTGGGTCTTTGGACTCTAAAACCTAGTGCTCTTTCCATTGTATCTTACTAATACCAGCCAAGAAGCAGCTCACCAGGGTAAAAGAGGGCTCATTGTAGAAAAGGATCTCTAAACATTTGTTATTTTCTTGATGGAGTGCTGGGCGTGAAGTCAGGAAGACTCATCTTCCTGAGTTCAGATGTGGCTTCAGATACTTCCTAGCTGTGTGATCCCGGGCAAGGCACTTAACCTTGTTTGCCTTAGTTTCTTCATCTATAAAATGATCTGGATAAGGAAATGGAAAACCATGCCAGTGTCTGTCAAGAAAACCCCAAATGGGGTCCCAAAGAGTCAGACATGACTGAAACAACTGAAGAACAGTTATTCTTCACTTAGGCCATCAGTGGGGATTGGACATGTGGCAGAGAACTGTAATAAAATCTCTGGATTTTGATAGTGTCTGTTCCTGAAGGTCATATGACATGAAGCCTAAATCAGTCATGCACTGTTAAAGGACAGATGCCACCCGGACAGTCTTCTAGCCAGAGGATATCCCAGCAGCAGGTGGATAACTATTTTCTGAACTCTCAGGGAGAGAGAAGTCTCAGAATATTCTCCTATTACACTCTCTGATCTGCTGTGAACAAACCTTTTCTTCTCTTGGGGAACGGAATTCCTCTCACTTAGGGGCCCTAGAAGAGTCAATAAAAACAAATGGAGAGAGAACAATATGAAGGTAACACAAATTGCTTTTTGCCACTGACTTGAGGAAGAAGGGTTGGAGAGATGTTTTTCTAGAGGACATTTTGCTTTTGTTTTGTTTTTCAAAAATTGAGGAGGGAAAAGTTATGCCCCCTTCCATTTTCTTTTGTTCTCAAAGCCTTCATATCTGTACTTTTAATGTGTCAAAGATCAGTTGTTAACATCAGGAACATAATTGAACCTGAACAATGAATCCCAACCCCAGTGGAAAAAAACCGCAATTGGCAGAGCCCTCCCCATCTGCCTGCCATATTACATTAAAGGAGGAATTCCCATTCTTTCTTTATTTGGGCCCAAAGAGTAGATTAAATTTTGTCATGAGTGTTTCAGTGTCAGCTTGTGCTATTTAGGGGCCCCAAGGGACATGGAGGAAGCCAATCAAGTGCTTGAGTCCATTGTAGATCCCTCCTGCTCTATGATACCATGCCGGCAGCTGCATATCTGTTCAACCATATGTGATATTTTCTCAGAGATAAAAGTAGCTATTCTAATCATACTGATGGCATGCTTCACTCCCTGCTTTAACCAGAGCCCACCCCTTCCAGCTCAAGCTCGGGAGCCCTATCCATAGAGGTAGGCAGTGCTTTATTGGATGTTCAGCAACTATATTGTAACATATGTAAATGGTGGGAATCATAGGGAGTTAGTGACTGCTTCATCTGAGAATCTGTGATGGAGAACAGGGTCATCTGACATATACCTTAGTTTGAGGAGAATACATTTCAAAAAGTTCAAAGAAAGAAGAATAGTGTTCTATAGATTAAAATTTTCTTGGAGGTGCTAGCCCAGGAGGGAGAGGAAGCAATCATCAATGGGTCCATGAAGACAAATAATTTTAGTGAGGAAAGGAGATGGTGATCTAAATTAACATTTCAGTTAACATCTCAATACAGATGACTCAGATATAACACACATAACCACACCTAATCTCTCTAATGTTTGAGTCCCACATCCTCAGCTGTCTGTTGGATATCTCCAACTGGATGTCCTTTAGGCATCTCATATTCAACATGCTAAAAATGAAACTCATTTTCTTCTTTCTTCTATACTCTCCACCACCATTTTCCCAGATAAAACCCTAGTCTCCCAAACTTCCTGATTTGTCTTAAGGGCACCTCTAATCTTATCACTTAGGTTTGAAACTTTAGAGTCTTACTCAATTTTTCATGATTCTTCACCCCACAAATCCAACAAATTGTCATCTTATGACTTCTGTCTTCCCAGCATTTCCTGAATCTATCCCCATCTCTCCTCTCATATAGCCACAACAGTAGTTCAGGACCTTATTGCTTTTCTCCTGAATGATTGTAGCAGCCTTGAAACTGGCTTCCAGTGTCTCCTCCTATCCATTATCCATACAAAATAGCTTTCCTAAACCATAAGTCTAGCTTTGTTACTCTGCTTTGCTCCAGAACTTTGGGTGATTTTCTCAAACAAAATATAAACTTCCCAGTTTGGCATTTAAACTTCTTCACATACTGTTGCTAGCTTTCTTTCCCAGTATTATTGCACAAACTTTTCTTAATGAAGTTGATATTCCATCCAAAGTGGCTGTTCTTGGAACTCGGCATTTAATTTCATGACTCCATCACTTTGGACTGGCTGTTTCCCATACCTGAAATGTCGTTGTCATATTCATTCACCTTGTAATCGCTAACTTCCTTCCAGACTCAGCTCGTGGGACTACCTCCAATGAGAACCTTTCTTGATGCCTTTGGTGGTTGGTATTCTCCTCCTTCTCTTCAGATTATCATGTCTAAACTAATGTGTTTACGTATTGTTGTAATGTCCTCCCCTACCTTCAGTGAAATGAGTGCTTCTTGAAGGCATGGACTATTTTTCAGTATCTTGGACAGTGCCTCGGACAGTGCCTCAAACTTAGTAAATATGTATGTTCTTGTTGCATTGGCTCAGATGTATAGGGAACTCACCAACTAACTAGATTTGAAAAAGACAAGTACACAAGATGGAAAGAAGGATGAATATAAAGGCATAGCACAATTCTATAAGAATAGTATCTGTAGTACTAAGTCTTGGAATGAACTTAGGTTGGACAGAAAGATAAGGATAACCAAATAGGGACTGGAATTTTTTGAACTGTGTTGGAGAAAGAGACTAAAAGGCACGTGTTTAAAGTTGGAAATGGTCATTGAGTATAGTCCCTTATTTTGTGGATAAGGAAGCTGAGGCCCAAAGAAGTTAAAAGACTTGTCCAAGGTCATCTTAAAAGGAAAAGCTGCAATTTAAGCTCTGGTCCTTTGATTTCCCCTATACTTCCATCTTCCACCAAAGAAGAGCTAGAACTACTGCTCAACATAGATGGGAAGATGATAACCAATGATGGAGAGAAGGTGGAAGGGCCCAGTGCTTTTTTTGCTTTTCTTTCCCCAGACAAGGAGAGTGATCTTAGGACTGGAGGAGCAAAACAAAAGATGGCTAATAGGAAGTCATTATCTAAAGATAAGGAGGAAAATAATAAGAGAATACCTATCTGGCCTAGATAAAATTCAAATCACTAGACTCAGCTGAATACATGCCAACATACTGAAAGAGCAGGAAGGTGCAACTGCTGTGAAAGAGTCAACTATCTTTGAAAGATTGTGGAGGATGAGAGAGGTATCTAAGGGCTTTGGTCAGTTATGTCCAACTCTTTGTGACCTCATTTGGAGTTTTCTTGGCAAAGATACTGGGATGGTTTGCTATTTCCTTTTCCAGCTCATGCTACAGAAGAAACTGAGGCAAACAGGGCTCAATGACTTTCCCAGGGTTACATAGCTACAAAGTGTCTGAGGCCAGATTTGAATTCAGGGAGATGTTTTCCTGACTCCAGGTCAGGTACTCTATCCACTGTACCGCCTAGCTGCCCTGCCACAGCAATAGAGAGGGGCAAATCATATCTTGGTTTTCAAAAAGTGGAAAAGAATAGCATGTATAAATTATTATAGGCCATTGATCTCAACTTTGAATCCTGAAGATTCTATAGTTCATTATTAAAGAGAAAGCTTATTAACATCTAGAAAAGGAATCAGTAACTATGAATAAGCAGCTTGGCTGTATCGATGCCTGGTCATGCTAGTCTAACCTCATTTTCTTTTTTTTTTTTTTTGAACAAAGTTATTAGATTTGTAGTTCATAGAAATGGTATAGGAAAAATATACCAAGATATTATCAAAGCATTTGATAAAGTCTCATATAATTTCTGTGGAAAAGATGAGAAGATGTAGGCTAGTTAATGATACAATTTAGTGGATTAAAAAATAGTCAACTGGCCCAGACCCAAATAGTTGTAGTCTTTCGATATCATCTTGGAAGATTAGTAGAGTGTTTCAGAGGGCTGTGCTTGGCTCAGTGCTTTTGAACATTTTTATTAATGATTTGAATAAAGGCACAGATGGCATTCTTTTCTTTTAATTAAAAATTAATGAAAAAGAATTTTTTGGTAATATACAAACCAATCACTATCATAAAATAAAATTGCACATAGATATTAATGATATAAAGTAACCCTATTAATAATATTGATATGTTGCATGGGCTTGTTTTTTGGTGCAAAGTTTCTCAAAATGTGTCATCTTTAATGACAGTGTTACTCATAATTCTTTTTCAAATACTTATTTTTTTCCTTTATTTCTTGTTTTTCTTATATTTCTCTGTTCCCTTACCACAGTGAGCATATTAAAAAAAACAATAATAACAAATCAGGCCCTCAAAACATGCATATATAGTCTGGCAGAACAGATTCCCACATTGGCTCTGTCCAAAAATACACATCTCTTTCTGCATTTTTAGTTCATTATCTCTCTGGAAGAAAGTGAATGACATGTTTCATTTTTAGTCTTTTGGACTTTGATTTATCATGGCTTTAGTTAGAATTCTAAAATTTTTCAGAGTTGTTTTCCTCTCTGATACCATCACTATAGATTTTTCTCTTAGTTGCACTCATTTTGCTCTGCATCATTTCATAGAAGACTTTCCAGTTTCATCTGAAACTCTTCATTTCAGTGTTGGGTTTTTTACCACACAGTAATATTCTATTACATTCATATACCATTATTTGTTTAGCCATTTCCCAATAGGAGTGCACTCTTTCACATTTAGTTTCCAGTCTTGGGCAGCTACAAAAAGAGATCTGCTACAAATATTTGTGTACATATTTGGTTTTTTAGTAGTATTTTCCTTTTCCTCTTTCTTTGACTTTTTGTTTGTTTAGGCCTGGTATATAGTTGGGTCAAAGGTTATGTTCACAGTTTAGTGACTTTTGGGGCATATTTCCCAATTGCTTCTCAGAATGGCTGAACCAATTCGTAGCCTCATCCACAGTTTACTAGTGTAGCTAGTTTCCCCACACCCCTCTGGGATCTGTCATTTTTCTCTTTTGTCCCTTCTCCAGTCTAATAGTTATGAGATAGAATCTCAAAGTTACATTAATTTTCATTTCTCTGATTATCGTGATTAAGAGCATGTTTTCATGTTTGTTGATAGCTTGAAATTTCTTCCTTTGAAAACTACTTGTTCATATCCTTTGATGTTTTAGAAACTGGAACTGGTTCTTAGAGACTTTAATTACTTTTTCATATATCTTGGATATGTGTGTGCTGCAAAGATTTTTTTTCTCCAGTTTCCCAAATATTGTCCCTTCTAACTACATTAGATTTGCTCAGGCAAAATGTTTCATATTTTATGTAATAAAAATTGTCCATTTTATCTTACATGATCCTGTATGGTGTTTTGTAATTGGATTCATACAGTTCCTGGGTGAATCTTGGTAGATACACTCCTAAACATTTAATACCTTCTGTAATTACTTTCTTTATACACACAAACGTCTGTGTGTGTGTGTGTGTGTGTGTGTGTGTGTGTGTGTGTGTGTGTGTAAAACCATACTGTGCAGACTTCTGTTCATCAGTTCTTTCTCTGGAGGCAGATAGCACCTTTCTTCATAAGTTCTTTGTATTTGATTTGAGTATTTATAATATTCGGAATAACTTAGTCATTCACAGTTATTCTTCAAACAATATTGCTATTACTGTATACAATATTGTCTTGGCTCTACTCATTTCACTCTTCATTATTTCATACAAGTCTTTTCATGTTTTTCTAAAATCAATCTTTTCATCATTTCCTTCCTTCCATCTTTCTTTCTTTTTGTCTGTCTCTCTCTTTTTTGCTTGCTTGCTTACTTCCTTTCTCTTTGGGATAGCTCTCATTCTTTTTTTGAGCTTTTTATTTTGTGTTTAATTTGTCCCAGTTACACATAAAAACAATTTTTAACACTTGTTTTTAAAACTTTGAATTCCAAATTTTTTCCTTTCCTTCTTCTCCACCCTGCCTCATTGAGAAGGCAAACAATTTGACATAGGTTATACATATGTAATCATGCAAAACATTTCTATAATAGTCATAATGTGAAAGAAAACAGACCAAAGAAAGGGGAACTTCAAGAAAAGAAAGTAAAAAAAAGAAGTATGCTTCAGTCTCTATACAGATATCTTTAGTTCTTTCCCTAGGAATGGATAGATATTTTTCCTTTTGAGGATTTAAAAATCTCTTAGGATACAGACCTAGTAGTAATATTGCTAAGGTTAAAGGGTACACACAGTTCCATTCACAGTTGGGCAGAGTTCCGAAGTGCTTTACAGAATGACTGAATCAGTTAACAACTGCACCAGCAATGCATTAATGTCTCATTTCTCCCACATCTCTTAATTTTATAAATTTGATTCAGTTCTCTGTATATTTGAGAAATGAGGCCTTTATCAGAGAAACTTGTTTAGTTTTTTTCCCAGTTACTATTGTTAATTGTATTTACCTCCATCCTATTTCCCACCCCCATTTATTCTCTTTGCATCCTCCTTTCACCCTGTCCCTCCTCAAATGTTTTGCTTCTGATGACCTCTTCCCATAATTTGTCTTCCCTTCTATCACCACCTTCCCATTCACTTATCTGCTTCCCTTCATACTTTCCTGTAGGGTAAGATAGATTTCTATACCCAACTGAATGTGTGTGTTATTTCTTCCTTGCTGATCATCATTTCTTATAGCACACTAATATTCCATCACAATCATATGTAACAACTTGTTTAGCCATTCCCCAATTGATAAGCATTCTCTCAATTTCCAGTATTTTTGCCACTACAAAAAGAGCTGCTATAAATATTTTAGAACATACAGGTTCTTTTCCTTTTCCCCTGATCACCTTGGTAAATAGACCTGATAGTGCTATTGTTAGGTCAAAGGGTATACAGAATTTTATAACTCTTTGGGCATACTTCCACATTGCTCTCTAAAATGTTTGGATCGGTTCACAGTTACACCAACAGTATATTAGTGTGCCATGTAATTACTTTCAATAGAATTTCTCATTTTAGCTCTTCTTGATGTCTTTTATTGGTTTTATATCAGAGTGCTAATGATTTGTGTGGATCTGTTTTTTTAATAGTATTTTTTCCCAATTATATGTAAAGGCAGTTTTAGTATTCATTTTTACAAGATTTTGAGTTTGAAATTTTTTCTCCCTCCTCTCCCCTCCCCTCTTCCTAAAATAATAAGCAATTTAATATAAGTTCTACATGTGTAATCATGTAATACATATTTCCATATTAGTCACAGTTGTGAAAGAAGAAACAGAACAAAGGAAAAAACATGAAAAAAGGTAAAGTAAGTGAAAAATATTATGCTTCCATCTGTATTCAGAATCCATCAGTTCTTTATCTGGATGTAGATAGCATTTTCTATCATGAGTCCTTCAGAATTATCTTGGATCATTGTATTGATGAGAAGAGCTAAGTCATTCATAGTTGATCATCATACAATGTTGCTGTTACTGTGCAAATGTTTTCCTGGTTTTGCACATTTCATTTTGCATCAGTTCATATAAGTCTTGCAAGGTTTTTCTGAAATCTGCCTGCTCATAATTTCTTATTGCACAATAGTATTCCATTACATTCATAATTTAGCTGTTCCTCAATTGATGGGCATCCTCTCAGTTTCCAGTATTTTGCCACCACAAAAAAGAACTGCTATAAATATTTCTGCACATGAAGGTCCTTTTCCCTTTCTTATGATCTCTTTGGGATACAGACCTAATAGTGGTACTGCTGGATCAGAGGGCATGCACAGTTTGGTTGCCCTTTGGGCATAGTTCCAAATGGTTCTCCAGAATGGTTGGATCAGTTCATACTTCCACCAACAGTACATTAGTGTCCAAATTTTCCCACATCTCCAATATTTATCACTTTCCTTTTTTGTCGTATTAGCCAATCTTACGCATATGAGGTGGCACCTCAGAGTTGTTTTAATTTGCATTTCTCTAATCAAAAGTGATTTAGAGCACTTCTTCCTATGACTATAGATAGCTTTGATTTCATCTGAAAATAAATTGTTCATATTCTTTGACCACTTATCAATTGGAGAATGGCTTGTATTCTTATAAATTTGACTCAGTTCTCTACATAGTTGAGACACTTGCTGTAAAGATTGTTTCTCTGCTTTCTGCTTCCCTTATGATCATGATTGAATTGGTTTTGTGAAAAAACTTTTAAATTTAATATAATCAAAATTATGTATTTTACATTTTGCAGTGCTCTCTGGATTTGTTTTATATCCTGTGACCTTGCTGAAGTTGTTTCAATTAATTTTTAATTGAATATATCATCTGCAAAAACCTGATTTTTTTCTCTTTGGTTATGCTCATTTCCTCAGTTTCTTTTTCTTGTCATATTGCTACATGCTAGAATTTCTAGCAATGTGTTAGATTGTAGTGGTGATGGTAGACATCTTTGCTTTATCTTATTGGAAAGGCCTGTAACTTCTCCATTGTATAATGCTTGCTCTTTGATTTAGATATTATTTACTGTATTAAGAAAAGGTACTTTCATCATAGATGCCATTCTTATCTAATTTTCTAATGACAGAAAGTTGAAGGGAATAGCTACTATGATGGATAAGAGAATCAGGATTAAAAAAAAAATCCTGATGGGTTAGAACATGGAGAAAAATTTAAGAAGATGAAATTATCTAGGGATAAGCATGAAGTCTTATATTTGGATTAAAAATAATTTCATAAATACAAGGTAGAAGAAGTATGACTAAGCAGGAGTTTGTCTTAAGAAAGATAATGGATTAGAAGCTCAATCTGCATCAGCAGTGTGATATTGCAGGCATAATGGCCAGCTGCATCTTAGGCTATGTTAAGAGATGTATAGTGTTCTGGATTGGGGCAGTGATGGTTCCACTATACTCTGTCCTGGTCAGACCATATCTAGAGTTCTAGGTTCATTATAGGAGCCCCACTTTAGGAAGGAGATAGATAATATGGAGGGCATCCAATGGAGAGCAGCAATGATGGTGAAGGGCCTCAAAATCATTCCATGAATGGTTTAGCTTAATGAAGGCATGGTAGTTTTCTTCAAGTATTTGAAAGGCTTTTATGTAGATGAGAGATCAGATTTGTTCTGACCCCAGAGGGAAGATCTAGAAACTTTTGGTAGAAGTTGCAAAGAGGAATATTTAAGCTTGATGTTGGGAAAAGGCTTCTGACAATCAGAACTATCTGTCCCAAGATGCAGTGGGTTCTCCTTGACTGCAGTCCTTCAAGTGGAGCTTGGGTAATTGCTGGTCAGGGTTCAACCAGATTTTAGATTCTTTTATGGGGCAGCTAGGTGGTGCAGTGGATAGAGCACCAGGGCAGGAGTCAGGAGGACCTGAGTTCAAATCTCACCTCAGACACTTGACACTCACTAGCTGTGTGACCTTGGGCAAGTCACTTAACCCCAATTGCCTCATCCTGGGTCATCTCCAGTCATCCTGATGAATATCTGGTCACTGGATTCAGATGGCTCTGGAGGAGAAGTGAGGCTGGTGACCTGCACAGCCCTCCCTCACTCAAAACAAAGTCAAGGGCAAGTCATGTCATTATTTCTCTGATGGCATGATCTTCTTCGGCAACAAAGGACAAACACACACAGATTCTTTTATAGAGAAGGATCTAGTTCTCCTCTTTGCCTCCTCTGATCCCCATCCCCTTGACTTAGTTTCCCTCTTAATGGCAAAACAGAATGTGTAGCTTTTTCTTCTTAGAAAAGAAGCTTGCACACCCAGTAGTATCTGACCTTTTTATTGTATCATGCTTTTCTTGATCAGTGGAGAGATTGGTGCTTTGTAACTAGGGAGTGGCTTGTATATGTTGTATTCCTGTCAACTTTGTTCTGGTTCTTGCTTCTGATCAAGGGCCTGTGTTCATGGCTTATAGGTAGGGTGATATGTGTACTACCTCTCTGTTAATTGAAGATAGCAGGATACTTGATACCTCTATGCAGTGCATAGTCCCCATAGTCCAAACATCACCTTTTTGGAAAAGGTAAGTCATTGCTTGGCTTCTACCTTGAGGATGAATGAATCCATTCTACCTCTGGCCTGAAAGGCATTGCTATTGAATGAAATTCTGCTGCCTATAGTAGGTCTTGGGCACTGCAAAGAAAATTCTGTTCTTTCCATATGGCACCAGAAGTTTATTTTTTTTTTTTAAAGCATGTCCATATTTTTAAATTTAGAGAGCCAGTGGTAAGCTTTAAGAATCTTTCTTCTCACTACTTTTAAGTTCCCTCTGCACAACAGAGAGCATGCTAAGGCTAGGATATGACTTACAAAAATGGCCAGGGTCATACACAACCAAATGTGTCCAATCCACAGCACCCAGCCCCTTATCAAGGATGCTATTCACCACTTTTGGGGAATCTGCCTGTCAGTGAGTTCTCCCAATTTCTCATTGGGCCTCCTCTGGGGAACTGCTATCTCTGACTTCCCACCCTTGCATCAAGGGAAAGCCTGGACTGTTGCCACATGTATGTTTGATGTTTGTGGCTTCTTCCAGTTTCCTGGCTCTTAATTCCACTGCAAATGGGTGTCAGAAAAGTAGGCATATGTTATTTTCAAAAGAAAAACAAGTTAAGTTTCAGTGTCTACTGGTCAGTGAGAAATGTTTTCTTTAGGTAAGTACTGCAGACTAAAAGTGCTGAGAGACAAGACTGCTACCAAGGAGTGTGGTATATTATAAAAAAACAAACAAATATTTAATTAGGAGCCAGGACACCCATGTCCTCATCAGGATTTATATGCCATCAGTTCACTGCATGACCTTGACAAAGAAGCTGGTGTGCTCACTCATGATATACAGTATTTTTCATGTATCACTCACTTTAACTTACTGTTTTATGATTTGTCCCTTCCCATGAACATTTTGTGCCCTATCTTATCTAGTGATATCTAGTGATCTTCCTGTAGGGGCCACCAGGTGATGCAGCGGATAGAGAACTGGAGTTGGAGACAGGAGAGTTGTTCAAGTCATTTCAATTGTATCCGACTCTTGATGACCCCTTTTGGCAAAAACACTGGAGTGGTTTGCCATTTCCTTCTCCACATAATTTTACAAAAGAGTAATTGAGAACATGGGGTTAAGTGATTTGTCCAGGGTCACATGGCTAATAAGTGTCTGAGGCCAGATTTGAACTCAAAGAGATGTCAGAGACTTTGTTTCAAAAAAAAAAAAAAAACAAAAAAGAAAAGAAAAAAAGAAAAGAATTTACCTCTGACACCAGCTTAAACTAACTTCATAGTAAAATTAAATTTGCAAAAATTTGAAAGCAAAGTAGGTCAAAATATAGTACTTCCATCAAGTTCTTTTACAAAAGCAAACATTTATCTAAAAGCTTAGGACTTATGGCAAGGATTACAAGGTGAATGTGCAGCTAATTTGAAGGAATGTCAGTGTTACAAAATATAATCAAAGTTTCATTTGCAAACATAATTGTACTTTCTGCTTTATACTTGGTCATCACAAGTTCCATGACATACCTGAAAATTTGCTTAAAACTGGTCCCACTTAGAATCCTTTATGTAAGTGCCTCATTTAACACTGCATTGATTTAGAATTCACATAGTCCTCTAACCGAGTGTTTTGCCATACTAAAAAAAAATTGCTTATGTTACAGCACCTAACAATGTAAGAAAGGAAACGTTGAAAGGATAACTCTAAGACCAGAGGATATGCTCAGCATACCCCTGGGGAAGTCATTTCATTTCTCTCTGACTCAGTTTCCTCATCTGTGAAATGGGCACAATAACAGAACCAAATTCCTAAAGTTGTGAGGACCAAATGTGATAGTGTATATAAAGTGCTTTGTACCCTTGAATGCCTTAACATGTCATATAAATGCTAGCTGTTGTTACTATTTCTCAGAATAGCTTATAGAGATCTTAAAGTCAAGTATCCAATCTTCTTACATCTTACACCCTTCCTGCCCACCCTACCATTGAATCTTCAGTCCAGTGACACTGGTCTCTTTACTGTTCCTCAAACAAGGCTCCATCTCCAGACTCTAGGCATTTTTGCTGAATGTCTCCATGCTTGGAATGCTCTCTGCTTTCAGCTCTGCCTCCTATCTTCCTTGCTTCCTTCAAGTGCCAGCTAAATCTCATTTTCTACTGGAAACTTTTCTTTATCCCCTTTAATTCTAGTGCCTTCCTTCTGTTGATTTTATGTAATCTAAGCTTTATAGAACTTGTTTCTACATAGGGGTTTGCATGTTGTCTACCCCATTAGAAGACTTTCTTCTTGAGATCAGGGACTATCTTTTGCTTTTCTTGCCTTTCTTTGTATCTCCACTGCTTAGCATAGTGCCTGACATGTAATAGGTACTGAATAAATATGTTCTGACAGACTGACTTATAAGGGAGGAAGCTAGGAGCAGTGGAGTCCATGTCTCCAATCTTCTCTGCACCTTCCAGGAGATACCTTGGGTTGATGTCACTGTTCTCTGTCTCAGGCAGGTAATGTGGTGACTGGAGAGATGGTTGAGGAACTTATTCTTTCTGGAGCAGATATCATCAAAGTGGGAATTGGACCAGGTAAGGACTGTTTAGAACAGAGAATGGCCAGGATAGTGTGTGAGAATCTTGACCAGGGGAGGGGGGAGCAGGGAGAGGAGGGGAGGGAGGAAGTTCCTGTTGCTGGGTAAGTATGAGTGAGAAGCAGAAGGGTCTAAAGGAAATCTATGATTTCAGTGATAGAAAAGTGGCTGCTGACCCTGGGGAGTCTCTCAGTGAGTTAGTGAGGCCAAACTTTGGATACTGGCTTGTGGTTTCAGAACGTGAGCACAGAGGAAAGAATGCTGCCTTTCTTGATTCTTCAGCCTATGATCCCCTAAGGGGAGGGCAGAATATCTGTGGGAAAACTGTTCACTATTCACATATTAAATTTGAGAAAAGGATTATTAAGCATCTCTGTATGCAAGGACATTTTTAAGCACTGGGCATAAAAAGATAGAAAATAACACAGTGTCTGACCTCAAGGAGCTTATAGTTGGATTGAAATGGGGAGGTTTAAAATGTGTGCCAGAAATGAGTGACACAGAGTAGAATGTGATAGGGACAAGGGAGAGCCAGCAAAATGTTAGGAGAATTCGGGGGAGAAAGGAATGATTGGAATATTGAAGAGTCCTGCACATGGTTAGTTCAACTCTGAAATTTTCATTTTCTCTGTTGACCCTTAGGGCTATATTTTTCTAGCATGTCCCAAGGCATAGACTTCTAACTCCTCTTCCTGTGGGTAACTAGTTGGAGGCCATACTCACACACAAAGACCAGCTCAAGGAAAGCTCTGACCTTGGCTTCATTCTCATAATGCATCCTCTGAGTTAGTTCTTGGAGTCCAGCTGGCTCTCTGCTCTGGGAAAGAACCGTTGGTCCTCTCTGAGGAAGCCTGTGCGTGTACTGGCTCTGCAACTTTGTTGTATCCTCCAGGGGTCTTTAGGAATTAGTTGGAAAACACCCAAATGAAATTCATAGCTGCCGACTTACTGGAATAGCTATGTGGAGAGGTGTTGCTTTGGACAAATTAGGGTTGGATGTCTGTTTTCCATTAATTCATTCAACATTTATTAAACACTTGCTATGTGCCAGGCAATGCTCTAGCCACAGTAGGGATATTAACATGAATAAGATAAGATTCTTATTCTCTAAAATGTTGAAATCTACCAAGGGGAATGAAGCCCATGCACAAATAACTTTAATACAAAATGGACAGTGACAAGTTCGTAAGAGGTACATTTTGTTTTGAGGTCACACTGAAGGGGGCTGCTTTTGACTGGGAAGATCAAAGAGGAAGCCTATTGGGGGAGGTGGCACTTAGGCCATAATTTCAAGGACAGGTAGGATTTCAATGGGCAGAGTTGGAGACAAGTTGCATCCTAAGCAAAAGGAGCAGTATGTATGAACACAGTAGTGGGACATCCTAGGGTAGCATATATTTTTATAATTCTCCCTGATTCCCTATTTTTCTATTTATTTGTGTCTTCAATGAATCATAAATATAGAGCTATAAGGGACCTTAGAGGTCACCTAATTCAACCCCCTTATTTCAGAGAAGAGGGAACAGAGGTTAAGAGCTTAGGTGACTAGCACAAGGTTATCAAGGGCGGGATAAAAATCTAAGAACATTCCTTTATACCTAAGCACTATCACTTAAACTTATGTTCAAGTCAAGGCAACAGGCATTTATTAAGCATCTCCTATGTGCCAGGCACTTTGCCAAGAGCTAGAGATATAAAGAAAGGAAAAAAAAAACCATATGTCTTTGCTCCCAAGGAGTTCACAGTGTAATTGGGGAGATAACACACAAATTTATCTTATGTACATAGAAGATATATAGAGGATAAATCGGATACAATCTCAGAGGGAGGGCCCTAAGATTAAGGAGGGCTGGGAAAGGCTGCCAGCAGAAGGTGGGACTTTTGCTGAGACTTGAAGGAAGCCAGGATGAGGAGATGAGAAGGAAGATAATTCCAGGCATGGGGGAGGAGCCAGTAAAAATGCAGCCAGCAGCTGAGGTCAGTGTCACTAGATCACAGAGTGCCTGGGAGAGGAGTGAAGTGTACAAAGACTGGAAAGCAAGGAAAGGGTGAAGTTATAAAGGGCTTTAAAAGCCAAACAGAGGATTTTATATTTTATTTTTCTGTTCTGATATGTGGATTAAATGAAGAGGTGATAATAGGAGGCAAAGATGTTTTCAGATAAGCTTGAACCAGATTGTGAAAGGTCTTGAGGACTCAACTAAGGCATTGGAGTTTTGTACAATTGACAATGAACAATCATTAGAGAATTATGAGTAGAGGTGTTATAAGAACAATGACAAATAGCACGATTAATTTAGCAGTGGTGTGTAGTATGGATTGGGAGGGAAATAGACTGAAGGTGAGCTGACCAGTTAGGAGGCTGTGGTCAGAGGTCAGGTCAGAGGAGGGCAGTGCTCTTTACATTTTTGGAACCAAGAGAACTACCTCTCAGGGGGCACACTGTGAACGTGCAGAGTCATAGGAACACAGAATTTTTCTTTGTAATAACGAGTAGAGGTAATCAGTAGGAAATGGTGAATGTCCTCCTTACCTTTGGCCCCAAGAAGACTTTAGTACCAGAATGCTAATGATGCACTATCATGTTTCAGATAAAGGCCTTGCTAACTTGTGCCCTTTAAGGAAAGGCAGCCACCTTGGTGGTCTTGGTCGAAGGGGCAGAATGATGTCTGAATGTGGATGTGGCATGATTTAGTTCAGTGCCAAGTTGCTTTTTTGATTGTATTACTTCCCATCTCCCTTCTCCCCCCACTTCCCCTGCCAGAAAAAGACTAGAGGGAAAGGAAAACAGAGATCTGCCTTAATGGCTTCTTAGGTGTGTTAGAAGAGAAAATGATCATAGGAAATCTCACTTAGGCATAAGGAAGTATTTCTTGCTTAGTCACAGGACCTGGCTCTGTCACTAACAATTAAACAATGGGGAAAATCACTTAACCTTTCTGCTCCTTGACTTCTTCACCTGAAAAATGTAGAGGCTGAACTAGATGGTGTCTGAGGTCCCATCCAACTTTGAACCAATGATCCAGTGAAAGGATTAGAATAGAGGAATAGGGAAAGTTATGAAAAAAGGCCCAGTTCCAAGTTTCTTAAACTTGATTTTCCCTCAGTCTGTAGTACACCCTTCAGTGTGTGCTTTGATATTATTTTCAAGTTGTTTTGCTTATGTGCCCTAAGCAGGGTCTCTTCACTTTTTTTGGTGCATGTACTCCTCTAACAGTTTGCTGAAGCCTATTGACCCCTTCTCAGAATCATCTTTTTAAATACATAAAATTAAATGCATAGGGTTACAAAAGAAACCAGTTATGTGGAAATATAGTCATCAAAATAATTTTTAAAAAAGTTTCTAGTCTCCAGGTTAAGACTTCTTGTCTTAAAGGGTTGGTAAATCTCTAAAGAGCTGGGACACACTTCAGAGTTCAGTACACAGTAGGCATTTTAAAAATATTTTTGGAATAAATGAATGAATGGCTAACAAGCAGATATAGTTGGAGCTTCTTAATAATGAGTTAGATATCTGTTGGTCTTGGATGGTTTAAGATCTCTGCCTTTGGGCAAGTCTACTAGCAGTAGAGTCCTGGAGGTCTCCACAATCCGTTGAGAAAAAAGACCACTGAATTAGAATTTTTAGATTGCATTTGGGGCTGAGCTAGATGATCTCAAATGTCCCTTCTGAGCTTTAAGAAGCTGTGACTTCTCACCAGGAAAGTGTATTGGATTGGATAATCCCAGAAAATCCTTTGAGCTTTGAGCTTCTATGAAATTTATCCTTTCAGGGGGAGGGGGAGTTAGTCAAAGTCAGTAATAGTCATTAACATTTATTAAACATCTACTGTGTGCTAAGCACTAGGGATAGAAATACAAAAAAGAAAGACATTCCTGCCCTCAAGGAGTTTATAATCCAAAGGGTGAAGACAACATGTACAAGAAAGCTATAAAGTTGGGGGACAGAAGATGGGAAAGGGTGGGCTGATTGGAGGTACTAGGCTTGGAAGGCATGGTGAAGATCTTAAAGAAGTCCAAAATAAGTGCAACTGGCAGCCAAGGGGAGTCTATCCTGTCCCCTCCTCCTTACATGAGGGATGAGGAGTTCATGACTCTACCTTCAGAGGGTCAGAGGGTACTGGCGAGATGTGAGGACCAAGGCTGATTGGATGACAAGTTTTCAATCATGATGTTATGGGGGAGATGGTGAAGAACACCAAAATGTGTGCAGTCAGATAGGAAATGAGTAGTGGAGTGGGGAAGTAGCAGATGGCGACAGATGTAGGGAGATAGGATAATCATTTTAGGATGGTCAGAGCTGTTTGGCTCCTGCCATTGTCCTGTTTGCTTTTGGCTGAAGATACTTCGCTGAGATCAAGAGGTTCAGATAATGTAAAATTAATATTAATAGCAGGACACAGTAAACAAAGTTTAAAGTGAAGTCATGCTCTCAGCTCACTCTCCAGATGCCTTATGAAAGCTGAGGCTGCTCTAGGATTCTGAAGCCTTCTCTGTGGCTTGACTTGGGCTACTTGGCTCCACCCTAGTTGGTAGAGTGACTGCCCTGGGCATATCTTGGGATTAGTTGTCATTCAGTCAATCAGCAAATACTTATGAGGAATGTATTATGGGTCAGAGACTGTTCTAGGTGCTGTAGGTACAGGGACAAAATTGAAATAATTCCTGCCCTTAAGGAGATTACAGTCTAGCTGGAGGAAACAACACTTACATGTATAGGTATATGTAAAATAGATACAGTTGTAAGGCAAAGGCGTCAGCAGCTGGAGATGGTGGTGGTGGTCAGGAAAGCCTCATGTAGAGGATGGCGTGTGAGCAGAGGCTTAAGGAAAAGTAGAGATTCCAAGAGATGGAGTGAAGAGAAAGTACGTTGCAGGCATAAGGGATAGCTAGAGAGCAAAGGCATGTAGATGGGAGATGGAAGAGATAGAGTGTCATGTTATGAGGAATGGAAAAGCCAATTTGATTAGATTCTAGTAAATACAGGAAGGGGGGTATATGTAATAGGGCTAGAAAGATAGCTTGGGGCCAGATTGTGAAGGGCTTTAAGTGACACAGAGAAGTTCTGGTATAGCCCAATAAAATACCCTTACATGAAGGAATTCGGGGAAGGGGTGCTCCCTGGTGAGGGGAGGCGGCTTCAGTAAGATTTCTCTGAGCGACAGTGCTGAGATGGTCTTTTTGTCTTCTTCATGTACTCATCTGAACCAGCGCAGGACTGTTTTATCCTGGTGCCTAAGCTGGTATATGAGAAGGCAGACTAATTCCACATGCTTGGCAATTGCCCTTCCACTGCCATGAACGTAAACCATACCAAAAAGATTCAGCTGTGGGGCACGTACTTCTCCCGTCATCCTCCCTGTTTTTATTGGAGGAAAGCTCACAGTACAGCGTGTGCCTTTCTACGGGTGAAAGGGAGAGAATTTAGATCAGGATAATAAGTTTACTGCAAAGAACAAATGAAAGAATGTATATGGTACATTTTGAAAACTCTGCAACATTGCAATTAAGTGTCCTGAATTCAGTCTTGAAACCTGACATGGACTGGCTGTCTAACTTTGTGCAAGTCACTCTTTCTGGACTAATGCCCAGAAACTGAAGTTTCACCATCTATAGAGTGAAGGTGTTTGATCAGGTGATCTGCTAAAAGGATCATGGTACAGTGGGAGAAGCACCAGCCCCAGAGTCAGAGGAACTGGATTCACATTTTTTCTGTTATGTTTGTTACCTGGGCAACCTTGGGCCTTGCTTTTCTCTTGTGTAAAACAAGAAGGTAGCCTTTGAGTTCCTGTCCACCTTTAGAGCTATGATCCTATGATCTAGTGTTTCTTATCCTTTTATTAGTCTGTGCTGTACAAATACAGGAGATGGTTATCTTCACAAATTGTAGAGTATCTTTTGAAGGTTACTTTGATTGATTCACTTGGGTGTGTGTGTGTGTGTGTGTGTGTGTGTGTGTGTGTGTGTGTGTGTGTGTGTGTGTGTGTGTGTGTGTGTGTGTGTGGTGAGAGACAGAGAAAACAGAGAGACAGAGAGAAAGAAGGAAAAGGTGTCCTTTCACTCCCGCACTTTGTGTCAATGAATGTTCCTTAATGCTTTTCTCATCTTGGGTCTTGTCTTTTGCCAGGCTCGGTGTGTACCACTCGGACCAAGACTGGTGTGGGTTACCCCCAGCTGAGTGCTGTTATTGAGTGTGCTGACTCTGCCCATGGCCTCAAGGGACATATTATTTCAGTAAGTTGGGACTGAAATCTGGTGAGGAGGGTGGGATAGAGGCAAGTTTAGGAGGGTCCTGAAGGGAAATTAGGGTTCTCCTTGTATTCCCCCATCTTTATTTCTCCCTACCTGAGCCACTCCTGGGACTAAGCTCCTAGGGAATGTAGAATGACATCATGACACTATATATATTGCTGGAAAACTTCACTAATGCAGACTAAATAGGTGAAAGAGTTTGAACAAGTTAATGAAGAGTTCAAATCATAGCTCAAAAAGAAATGTCTTGCTATATTACTTTTGTATTTTAAAATAAAAGGTATAGGGTTACTAATTAACTTTGTGACTTTGAAAAAATCACTTTAGATCTCTAGGACTTGGTTTCTTTATCTGTAATCATGAAGGGATTGAAATCAGTGATCTGTAAGTTTCTGTCCGGCTTCTAAGTAGCTAGGTAGGTGACAAAGAAGACCAAAGTTCGGAATCCTGCCTCAGATACTTTCTGTCTCTATGACTCTGGGCAAGTCAATTAACCTCTCTCAGGCTCTGTTTCCTCATCTGTTAAATGGGGACAATAATAGCGAAGATCAAATGAGATAATATATGTATATTTCTTTTTAAATCTTAAAGTTCAGTACAAATGCTAGTATTACTATTTTGAATGCTTATTTTCATAAGTTAATTATGTCAATTGCAAATGCAAATAGAATCCCGAAATTTTAGCTTTGGAAGGCAACATATCCATTCCATCGTCAAGTCTCATTGATTATAGCTTTATAACACATCTCATATTCATCCCTTTTCCTTTGTGCACATGGCCAGCATGGTCACTGCCTTAGTTGTTCAAGCCCTTATCAATTCTCAGCCAGACTGTTGTCATTGCCTCCTAACTGGTCTCCCACTAGTGCCTCCTCTCTCTACTGTATCTTCCATACAACTGCCAGAATCAACTTCCCAGAGCATGTCTGAACGTAAAACTCCTGTACTTTCAACCCTCACTGATTCCCCATTGACTGGAAGACAACGTATAAACTTGAGTCTGATATTTAAAGATTCTCACATAATCTGGCTCCTACCTACTCTTCCATACTGATTTCATATTGATCTGAATTCTGTGCTCTAGCCAAAGAGAATTGGTAGTTGTCCTAAGAAGCTGTCCCTTGTACCTTGAACACTCTCTGTCCTCATCTTCACCCCACCTCTCAGAATTCCCATCTTTCTGCAAGGCTCAGCTCATCTCAACTGCTACCCTCCCCATGAAATGTACCATGGTTTCCTCCCAGTTATTCATCTCTCTCTCTCTCTCTCTCTCTCTCTCTCTCTCTCTCTCTCTCTCTCTCTCTCTCTCTCTCTCTCTCTCTCTCTCTCTCCCTCCCTCTCCTCTCCTCTCTTTTTTTCTCTCCCTCCCTTTCTCTCTCTTCTCTCTTTTTATACTCTCTCTGTCTCTCACACATCCCTCTTTTCTCTCCCCCATCTTTCTCTCCTTCTCCTCCCTTTTTTCCTCCTCCATTCTCACCTCCCCTCCTCCCTCTGTCTCTCTCTGTCTTTCTCTCCTCTCTCCATATAACCTTGTATTTTACTTATCTGGGTACATGATTTATCCACAAGTGAACTTTAAGCTTCTTGAGGGCAGAAATTATTTCGTTTTTGTCTTTGTATCCCCAGCGCCTAACGCAGTGCCTCGCACATAATAGATATTTGATAATCATTTGTTCAATTCAATTAGTTCTGAGTATAATTCCTACTCAGTAAAAAATCATTTATTCACCCTGTTACCTACAGCCATACAGTTTCTGCTTAATTATATTCAGTTAAGGGACACTCACCACCATTTGTGGAAACTCATTCCATTTTGAATAGGTATATCCATAAGAGTGGAAATGAATTCTGTTTCTTTGTAACTTCTGCCCCCTGAGGCAGCTGGGATATAGTTACATAAACGAGCACTTGGCTTTAGGGTCAGATGACCTGGGTCCAGCGCTAACTCTCCCTTTCATTACCTGTGTAAACCTGGAGAAACTCATTTAACCATTCTGAGCTATAGTTTTTTAACCTATAAAATGAGTATAATAATACTTGTAGTACATTTATCATAGAATTGTCATGTGATGAGACTATGTATGTGAATTGTAAAGTATCATTTAAAATTGGCCATTATTGTTGATTCCAGTGCAGCCAATGGGAGCAGCATAGAACATATTGGATTCACCCCCTGCCTCGCCTTTTTTTTAGATACATGACAGGCCTTCAAACAGTTAAATATTGTTCTCATGTCTTCTCAATCTTTTCTTCTTTAGAATGATGTTTTCCTCATGAAATATGACTTCTAGACTCTTCACAATGCTGATTTCCTTTTTATTTTTCTGGATTCATTCTAATTTATCAGTGACAAATGTCCAGGATCAAGTACAGTGACCCTTACAGGTGTAATCTGACCTTTGCAGAGTACAGTCTGCTGATCAATATAGTATACCTCCGCTAATGCAGCCTCAAATCATGTTTCCTTTTTCAGTGGTTGCATTATATTGTTGGCTTATATTAAACTGTAATCAGCTAAATCCTGAATATCATTTTCACATAGGTGGTTGCCAAGCCAAATCTCCTTCTTTCTATACTTGTGGAATTTGCTGTTTGCACCTAAATGTCAAACTTTGCATTTATCCTTGTTGAATTATCTTGTTGTTTTCAGCCCACAATTCCATCCTGTTGTCATGGTGCTAACTAACCACATTAGCTTTGCGTTCTTTATCAGTTTGATAAATATGTTCTCTGTGTCAGTTCCCTCTTCCTTTTAAAAAGTTAAATAGTATAAAACCAAGAGTAGATCTCTATGGCTTCTCACAAGAAAGAACTTCCTTTAAAGTTTTCTAATCAATCAGTCATTTAATCAGTCAGTGTTAATTGGATTTCTACTATGTGCATATAATGCTACTCTGAGTAAAACCCCATAGTGATCTGTTTCCCATGCTGCGCTCCCCTGGAGAATATACGTTAGATCTCAGCTGCCAATGAGCTTGAGATTAGCTACATACTTCATCTTATGAGAGATACCTGATCAGTTAAACTGAGGGATCTGGGGCTTCTTCATTAGATGGGCTCCTTGACAGGAGAGGCTCTTTTTGGCCTTTCTTTGTATTCCCACAAGACTTAGCACAGTGCCCGGCACATAACTACCAGCCTACTGGCAGATGGGGGCTGTTCTTCTTCCTGCCTCCATCTAAGCAGAATGTACACTCTGGATTTTTCTCATCACTGATAATGGATGTCATGGATTCAGCCATGCTTCCTCACATGGCTCCCCCTTATTACCAAATACACACCCATTTGTGAGACAGCTGTGGCCATACAACAAGGTGATGCTAACTGGCCTGCAGAGGAGAGGAGCCCATAACCTTGGCCTCATTAGCACTGAGCTAACTAGCTGAACTAGCTGAGGTTCAAAAGTATCATCACTCCACAGCCTCTTTCTAATGTTGTTTCACAATTACATTTCTGTTGCCAATAGTTCTATATCCACTGGAAACCCATCAGACTTTTTGGTTACTGCCTTTTTGTCCAATTGCCAGCTGTCTCATTTTACACTTTAGTTGCTGAAATAGCACATCTGCTCTATTAAAGTGCAGAAGCAAGCCACAGCAAGGAGTCAGTTGGGCCCAGGGGGCTATGCGTGGGATAGTGTTTCTGTTTATTGTAACGCAGAGAGCTTTTCTTCCATACTTAAAAAAGCAGGAGTGTTTTCCAGTAAAGCATAGATCTGAAAAATTCAGGGTAAGCCCAGAATATATCAAGGATATGGAGACTATTCCCTCTGTCCTATATCATTCACTAGAGCAGGGGTTCATCACCTTTTGGTGCCCTGGATTCTTTGGGCAGCCTGGTGACGTATGTGAACCCCCTCTCAGAATCCTATTTTTAAATGCATAAAATTAAAAAAATAGGAATGCAAAAGGAAACTTTTGTATTGACGTACAGTTAAAAAAAGTATTTTAAAAAGAAGTTCTTGTGCCATTGGTTAAGAGATACAGGAGGAAGAGAAATTGGCAGGTACCTTCAAAATAATGTAGTACATATCTTTCATTTCAAAGATGAAGAAACCGGCTCTCCCCTGCCACCCAATGAAGACATCTATGTATTGTCATAGAGCTTGTTGGTGGCTGAGCTGAAACAAGACCCAGGTTCTCTGACTTCTGTTTCAAAATCTTTTCCATCATATTATGCTCCCTCTCTATATTTGGCTTTTTTAAAAAAATTAATCATTCTTCCCCTAAAACTCTTCAGAATGCTTGATTTTTACATTTGTCCCAGTACCATCTCTGCAGTGTGAGTGACAGAAGGAGCCAGCTCTTGTTTAGCCATTTACAAGGGAATAGCAGTTTGAATAACTTTAAAAATATAATTCTCATGATGCACTTTTTCTTGCAGCAGAAATATTATTTGATTTTCATAATGCATTTTTTTACTGCAGCATATCAACCATATTAATTTTGTTTTGAGCAGGCTGTTATTAAGTTCTACTTTTGGTCCTGCTCTCTTCAATATTTTTTTTAATCATTGAAGATATAGGAAATGTAATTATTAATCTAAAGAAGACCAAAAAAAACCACCTTAGAGTAACATCATGATAACTGAATGAAGGTTATAACATTTCAAGGAGCTGTTAATGCTGAACCCAAACCATAAGGTAAAAGCAAATAATGTAAAATGTTAATTTTAGGTTTGAAAAATTGTACAAATAGCAAATGGAGCAAAGTTAGCTTGCCAGCCATTCAGGTGGATCTCAGTGCTTTAGTTGATCATAAGCTCGATCTGAACCAGTAGAAACTTTGGCTGAATTAATAGAAATGCAGCATTCTGGGAAAAGCATGGGAAATAATGGTACCACTGTAACATGCCATGCTCACACAACATTTGAAGTATTGTCTTCAATTCTTTGTTCTCCTGTAAGAGGAACAAAGACAAATCAAAGACTAGCAACACCTTCGCTATTGTGTCAACTCATTGTTCAATGGGAATATCTCATTTTTAGAGTACCAACCATTAAATGAATATTTCCTAATCAGTCAAAAATGATATGATTCCTAATACTGCATACCTGTTTCCACTACTTTGCTTTCATTACTGCCCAAATGGAAGGGGACCACCCAGGAATGAGGGCCATTTTGTGCTTTTTTCTTTCTTTCATGGATTGGCATGACCAAATTACTGATGATAAGGCTCTCTTGTTGTTGTTCAGTCATTCTTCAGTTGTGTCTTACTCTTCATGACACAATTTGGTTTTTTTTTTTGGACAAAGATACTGGAATGGCTTGCCATCTCCTTTTCCACTTCATTTTACAAGTGGGGAAACTGAGGTAGACAGCATTAAGTAACCTACCCAGGGTCATACAGCTAGTAAGTATCTATGGCTAGATTTGAACTCAGAAGATGAATTTTCCTGACTCCCGACCTGGCACTCTGTCCACTCCATCACCTAGCTGCCTAAGCCTTTCAATTGATATTTATTTAGATGGCTCCTCAAACAGACATATTCTGTTGCCAGGACCATCTTTTAAACCCTCTTAGGTTGGTAAGACCTTTCAGAATTTGTGCCAGTCTGTGGGCATGGCCTTCAAGAACCCAGAGTCATTTCTACACATGAGGAGAATCATAGGATCATAGACTAAGAGCTGGAAGGAATGTCAGAGGCCATCTGGTCTGATTCCTTCATTGGACAGATGAGGAAGATCCAAGGTCCCTCAGATGGGAGAGGTGGGATTTGTACTGAGATCTCGGACTCCCATGCCAGTGTTCTTTCCAATGCTGCCTTATCTACTTCAACAACAATAATAATAATGGTTGGCACGTCTTCAATTTATTGTTATTTTTAAAATGGGCTGCCCCGTAATATAATTTATTTCTTCCCACAGGCAACGTTCAATTAGAAGCTGGACGATTCTTATCAAGGATATTTTGCTATGGACTTGGGTGGGAGATTGGACTAGATCATCTCTAGAATCCATTTTATATCTAAAAGCTTTGAGGCAGCATGGTGGCACAGTGGTGAGAGTTCAAGACTTGGAATTCAGATCTAAGTTCAAATCCTTCCTCAGACTCTTACTCGCTGTATGACCCTGGACAAATCATCTCATCTTGTTTGCCTCAGTTTCCTCATTTGTAAAATGAGCTGGAGAAGGGAATGGCAAACCACTCCTGTACCTTTATCAAGAAAACCCCAAATGGGGTCAGAGAGTCAGACATGACTGAAAGTGATTGAACAACAACAAAGCATAAAGCATTTTATGAACTAAAGGCCATATAATATTATAGGCTTCAGAAGAGGAAGGCAGGAAGACAGGGATTTGATCTTCTGAACCACATCTTAAAATACAGAAATGCCAGGCTACTGGTCAGATATGGAATATACCTAACAAAGGCTGATAACAGTGTACTTGTCTGGTGTCTTGTAAATTTAATCAAAAGGACTGTAAGATGAAAAGGAAAATACAGAAACAACCCTGGTGATACATTGATAAGGTACAGGAAGAACAGTATTATAGATATTTCAGTGCATGGCTTTAGTCATTTATGTATACACACTCAAAGTTTGTGTAGCAAAAAAAAAAGGTGAATGAGAAAGAGACCTGTATATAAGGAGGCAAATTTGACCTCATTGGTATTCACACAGAGAATTGTTAGGATGTGACCCATGACTGGAATGTAGCTCTGGATGGATATATCTTATTCAAAAGGAACAGGACAGGTAAAAAAAAGGAAGGATTGGGTTGGAGGAAATAGAGGAGGATTGTATGTAAAGATGAGATATGAATGTAAGGAAATGGAGAAAACTGGAGGAAAGCATGAAGGAACAGTTGGTTAAATGCCAATGAAGGAAGAATGGAAGTGATAATGCTATTGGACATCAGACAACAAGACCTAAACAGAAACAGGAAATCAATGAGGTATTGGGAAGCAGATAAAAAGCCTGGCAGAGAAGTGGGTTAGGGTAATAATGGTAGGAGCTCTATGATCCCTACATGTGCTTTAGCCTTCTCTGCCAAAACCAGAGCAGCTCAACTGACTCGCCTTAATGATCATTTCATCCTTCAAAAGATGGAAAATGAACAAGGCGAAGTTCTATTTTGAATGAGATTCACTTCAGCCAGGAAGATATTGTTTGTTGGCAGGAGAAATGAGGGAGGGCTTTGGAGAGAAAACACTAGTCCATCTTAGAGAAGGGAGGAAATCTGCTCAAAGTTTGACAGGAACCCCAGTTTTGGGGAGGACAGATTTCAAAGAGTTCAGAGAAAGGATAGGTCAGATCTCGTGGACTAAAATTCTACAAGTCAAGCCAGTCTGGGAGGGCTGGTAAGCTCTCAGAAACAAGTAAAATTCTGAAGCTGCAAAGAGAAATAATCCTGATGAAGGGTAGAAAGGAGTTTGCCTAAAAGACTGCTGTGGATCAGATGAATCACTAAATAAGTGTTTACTGTGTGCCTACTGTGTTCCAGACCTTGTGCTACACTTAGAGATACAAAGACAAAAATGGAACAGTGCTTGCCCTCAAGCAGATTATGTTCTATCAGGGAAACAATGTGTATGCATATAAACAAATATAATCTAATTGATGGGACGTGGGGAGGGAGGAGCTAGGGAAAGACCTCATGTAAGAGGTGGCACTTAAACTGAGCACTGAAGGAAATTAAGGATTCTATGGGACAGTGGTAAGGGAGTACATTCCAGGTATAGGGGACTGACTCTGGAAAAAGACAACTTGGCTAAACTTAAAATGTATGAAGTCAGGAATGTGTAATAATCTTGGAAAAGCAAGCTGGAGGCAGACTGTAAAGAACTTTAAATGCCAAAAAGAAGGTATCCCAAGAGTCTTAGTGCATCAGAGCTTCAAACTGTACCAAGACTTTTAGGACAGCCTGTATTTTATCCTAGAGGCAAGAGGGAGATTCTTGAGGAGGGGAATGACATCATTAGGTGTGTGTGTGTGTGTGTGTGTGTGTGTGTGTGTGTGTGTGTGTGTGTGTGTGTATATGTTTGGAATTATACTTTGGCAGTTGTGTGGAAGATGGATGGGAGAGGGAAGACAGAACTGGCAGAGAGATTAATCAGGAACCAGTTGCAATTGTCCAGGCAAGAGGTGATAAAGGCTTGATTTAAAGTAGTGAGCATTCATGAGTTCAAATCCTGCCTCAGATATTTATTAGCTGTGTGACCCTGGACAAGTCATTTTATTCTGTTAGCCTCAGTTTCCTCATCTGTAAAGTGAGCTGGAGAAGGAAATGGCAAACCGCTCCAGTATCTTTGCCAAGAAAACCCCAAATGGGGTCACAGAGAGTCAGACACAACTAAAACAACTAAACAACAGTAAATATCTGTCTGTCTGTCTGTCTGTCTATCTATTTATCTACCCACCCATCCATCCATCTATTTATTCATCTATCTAGTGATTGGCAGCATATGCTGGGTAAGTTAAGACCATGAGCATTTCTTAACCATCAGGTGCTAGGCTAATTGAGAGCCAAGAGTTAAGAAAGAGTCAGAGGCTAAGAACCTGAATGGATGGCAGGAAGGTGGAATTCTCAGTAGAAATAGGGAAATTAGAAAGAAGGCTGGTTTTTAGGGGAAAGATAATGAATTGTAACGGCATTTATTAAGCTCTTAATTTATGTCAGGAACTGTGCTGACTGCTGGGAATACATGTAGAGAAAAGTGAGACATTTCCTGCTCCTTCTAGTACCTTCCCATTAAGATTTACACTGAGTGTATCTCACATGTGCCTGATTATTTACATGCTGATGCCCCTCCCCCCACCTGTCATGTTTGACTTTTTGTGAGAGTTGTGACCTCGTTTGGGGTTTTCTTGGCAAAGGGATTCAAGTGCTTTGTCATTTCCTTCTCCAGCTTATTTTATATATGAGGAAACTGAGGTAAATGGGGTTAAGTGACTTGTCCAGGGTCACACAACTAGGGTTGAACTCAGGAAGGTGAGTCTTCCTGACTCCAGGCCTGGAGTTTTATCTAATGTGCCCCCTACCTGCCCCACATTAGAATGTGACATCCTTGAAATCAAAGACTTTTGCCTTCCTTTGTATCCCTAGTGTCTGGCACATAGTAAGAACTAAATAAATGCTTGTTGTCTGACTGACTGATACTCTAGTGGATAGAGACAATACGTAAAGGAGAATCATGAGCACGAGGGAGTTTCGATCTGGGGACTGACCTGGAAAGTGAGTAGCTTTGGATGTGTTCTTTCCGGGAATTGTAGTGTTGTTTTAAGTGTGTGTGTGTGTGTGTGTTGAGCATGGAGGCTGAAAGATGGCCAGAGTGCAGTGTGGCACATCGGGCTCTGGCCCACAAGATACAGTGAAGAGTGCAGGCCCATATTGACCATGACCGATTTAGACATTAAGATGATGTTCAGAAGATGGAAGCAAGGGCAGGTAACATAAGCTGAATCCTTTCATGTTCAAGAGTGGTCTGGTCCTGTAAGGGCAGCATCATGAACATGAAATCTCAGAGCAACCTGAGGTGTGAGAAAAAAACTGACTGCAAAAAGTGGATTTTTTAAGTAACAATTTTGTAGAAGAGGGGAAGATCAAAATGAAAATAGGTTGAACCAATACAGGGGAAGGCAATAGGCATTTATATTACAAGCCAGGCACTTTCCTAAGTTCTATGCAAATATCTCCTTTGAGCCTCACAAGGACCCTGCAAGGTAAGTGCTGTTATTATCCCATTGTACAGTTGAAGATACTAAGGCAGACAGAGGTCAAGTGATTTGCCCAGGGTCATACAGCTAGTAAGTATCTAAAGTTGGATTTGAACACAGGTCTTCTTGACTTTAGGCCCAGCCCTCTACCCAATGTGCTACCTCATTAACAAAGCTAATATTTCTGACAGAGAAGACTCAGTCAGTTAATCAACAAGCATTTATTAAGCACCTTCTTTGTGCCTGTTGATACAACAAATTCTAGCTCCCAAGGAGTAGACGTTATAGTACAAGTAGACCACAAGAATGCTGTTGATGATGTTTATTTAGACCTCAGCAAAGCATTGAACAAAGTCTCTGGAATTATTCTTCCAGAAAAGATGAAGAGATATGGGTTAGACCAGTGGTGTCAAACATAAATAGAAATGGGTGCTGTTGAATCATACATAAGGATCCCCATGGGCTACAGATTGACTTGGAAAAGCACAAATTAGCATTGCCTATATTTTATTATTTTTTATTTATTTTGTTAAATATTTCCTAATTACATTATGATCTAGCCACAGTCAGACACACCATACCTTGACTCCAACATAGTGATGTTGTTTTGCCCCTTTTTGAGAATGGACAACCAATAGCCCACTTTAAATCCAAGAACTCTAGTTTATGTGAGATACTGAGTCCCACTGCCAGTAGATCCTCTGTTTGCCAGTGCAACACGCTTTTGATGACCATAATCAAATCCCAGAGTAGCATCAGTTTGTGGCATAAAGAGTTTGCCCAGGTTTACCTAGGTCAATACTGGTGCACACATAAAGCAGTTTATCAAATCTTTAAAAGTTTGTTCATATTTTCTATCCTAGTATCCTCCAAATGATTCCATGTGGGTGTAAGTCAAGTTGACTTTTCTTGACCTGCTTCTGGTGCTTCCCAATCATGATTCTTCAAGTGAGATCAGTGAGAGATTTAGTGAGTAAGTCATGGTTCTTCACAGATTTTCAATAGGAGCCAAGTCAGAAGGCTGCACCTAAGGACCTAGAAAACCACATGTGGCTGGGCTATTTCATTTTGTGTATCTGAGGCATCTCTCTCTGACTTTGACCTCCTTGGGGCCATCTCCCTTGTTCATATGGTTTAGAGACTTTCTCAGTATAACTCCAAACTGGCCTCCCATCTCCTTTAGACAGTTTCTCAGCATGCCTTAAACACTCTGAAGCCCATAGATTGTACCCCTGCCCAAGCTCCACCTAAGGGCTGTTTTCTGGACCCTCTTGGCTTAAGAGTGATTATCAGTAGTAACTCTTGCTGTTTCCCTCCCAGCCTGATGTAGTTATTTTTCTTTGTGTCAGGAGTATCAGTGGGCTGTGTATTTGACACCACTGTTCTAGATGATACTTCAGTCAGGTGTATCTAGAACTAGTTAAATGGCTGGACCCAAAGGGATGTCATAAATGATTTGATGCCATATTGGTAGAAGACTGCCACAAAGATGTAAGCTTGGTCTTTTGCTATTTAACATTTATAAATGACATGGATAAAGGCAGAAATGTGATGCATGTCTAATTTATTCATGACACAAAACTACAAAGGATAATTCACATGAATGACAGAGTGATGATTCTAGATCTTGACATGGTAGAATACAGGCCAAATCTAAGAAAATCAAATTTAATAGGGATAATGTGAGGTCTTACATTTGGATTCAAAGAAAAAAAAAATCAACCTTACCAGTAAAGGATGGTGTGGTAGAACTAGACAGCAGTTTGAAATTCAATTCAGGGGCTCTTCGAGGACTGCAAAAGTGTGAGTTAATCAGTATGATGTGACAATAAAGAAGGCTAATACAATCTTAGTCTGTACCTAGATATTTCCCAGGATTAGGGAGGCAATTACAGCCCTGTTGTTTTGGAGCTGTACTGGAGGATCCAGAGAAGAGCATCCAGAGCAACCAGGATGATGAACTCAAGATTATTTCATGGGACCATTTTTTGTGAGGATCCAATGAGATAGGATGTAGGAAACACTTAGTAAACCTTAAGCTTATTATTATTATTATAAAAACTGAGAGACCTGACTTGGAAGAGATAAGATTTTGGGAATACACAAAAGCTGTTTTTGAGATTTTAAAGAGTTGTCACATGGAAGAAGGACTAGATTTGTTGTGTTTGGCGCCAGGACAGCAGAATGAGAAGCAGTGGATAAAAGCTGCAAAGAAGTCCATTAGGCTTGGTATCAGGAAATACTTCCTAGAAATTAGAGCTGTTCTAAGGTAGAATGAACTGCCTCAGGAAAAAGTGGCTCTCATTTTACTGGAGGTTGGATGGCCATTTATGAAGCATATCATAGAGGTGATCACTTTTCAGGTAGGGGTTGGATGAACTGGCCTCTGACATACCTTCTAACTTGGAGATCCTTTGATTCTGTGCATTTCCTTTAGAATAAAATGACTGGTTAGTAGAAGGAAACTAACACATTATTTAAACATTCTTATCCAGGTAATCCTCCAAATCTAGAATATACAGGGGTCATGTGTGTGGCTTTAAGGGAAACAGGAATAACTATATCTCTAGTATTTCCTCTCCTACCCTTCTCCAAAGAAGACTTTAATTCCTGCCAGGATAGGAATCAGGAGGTTGAGGCCAGAGGTTGGCCATTCTACTCTCCTCAGAGAAAGGTGCTACCATGCTAGAATTTTATCTATCTGCTTCCTTAAATATTACTAGTTTTTAGTAGTTTTTTTGGTTCAAGCTAAATTTCCTGACTGCTGTTCCATAATGGGGAAAGGAGTTTATATCCAAGGCTTGATCCCCTTTCAACCCAATACCAACAATACACATAGATACACACACACACACACACACACACACACATACACACACACACACTCACACACAGCAAATAGGAAAGAAACTCATTTATCCAAGTTTGATAGCAAAACAGAAATCAGAGAAAGTATTCATATGTGTATATACATATATACATATGTATACATACATACATGCATATACACACACACGTATCTGTGTGTATATTTATGTTTATACCAGACAATATAGATGGAAGGAGTTCTCATCCCATTAGGAGTGATGTAAGTCATCTCACACAAGAGAGAGGCCCAGATCTCACCCAAAGGTAAAGTCTCCAAAGTCACTAGTGTAGTAAGCTATGGATGGATACAAGATGGAAACTGCCAACTCCTCTCACGTAAGCTTCTGTCCAGAGTCTTTGTCCCTTCATGGCCCTGAAGAGAGGCTGAAATTTCTCAGTCTTCCCTTCTAATGCTGGAGGCCAGAAGAACGTAGATTGACTAAAGAGCCCTGTTGTTCCCTCTTCCTCTCACCAAGTCTGCCCAGCTGCTCTTCCTCTAAGTGGAGAGCAAGGCCTTCCACCAATAAGGAGATGATCCCCTACTATTGGATCTTGGGGCCTATGTTATAAATGGATAATCTATATGTTAGCAATTGACCTTATTTTCATTAATAAAATAATGATTGGACTGGGTGACCTTTAAGGTCCCTTAACCCTCACAAATATCATGAGAAATGTTGCTACTTGTAACTACAGTCAGCCCTGAGTAAAATTACTAAGTAAGCCCATCTTGTTTTCATTGAGCCTTACCCATTTCCCTTTTGAGCATCCTTTTAATTGATTTTCATGTATCCCGAATCTCTCAACCTTCCCTTTTCCCACTCTAGGTACCTAATGAATTATTGCTCTGAAGCCTTCCTTTTAGGAATGAGAGCATCTGGTTAATGTATGTGCTCTAAGCCGAAGGCACTTAACCTGAGGCCTACAAAATTAAAAAAAAAAACAACTGTACTTCAATTTAATTGGTTTCCTTTGTAATCCTATATATTTTATTTTATGCATTTAAAAATATTATTCTGAGTAAGGGTCCATACACTTCACTAGACGACCCAAAAGATCCATAATACAAAAAAAAAGGTTAAAAACTTCTGCTCTAAGTTGTTACTGATTGAATATGTTGCTACTACCAGGGATACTTGTATTTGAAACTAAGGAAACATGACTCTCTAATGGTGGAATTTCAGACTGTGGGTGGGGGAAATACTTTTGAGCAAGGGGCTATCATACCATATATTCAAGAAATCTGTCAGACATCAAATGATTCTTGCCTCCATTGTTTCTGTCTGTCTTGAGAGACCATTGTAAGGCAGTATATGTTGTTGAACTATAGCAAGTCTGCCCACTTTTGTATGTAGTTTTTTGTGGTTATTTACTAAAGGCAAAACATGAAAATTGGACTCCTTTAATCTATAAATAATGAATACATGTGTACACATATGTGTTTGTATCAGATTCTGAGTAAGTCTCTCTCCGCTCTTTTCCTTTCAGCAAAAAAAAAAAAAAATACTTAGAATAAACTTCTCAATTTGCATCCTTGAAATGGCAGGAGTGAGAACTGCTAGAAAAAATAGCCTTCCCGAGGGCTGTGGGGAAGCTGTTCAGATGATTGACCTGCAGTATGCAGAAGCGACATGTGGACAGAACTATGCGGATGGCTGTAATTAGATGTGTGTAAAATATTATCTGATACATATATATGTGTATATATGTATTTTTCTTTTGGTCAAGATCTGTGATGTCATTGGTGTGGGTTACTTTTAATGAGGAAATCTCCTCTATCACTTCTGATAAGTAACTCTCCTACCACTTATAGGAAGGAGGGAAACAAGCATTTGTTAAGCTCCTATTAAGTGCCCTGCACTGTTCCCTACAAATATTGTCTCCTTTGATCTTCACAACAACCCTAGGGGGTAGGTACTATTATTATGCCTATTTTATAGATGGGGAAACTGCAAGCAGCAGTTAAGTGACTTGTCTGCTCACACAAGTCATGAGTGTCTAAGACTGGATTTGAACCCAGGTCTTCCTGGCTGCAGCCCCAGTGTTCTAGTCACTGTGCCACCCAGCTGCCTCTAATTACTTTCTCATAGTTTAGCAAGTAATGTCCTGAAGGTCACTCAGCCAGCATGTGTCAGAGACAGGACTTAGACCCAAGCCGTTCTGAGTGAGGCTGGCCCTCTGCCCCCTTGCTATTCTGAATACGAGACAGCGTGGTGTAGGGAACAGAGGGCCATGCTTGGCTTATATAGACACTGTTGCCATCCTCATTTTACAAATGAGGAAGCTAAAAACTGAGATAAGTAATTTGCTCAGTGTTTGTTTCAGAACTAAACTTTCACAATTTTTATAGTGTTTAAGTATCTGAGGCAGAATTTGAACTCAGGTCTTCCTGACTCCAAGTCCAGAGTGCTCTCCTTTATACCATACAGTAGAAGTAGCAATATTTATAGATGCTTCTCAGGGCTCAAGATTTTTTTTTTTATTTGAATGAATAGTCTTGTAAAACTATGTAGTGTTACCTAGAAATAGACACAGCCAGAAAGGCAGTCTAGAATAGTCACAGATAGTCACAAAGGTAATCACAGCATGCTCCTATCCCTTCTAGCCACAGTAGAACAGAAAACTTGTGAAAGCTTTCTCAATGCAGCTAAGTGGTACAGTGCACTAGAGCTAGAGGCAGGAAGATTCCTCTTCTTGAGTTCAAATCTGACCTCAGATACTAGCTGTGTGACCCTGGGCAAGTCATTTTATCCTGTTTGCCTCAGTTCCCTCATCTGTCAAATGAGTTGGAGCAGGAAATAGCAAACCACTCCAACGTCTGCCAAAGAAATCTCAAATGAGGTCATGAAGAGTCAGACATGACTGAACAACAATAACAATTTCTTCCACAATTATTCCTTGAAGCTCCTCTTTTCCTGGGAACAGTGCAGTTGTTCAGGCTATTGCTTCATGCAGTGCTTTTCCTTCTGGGTAGCTGCAACTTAGGCCTCTGTCGTGGTCCTAACTCTTTGTTGGCAGTCCTAGGATCATAAAATCTTTGAGTTGACAGAGACATCTTGGGTCATCAAGTCTAATCCCCAAGCTGATATATGAGTTCCTTCTACAATATCCCTGGTTGCTGGCCATATCCAGCCTTTGCTTGAATACTTTTGGGAAGGGAGCCCTCACTACTATTTCATGAAACAGCTCGTTCCATTTTTGGACAGCTCCAAGTGGTAGGAATTTCTTTCCTCATATTAAGCTGAAATTGGCCTCCCTGTAATGTCGACTCACTGGTCACTGTTCTACCCTCTGGCACCAAGAAGAATGGGTCTAATCTGTCTTGCATGACAGCCCTTTAAATATTTGAAAACAGCTCTCATATGCCCTCTAAGTCTTCAGGGTGAACACCCCCAGTTCTATCAAACTATCTTCCTATGACATGGTTACCAGGCCACCGCCAGTTCTGGTTGCCTTACTTTCTAAGTGTTCCAGTTTGTCAAAGTTTTTCCTAAGATGTGGCACCTAGAACATGGATAGAACCTAGAACCTAGGATATGGCACTTCAGGGCAGAGCCCAGTAGGACTATAGGACAGCAAACCTCTCATAATGGAGACTATGTTCACATTAGATTATTTGGCATTTGCCGGAGAATATTGATTTTGCTAAGTTGGTGTTTTTTATCACATGAGCTGCTGTTAAACCATGTTTTCTCCATCCTATAATTGTGCAGTAGATTTTCTCCCTTCCTCCTCTTCTTCCTCCTTTCTGTCATCAACATTAAGTCATTTGCCCAGGGTCACACAGCTAGTCTGAGGCCAGATTTGAACTGGGACCCTCCTGTCTCCAAGGCCAATGCCCTATCTAGTTCTCCCTCCACTGTGCCACCTACGTGCCCCTTTTTTAACTTCTGAGTACAGTCCTGATTTACACTCAGACATATTTGAGCAAATGAGGTGAAAGTATACAGTACGTCATCATCCCTTTGGGCATTTTGGAAGAAGTGCTAGATTTGGAGTCATTTGTGTTCAAATCCTGACTCTAACACTTAATAGGTATGGGACCATAGACAAGTCATTGAATGTCTATGAGCCTCAGTCTTCCTATCTGTGAAATAGGGCTAACTACCTGTACTTAAACTACTTCATAGCCTTGTTGTGAGGAAGGTGCTTTTAAACATTAACATACTCATGAAATAGAGGCTGTTATTCTGTTCTGTGTGTGGGGAAAAACAACCATCCTTTCCCATCATCTCAGTGCCCTGCTCTGCCTCTCCTCCAGCCTGTCTTAGAAGTCATGTTTAAATATTCTTCCTCATCACCATTATATCCTCATATTTGTTCAGTGCTCATATCTTCTTGCTAAATATGAAACTACTTTGAAAAATAAGAAATGGGCTGTGTCGGAGATGTAGTGATGGGCAAAAGGGTTGGATGATATATATTGCCCCCAATGATTTCTGATTTAGCTGTAAAGGGAATGGTATAAATTATATTAAGCATGATAGCATCTGTGTGAAGTGGAAGAGTTTTTTTTTTTTAAATGCAGGGAATAACCCAATATCCTTTCTCCTTCCCTTAGATTAATTTGCCATTTGTGCCAAATAAATTCTCACCCCATCTACTACCCAGTTGCTAGCACACTTCAAGCAGGGAGGGAAAGTCTAACAATTGAATCCGAAGCTGAAAAGTGTTAGTCCTGTTTTATAAACACGAGTGTGAATGGCCGGGGGAGAGGAAGACTGGAGCAGAAATAGCAGTGCCAGGCAATGGATTATGTAAGCCACTCATGTAGGATGAGGTCAGAAACTATTTCCAACCCAATAGTACATTTTCCCCACCTCCTGGGTGCACTGTGCATGCACAATGAAGAAGCCTGCCACGATGACTGACTGGCTGTTTAAAATGGGGTTTGCTCGAATGAAAACCAGAATAAACTCAGGGAGGCCACAGGCAGAAGCGAGATGTGCTGCTCCCCAGGGACAGAGGAGCCAGAGGTCCCTCAGCAAAGGAGGCAGGCCCCTTCCAGGGTGATGAGCAAGGCATGCCTGGGGCACTGATTTCATTTCTCCCCTTTCCCCCTCTCTGCATTCTTCTAATGTTGTAACTGCAGGTACCATCGACACTTTTTATTATTGTGGATTTGGGCTTTCTTCCATTCTATTGTAAACTCACTGAGCAGAGGGTCCAAGTTCTATCTGTCATCTTATCCCTAGTATCTACCACAGGGCCTTGCAAAGAGTAATAGAAATAACATGCTTTAGCACGCTTGCTACATTTTAGAAACATGGAAAGTAAACTAGGTGGAGAGACATAAAGGATCTGAACTCTTCTTAACTTTAGCATAAAGCCTCTCATTTTACAAGTAAGAAAACTGAGGTGTCTCTCCTGTTGTCAATACCCTATTTAAAAACAAGTTTTCCCACTCCCCCCACCCCATATCTGTTTATCGCCCTTCTCCCTGCCTTCCTCTCCTCTATTTTTGTCTCCCTCCTCTTCCACCTCTCAATTTTTCTTTCCCTCTCTCTTCTTACTCCTTCTCCTCATCTCTTTTCCCCTCTCCCCATCTCTTTCTTCCTCCCTTTCCCTCTCTCCTTCTCTCTCATTGTCTTTCTCTTTCTGTCTCTCTGTCTCCCTCTCTCTCTCCTTCTCTCCTTCTGTCTGTCTCTGTCTGTCTCCTTTTCTGTAGCTCACTGTGACTTCTAGTGTGTGGGTATTTGTGTGTGTGTCCTGCACACTCCCCCAGAGTTGCATCAGTCTCAGAGAACCCTAGGAGCTCTCTCTGCCTTTCCTGCCTGCTTCTGACTTGCCTTTTCTCTTTCTTAAGGACGGGGGCTGCACTTGTCCAGGAGATGTCGCCAAAGCATTTGGTAAGTATAGGAACAAATGCTAGCCAGCTTTATCCATTGGGAAGTACGGGACTGAGGGAAGGAGGGACAGGTTCTGGGTGAAGGAGGAACAAGAATGCAGGAGCTCACTTAGAAGTCTGGGGGTGTGAGACAGGGCATGATAAAGGGAAAGAGGGGAGGAATTCTCAGAGCACTGATTAGAATGAGTTCCAACCATTGGGTTTCTCTTCTTTGATCTTCCTCCCTTTTCCTTGTGCCTGTTAGGAGTATCTGGGAGCCTGGCCAGCTCCAGAGAATTCCTGACCCCATCTGCTCTACTAAGCCAGAAACCAGAATCTAGGACTTTTTCTTAAGAGCTAAAGGAACCTCAGACATCATTGAGTCCCAGTCCTGCATGCACAGAAGTGAAGTGATTAACCCGGGTCACATAGCAAGCTAGTCTCAGAGCAGGGACCTAGGTCTCCTAAGCCTTGGGTCTAGTGATCCCTCTTTGCTTTGATGAGCCCTAGCCTTTAGAGGTCGCACAGATGCACCCCTTTTTTCTGATTGAAGGGTGGGTCTTAAGAAGTTCTTTTGGAGAACTGGTGGTGAAGATCAAGGGAGATGACTTATCACTTTCCAACTCCCCTTCCCCTGGCGCCTTCCACCTTGTGCCTGTTTCAGGATATTGAGAGCACTTCCATTATGCCTTTGAAGCACACAAGGGGGCAGCAGAGAGCAGTGCTCAGAATTACACAGCAGGACCCATAGTCTGGAGCCTAAGGACTCAGTGGATCTGACATTGGGGAAAACATTTCTGCCTCTTGGTTTTACTCATTAATGAAAAAGCCATAGTTTGAAAACATCTAGGGAGGCCATGGATGGGTGGGTGGGGAACCTAGCAATAATGGATGCCCTGTGAGTTCTGCCATCAGGGGTTTTATCACCTTGCATAAGTTGAGTCTCCTCCCTTGCCTAGCCTTCCTTTTGTCCCATTGGAGCCTTTGGGGAGAAACCAGTGGCCACGTCTTCTTCCCCAGCACTCCTATTGGCACACTGAGCTAAAGCATGCAGCAGAGGAGAAAAGTCCTCTTGTGAACCAATGCCTGATTCACATGAGAGGGGTCTCTAGCCTTCTTCACATTCCAGTCAAGAATATTGTAAACTACAGGGTGAACTCTGAATGCTCTTATGTAGATCATTCAAAGTGGCCCGTCACAAAACATCAGGGTCACCACTGAAGGGGAGACACCCACAATTTCCTCTTCTTGTAAGGACTTTGACCAACCAGTCCCCTAACCCAAGTTCATGACTAAAAGCTCAGTTGGGCACAGTGGATAGAGCACTAGACTTGGAATCAGGAAGACTCATCTTCCTGAGTTCAAATCTGGCCTCAGACACTTACTAGCTGTGTGACCCTAGGCAAGTCACTTCACCCTACTGGCCTCAATTTCCTCATGTGTAAAATGAGCTGGAAAAGGAAAGGACAAAACTACTCCAATAACTTTGCCAAGAAAACCCCAAATAGGGTCATAAAGAGTTGGAAACAACTGAACAACAAAAAAGCAAAAAAAAATGTTTTTTTAAATTCACTGAATCTCTCCCAATTACATATAAACACTTTTTAACATTCATTTTTTAAAAAGTTTGAGTTCTAAATTCTCTCTTCTCTGCCCTTCCCCATCCCTTGAGAAGGCAAGTGATATGATATTGATTATATATGTGAAGACAGAACATTGATATCTTGGCTATACTCAGAATTTAGACCCTCAGTGGAATTTACTCTGTAGTATGTAAGGAATATTTGTGTATATTATTTAACTGAAAGGATCTCCTTTATACAGGACAAACAGGGAGGTGGTTAGTCAACCTTGACTATTGATGACCTTTAGGAGGTGCTCATTCTCCAATCCAGAGGTTCCCAAACTTATTTGCCTCCCTCCCCCTTTTTAAAAAAATTACTCAGCATCCTCCCTTGAAATCTGCTTTCTTTAACCCTTTAATTACTTTTTTAAAAATTGTCATTTAAAAATATGAAATATATACATTTTTAAATGCCACATCTTAAATTTAATAAGTTATTGTAAATTTATGGGATTTTCCTGCATTCAAATTTTGATAATACAATATTGCCTCATGTAACCATATAGTATAGTATTGTAAACAAATCATCACATGCACATATGCCTGCCTGTGCATGCTGGACTCCCCAACAATGCCTGCCATGCTTGCCTGCCAACACTTGCTTATTAAGACCTGTCAGCACACTTGGCCATTGATTGGTTATGACTTGAATTTTGTGTGTTTATTTGGAAAATGATGTAATACCATAACTCTGTTACACAATAGATGAAACATGTATGGATATTTTTTCAACCTTCTCTTCTTCCACTACCCCCTTATTTTTATTTAGTGCCCTCCAGTTGCACAAAGGCTGCTACTAACCCCCTGGATCATTTGACCACCCCCTCAGGGAGTGGTATTGCCCACTTTGGCAACCTGTGCTCCAACTTCTCAGCATAATAACCTGATGAAAAGTTGATATTGTTTAATATTTAAAATGGACAATTATTCTTATTCTAACTGCTTCATCTGTGTAATATAGGCAGCTAGGAGGTGCAGTGGATAGATGTATGAATCTGGAGTCAGGAAGATATCTAGTCAAAACCTGCCTCCAACACTTACTAGTTGTGTGGCCATGAACAAGCCCCTTAACCTCATCTATAAAATGGGAATAATAAAGCACCAATCTCCCAGGACTGTTGTGAGGATTAAATGAGATGAAATTTGTAAAGTCCATTACAAACCTTAAGTATTGCTTAAATGCTAATTATTATATTATTGAATGGGAGTTATATTGAGAACATGATGTCTGGGAATTCTAAAGCTTTTTAGACTTTCATGGATTTTTCCCATTTTCAACCTTGTCATGTTTATATACAGTGTACTGCACTTGGGTTTCCTTCTAAAGACTCAGATCTAGGAGAAAACAGTATCGCTAGAGGGCATTTAAACTGGCACTGGAAAATTAATAAGTTAACAAGAATTTATTAGATATCTACTATGTGCCAGTTACTAAACTAAGCCCTAGGTTATGGATTCTCAACCTGGAAGAGTTCTTCAACCTCATTTAGTCTAATCCTTTGATTTTACAGATGAAGGAACCAAGGCTCAGTGGGAAGTGACTTACCTAAGGTCATGTGGTTTTTGTGGAATAAATGATTAGCAAACAAATATGTAATTAATAAATGACATGAACAAAGAAAATAAATAAATGAAGTCATATAGCCACAAGGAAGTGGTTCTGGGTGGGAAGTTGGCTCCGATGACCTCTTGGAGGCCCCTTCCAGCTCTTAAATGCCCACGAGCCTATGGGATTTGATTTTCTGTTTTATAGACTCCTCTCATCAACACCATGAATGATTATCTACAGCACCAGTCATCAACATTAATTGACCTGCCATTTGTCTTTGCAATTCAGTGCTCAGGTTATATGATAAATGCTAGGGCTCCCTGGCTCTGTCCGGCCTGGGTGGGCTTCTTGGCTCTAGGTTATTCTTGATGCAGATTTTCTCTGCATTGTTCCCACAATGGTCTCAGAGGCAATTTTGACTTTGCCCTCTCGTGTGCTCTCCATTTTCCTTGTCCTTTCTAGGAGCCGGTGCAGACTTCGTCATGCTGGGAGGGATGTTCTCAGGTCATACAGAATGTGCCGGTGAAGTCATTGAGAGGAATGGTCAGAAAGTCAAGCTTTTCTATGGGATGAGTTCTGAAACAGCAATGAAGAAACACTCCGGACAAGTTGCCGAATACAGGTGAGAGAGCACTTGGAGCATTCAGACGGGAATGGGTCTGGAATTTCCTTACACTGGGGGTGATGGAAACAGGACAGAGCTCAGCTGAAAGGAAAGGAAAAAAGCTGCAGGACTTTCTTGTCTATTTTTCCGTTGGAAACGGCTCTGGGAAAGTGCTGGAAAATGTACCCTGATCTCATTCAGCAGGAGGGAGACCTGATCTTTTTTAAGTATAGTTAAAGCCTTGAGGGGACCTGATTGGGGAGCTAGTTAGGATGCTTCCTGGCCTTTCTTCTAGAAATTTGATTTCCCAAGCATCCCTTCTCCCTCCTTAATTTTCAGTCTTTCCTTGTCCGCCAGCTTCTTCTTTACTGCTTAAAAATGTGCCACATGCTCTTCTGGCCTTTAAAACAAAACCTTTACTTGATCCTAGCATCTCCTCAGGTTATTATCCGTAATTTCTCTTCCCTTTTGCAACCAAGCTCCTGGGAGAAAATAAGCCATCTTCACTTTTCTCTCCTTTCTCGCCTCCCACTCACTTCTCAACCCCTTGCAATCTAGCTCCAGACCTCATCACTCAGCTGAAGCTCATTTCTCCCAGATTACCAGGGATCTCTTAATGATCAAATCCGATATGTTTGTGTGTTCCCTTCAGACAGTGAGTTTCTCAAGGGCATGGACTGTTTTGGTCTCTCTTTGTATCCGCAGTGCTTAGCACAGTGTCTGTCACATAGTAGGCACTTAATAAAACTATGTGGAATTGACTTAAGTGTCCCCTCTTTACTGAATCTTCATGACACTCCTTCCAGTCTTTCCTCAATCTCTTTTACTCTTTTGTCATCTGTGTCCTGTCGCATGGACTTGGGTATATTCCAGGGTTCTCCTCTTTCTCTGCATGTACTCACTTGGTAGTCTCATCTTCTCCCCTGCATTCAGCTATGAAGGTAACTCTCAGATCTATATGCCTGGCCTTCGTCTTTCTCCTGAACTCCAGTTTCACATTTTGTTCACTCATTTTTTTTCATTTGTGTCTGACTCTTCATGACCCCATTTGGGATTTTCTTGGCAAAGATATACTGGAGGGGTTTGCCATTCCCTTCTCTAGCTCATTTTACAGATGAGGAATCCAAGGCAAACAGAGTTAAGCGACTTGCTCAGGGTCATAAAGCTAGTAAATGTCTAAGACTGGATTTGAACTCAGGAAGATTAGTCTTCCTGATAGCAGGCCCAACACTGTCTACCCAGCTGCCCTGTAAAGTGTTTAGCCACTTAAAGCACTTATTTAAATGCTAGCTATTTCATACAATCCACATTGCAGCCAAACTGATCTTTTGTTTTTCATACCTAACGTTTAATTTCCTGCCTCCTTGTGTTTGCACAAGCTATCCTCCAGGCCTAGAATATAATTTCTTCTCGGCTTTGCCTGTTAGAATTCCCAGCTTCCTTCAAGGTTTGGCTTAATTGCTGTTGAGACCATCTTGATCCCCTGCCTGGTGGCTTCATCCCCTGATTCCCCTAAGAAATTCCTCTGGGTGCATGTACATACATATGTATGTATGTATATACCACACACATATACCTATGTATGTATATGTGTATATATGTTTCCTCTGTACATGTTATACTTCCTCCTTCCCCCATACAATTTAAGTTCCTCAGGGGAAAGAAGTGGTTTATTTTTATCCCTTTGTCCCTACTACCTAGGCCGGCCTGCCATATAGAAGATGATCAATGCTCCTTGAAGGGATGGTTTTAGAGAAGTAATGTAGGCCACCCTCTCACTTGGAGATGATTAGCTTATCGAGGTTAAGTGGAACACTTGGGGTAATAGGTGGCAAATCTAGAATTTGAACCTGGGGCCTCTGACTCCATATCCAGCACTTTTTTTATCATGCTAACAAGGCTGCTGGGTGACAATGGTTGTTGTGGGAAAGTAGGATTTACACTGGTGCTGCTGAGTCAGGAATATCCTGGGAGCTGGTGAGACAGGGAGAACAGCCATACTTCTTTTCCCCCAGAGCATTGGGGAGTGTCTGATAGCATCACCTCCAGTCTGTGGGGAGGTCATTGGCAGTCACCAGGCTTGGAAATGATGTCTTGGGGTGCTTAATAATGCAACTGCTGTCTAGACATAGGATGGTGTTCAGATAATTTCTTAAAGGCAAATTTCTTCAATGTAGCCAGTTTTCAAAGCTGTCTTGAGGCACCTCTGGAAAGACCAGACACTTAATGGAGGCAGCAGAGTTAGTTATTGAATTATGTTACTTATTGCCGAGGGAGATTTTCATGAGTGATCACCAATGGAAACTTGGACTTTTCTTTTCATTTTGAAGTGTGTGTGTGTGTGTGTGTGTAATAAACCCCATTACACTACATTTATTCATATACTTGTACCTTCCACAAAGTATAATATCACTTTCCATCATTGTTGTTCATCCTTCATTCACTTCCTGTTACAAGCCAGACAAGCTAGCGAGTTCTGACAATTCAACTTAATTCAATTTAATAATTATGTGTTAAGGGCCTGCTGTATACAGGGCATTGTGCTAGGTGCTGAAGATATAAAGCTAATATTCGATTAGGATGTACAATATTTAATAATAATTATGACATATCACTTTAAGTTTGTGAAGCATTTTACAAATCTGATCTCATTTTTGTCCTCACGTCAGGGCCAGGAGATAGGGAGGGTATTATTATTATTGTTTTTGTAGCCAGTGAGCAGCTAGGTGCCACAGCGGAATCAAGGAAGACCTGAGTTCAAATCCAGCCTCAGACTCACTAGCTGAGTGACCCTGGGCAAGTCACTTAACTTTTGTTTGCCTCAATTTCTTCATCTTTAAAATGGGGATAATAAAGCACCAATCTTCCAGGGTTGTTGTGAGAATCAAGTGAAATAACATTTGTAAAGTGCATAGCACAGTGTCTGGCACAGGGTAGTTTTTAATAGACACTTATTGCCTTGCCTTCCCATTCTCCGTTTTACAGATGAAGATACTGAAAGGAGTTAAGTGACTTGCCCAGGGTCACACAGCTAGTAAGCATCTAAGGCTGAATTTAAACTCAGGTCTTCTTGGGTTCAAATTCAGTGCTCTCTCCAGTGCTCCACTTAGCAGCCTGCTTACATGAAAGAAGTAAATACAATATAATCTGAGCATGAAAAAAGGGCGAAGGAGCAGAGGGGTAGCAGGGATTAGGAGAGCTTTCTTGTAGGAATTGGCACCTGACATGAATTTTTAAAGAAGCTACCAATTCAAAGAGGCAAATTCCAAGAGATCCTTTCACTAAACTTGTACCAGTTTACTTCAGGCATGTGGGAGTCTAGGCAATGGCACTGGGGATCAGCAAGGTGGTGCTGAAGTCGGGCTTCACTGTGTAGGGTGCATGAAGGGCACTAGTGTGGAATAAGTGTAGAAATGTAGGCTGGAGCCATATTGGGAAAGGTTTGAAATACCACTTAGAGGAATGAATAGGGAACTGTGGATAAGTGGGCAGCTAGGTGGTGCAGTGGATAGAGTATCATGCCTGGATTCAAGAAGACCTGAATTCAAATCTAGCCTCAGATACTTACTAGCTGTGTGACCCTGGGCCAGCCACTTTACCCTGTTTGCCTCAGTTTCCTCATCTATAAAATGAGCTGGAGAAGGAAATGGCAAACCACTCCAGTCTCTTTGCCACAAAAACCCCACAATGGGATCATGCAGAGTCAGACATGACTAAAACAACTGAACAAGAGTTGAGTCTAAAGAACTAGCTTTGGAGGCAATCAGAGAAGCCTGCATCCAATCCCTGATTTACAGCTAACTAGCATTTGACCTAGGAAAGTCACTTAACTTTTCTTAACCTTAGTTCTCTCCTGTGTCAAACAAGGGGGATGAACTAGATTATTTTTGAGGCCCCTTGGTCTCCAAATCTATAATGCTGCCAGGAAGTTGACTTTAATACCTTTTAAGAAATAATACACCCCATAAGCTGCCATCCTTTAAGACTCATTCTTCTCTTTCTTACTCTCTAGTTTCTGGACTTGGAGGATGGTTGGGGGGTCCAGGGGGTGGAGGATGTTGTACGAATGCTTTGGAACCTTCCATTTCAATTGAGAACAAGAGACACAACTCATCCTCTCAAAGCCTCGGTAGCTTCAGAGAGACCTCCTCCTCCTGGAATGTGGTAACTGATACATCAGGTTATGCAGTGCTGGTAGGGAGAGGAGGGAGGAATTCCTACCTCAAGTGGGAGCCTAGGCCCAGCGCCAAGAAGCTTAATGATCTATCAGAATTCGTTGTCCCTGTTTGAGAGACTGGTGCTGCCCTGTGCTGATACAGTTCTATAAACAGGCCCATTGCAGAGAAGAGAGAGCTACCTCCCCTGTGTAGGCAGACTTAATTTTTCTTTGAATCATTTTTTAAACCTTTGGTTTTTATTCTGCTTCTTATTCTAAAATGGGGCTAGGGAGAGATGGATTCCAATTTAGCGCACCAAAATAGAAACTGAGGAACTGAAAGAAACAAGTCTCCTGTAATTTCAGCAGGGTTTAAACATAACAGAGAATGAAAAATTCAGGAGTATCAAGGCACAGTCCTGGAAAGAAAACACTGAAATAATTAAAGTCCCACTCAAGCAAAGCACTGGCCAGATCTCCATTTACATGGCAGGGGCCCTCCTCACTCCCTGTGGCACCTCTCAGAATGCTCAAAATGACTTATGGACAAGAGATGCTTATTACAATGACCTCTCCTTCATGAGGAGGCTTCTCCTACTTTGACATTACATTCAATTAGGACACAGCTCCTTATTCTATAATAGTTCCTTGGCAATCATTTTCCACTTATTCCTTGGACGGTCCCTGGGAGGCTGATCAGTCAGGGTAATTACCTTCATTTTATAGCTTTAATTTTTCTCCTGAGCCCTAGTCCCAACTTTCTATTGGATGTTTCCATCTGTATGTCCTCTAGGCATCTCAGACTCAATATTTCTGAAATAGAACTGACTAATCTCCCCCTTTATTTCCCCAACCCACCCTTTTTTGAATAGTTGACAACACCATGCTTCCAGTCACTGAGATTCACAACATCATGGTCTTCCTTTACTCTTATAACCTGTACGTATACATGAGGCCGACCTTACCTTTTCTACATCTACAGTATCTCTTGCAACCATTCCTACATTTCCACCTATGTGGGCACCACCGTTGTTCAGGCCCTCTTCATCTTTCATCTGCCCTATTAGGGGGTACGGTAAATAGAGTATTAGACTTGAAGTTGGAAAGTTGTTGTTGATGGTGGTGGAGGTGTTCACTTGTTTCAGTCATGTCTGATTCCTTGTAACCCTATTTGGGGTTTTCTTGGCAAAGATTTTACCACTTCTTTCTTCAGCTCATTTTATAGATGAGGAAACTGAGGCAAATAGGGTTAAGTGATTTGCCCAGGGTCACACAGCTAGAGGCCAGATTTGAACTCAGGAAAATGGGTCTTCCTGATCCCAGTACCAGATCTCTATCCACTGTACGTTCTAGCTTCCCAGTCAGGGAGACCAGAGTTCAAATGCTACTTTAGACACTTATGAGCTCTGTGGCCCTGGGCAAGTCACTTAATCTCTATCTGCCTCAGTCTCCTCATCCAAAAAGTGAAGATAATAGTAGCTCTTACCCCCCAGAGTTGTTCTGAGAATCAAATGAGATAATTGTAAAACACTTTCAAACCTTAAAGCTCCAAACAAAATGCTAGTTATTACTGTTCCAACCTCCCTTTTCCAATCCATCTTCATAGAGCCACTAGAATATTTTTCCTAAATCATCATTCTGACCATGTTACTTCCACACTCAGCAAAACCCAGTCACCTCCTCTTACCCTTAGGATCAAATATAAACTCCTTTTTGGCCTTTAAAACCCTTCATAAGCAAGTCCCTGCATACGTTTCCATTTTCAGCCTTACTTCACTTTATGCCATTTCACCCACTTAGTAGTCCAGTCTAACTGGATTTTTTCCTGTTCTTCCAACATGGAACCCTATTGTCCATCTTTATGTCTTTGCCATGATCCTGTTCCATGCCTAGAACATACTCTTCCCTCATTTCCATTGCTTAAAATCCCTAGCTTTCTTCAGGTGTTAGTATTGTTGTTGTGTTTGTCCTTCGTTGCTGAAAAAGACTGTTAGTGTGTCTTCTACATGAAGCCTGTCCTAGTGCCCACGTCTCCAAATAGCTATGTATCTATTTTGTGTATACCTATTTATGTTTGTGTTATCTTCCCCAGTGGAGTGTAATCTCCCTGAGAGAAGGGCCTGTTTCACTTTGTATTTGTATCTCCAGTGTAGCTTAGTGCCTGGCACCTAGTGAGACCCGCTTAATATATGCTTTTTGATTCACTGAGGAGACACTCTGAATCCAATTCCATTCAAAGAATATTTATCAAAGTTCCTTCTGTGTGTCAAGTACTGTGCTAAGTGTAGGGGATAGAAAGACAAAATATCCCTTGACCTCAAGTAGCTTATAATCTGTTTGAGTAGATATGTTATGTATGTAAATAAATACAAAACATTTTCAAAGTAATTTCAAGAAAGAGAAAGGAGATAGACTGCAGTGGGGGAAGGGTCAGGAAAGGTCTCCTGTAGGAGGTGGCATATGACCTGTGCATGAAGGGTGCTAGGGATTCTAATAGGAAGTGGCAAGGGGGGAGAGCATTCCAGACATGAAGGATCAATATGGCACAACTTGGTTGCCAAATGGTGGTGATGGGAATGCAAGTCATCTAGCATAAATACAATGGGAAGTAAGAGAATCCCTATGTGTCTGAGGGTAGGAGTGGGGGGACTGGTGGAAGGATCTTTTGCAGCCAGCAGTCTAGACATTGGGATGCTAGATCTTTTACCTTTCTTGCTGCCTAAGGTGAGCAAGGACCATCTACCTCCTTCTCTGTCCACAAGAAGCTCTGCTGGGCAGATGTCCTCAGCTTCGGGTGCTTGGTAGGAGGCCTTTTCCTGTTGTTTTATAGACGTGGGAAGAGTGAGGATACTCACTGGTGCACTCAGTAATGCCTTTCATAGGTTGGAAAAAAGGAAATACCTGCCCAGGAATAAAACAATGTGTTGCCTCCTCCCTGTTGTGTTTGTCTTTCATGCTCAAAGAGGACTGTGACATAGGAAATGATGACATGACTTGCAGTTGCTTTCATTTGAGTGAGGGGGGGCTGTGCAAGGTCACTAGCCTTACTTTCTTCTCCAGAGCCATCTGGGTCCAGTGGCCAGATATTCATCAAGATGATTGGGGATGGCCCAGGAGGCAATGGGGAGCCTGGCCATAAGGCCTTTTCAGGTTCTCACTTTGAGTGAGATACATCCATTCAGTGAATAGGTCTCTTTAAGTAATTAAAGGGATGGCCCCTTTAATAAAAAAAAAATCACACTGGGAGGGGAAGACCCTCTTTTACCCTTACTGGGTAAAAGAGAAACAGTTACTATTTAGTATTTCCATTCACTCTGTGCTAAAAGGGCCAGGGACTTATTGTCCAATCTATGAGCTCCAGAGTGAATTGGGCTTAAGGCTTGGTCTTTGAGAAAGAAATCTAGGTAGTAAACCCCAAGTTAATGAGGCAGCTTTTGGCTATCAAAATATACCTTCCCCTGGGCAGAGTACCCCCAGGTAAGGAGGGAGGGGAAGGGAAGGGAAAGGAGAGAAGGGAGAGCAGTTGCTCTGCTGCCTCCTCCCGACCATGTTCTGAACTATTGGTAATTAATATGAAGTCTATGGGCTAAACAGAAAGTTACTACCTTTCAGGTCTAGGATACAGATGTCTTGTGATGACACACATTTCCTGTTCTCGGTGTCTCAAGCTCAGATCTGCATTTGCATCTGAAGTTGTTATGGGGGAATGTTCACTTTCCATAGAGATTTCAGAGCAAGTGGTAAATCTCAGCTCCTAGAGATTTTGCTTTCACTTTTTGCTGAGATTTCATGAATTTTCAGGCTCTGGATGGGCCCAAAGGAGAAAACCTTGCCATCTTATTGAAATGCAAAGCATAGGGTTTTTAAAAGCCAGGGATGAAGAAAGAAAATAAACTCAGAGTAATCATTGTTTTCTGTCCCCAGGGCCTCAGAGGGCAAGACTGTGGAGGTACCTTTCAAAGGAGATGTGGAAAACACTATCCTGGATATCCTGGGGGGTCTGAGGTCCACCTGCACCTATGTGGGTGCCGCCAGACTCAAAGAGCTCAATCGGAGGACAACATTTATCCGGGTTACCCAGCAGCACAATTCGATCTTTAGCTAACCTGGGGGACCAAAACCCCATTCAGCTAGAGTGGAAGCTTTGACATACACCTGCTTTGCTCAGTCTCCCTTCTTGTCTTGTGTAAAAGCTTCCTGGCTCCTCATGATGGAAGATGCCTCCTGTGAGCAGCAGGAGGGCCTCAGGAGCCTATAACCAGCATGTCCTGCAGGCATGCAGCTGGGAATGGACTTAGTGGCCAAGCCCAGCCCCACAGTGTAGAGTGTTTGCTGCCCTCAACAGACACACTTGTTGAAATCCATGTGACACCCTTTCATTTTTTTTTTTTTTTAAAGAAAATAGTTTTCACTTTAATATAATGTTGTGTCTTCACAATTGATGGCTGAAATCTCCACTTGCCGGAATCAACCCCTGTGGTCACTGTTCGAGGATTTTTCTGCCTGTCCTCCAGATGTGGTAACAGTTAAACTAGTATTTGCTGGTATTAGCAGTCATACGGTGCTTCTCTTGTGGTGGATACTGCCCAGTAGTGGCTGGGCAGGCTCCCCAGGGAGGAAAAGAAGATCCCAGCAAAGCCAGCCAGGTAGGGTAGTGACCTTGGTTCCTGAGGAAGCACCAAGGAAAGGTTGTAAGTATGAGAACGTGAAGCACAGACTTTGTAAGTGAGTTCCAGGCCACTTAGGAGTTTGCCCTTTTCTCTCTGATCTGTGGATACCAGGGGTTCATTACATGTGCCTTCTAAGGATGTCATAACTACATATTCATCAAGCCTTTTACTTGTGGAAGGCCAGGCTGCTGTTGGTTTTCTCTCTTTGGACTTTTCCCTTTTCTTCCCCACTCCACCCTTTTATCTACAAAAAACATGTGTTTAGTTGTGTGATCACATTAAATGTACTACAGCCTCTTCTTGTAAAGATCCTAGTGAAACTTTCTTAATGAAGAGTCCCACCATTGCTGGTAATGGGAGGGAAACTCCCATTAAGACAGTTGTTTACTAGAATGTAGTAGCAAGACTCTAAGTTAAGAGACGATAGAGTAATGACTATTTCTGATAATGGATAACATGTGACTGCTATGTAACGATGGAGTAACTGACACATCATAGTGACATTTTCCAGGAAGTACATATGGTCCCCAGAGGAATTTCATAGGAAGTCATGGTGACATATTCACAGAAGGAATACTGGATGAATCAGTGCCTGGCTCCTTGATTTAAAGAGTTACTTGGATATTAATACACTGGGAACTTTAAGCAACTTAAAGCAGCCTTTGTTTTTACTAGACACAAGACAATATACAGAAATTGAGTCTCCTTAGAGATGAGTGAGGCTTTTGGGAAAAGAAAATGCACAAACCAGGAAACTTGCCTGTTGAGATTTAAGTCAATGTAAGAGGTCTACCTCTGGTGCTTGACCATGTGGAATATTAAATTCAACTACCCTCCACTTGAAGGCATTTGAAACATGAGGCATAGGCTGGAAAAATGATAAATCTTTCCTGGCCCCAGAGGCACACGTCACCAATACCTTCAAGTCTAGTGGAGGCCTCTCCCCAAAATACATGAACATAGCTCATAATGTTATATAAAGATAAATGTGTGAGTTGCTGTTGGGAAACAATGCAACATCTGGATAATGTGGGTGGTGGATGGGGAATCAGATTTGGAAAGAACCTTAGAGATGGTCTAGTCCAACCCTCTCATTTTGCAGGAGGAAACCAAAGGCCAGAGAGACGATGACTTGCTCATAATCACCCAGTTAATTAATGGCAGAACCAGGAAAAAGCAACGTGCAGCTATCCTGGAAATACCAAAATATCACATTTTTAATACTGTTTTTTTGGAGGGGGGTGGGAGAGTGTATGCCTCCAACTTCATGAGACATGGGTTTCCTTTGCGCTCTTCTCTTTAGAGTTACTGTTTCTCTTGAAATAATTAATTCTAACCACTAACTGAAGGGAGATTGGAAGGGCGAACGGTGCTGCTGATGGCTTTGGGAGAGGCTTTCACCCCTAGCAACAGGCATCTTTTAATTATAGCTAATTTTCTTCCCTTTGCGCTTTCCCCCTCACCCCCAAGGTGAAAACATAATGAGACAGTAGTAAATTCCATATCTAGTGAGATGTGGTTCATTAGCTCATGACTCTACTGACAGGACTAACTACTTCCCATTGTGTGCGACAATAGCACAGAGTCCTAGATCTGCCTCACACAGGATCTTATATTGGGAGTTGGAGAGGACCATAGGGGTTGTCTAGCTCAACCCTCTCATTTTTACCAAGGCCTAGGGAGATTGATTATGTCTAATGTCACATAAGCAATAAGGGGCAGAACTGGGATTGAGCTCAGTCCTACAAGCTCAAGTCTTATACTCTTTCCAGGGCACCCCTGTGTAAGAGGTGCCTTTGCTAATGTTTGTTTTTAAGGAAATGGAGGCTGGTGGAAAAGCCAAAGTGATTTTGACACGGGGCCTAAAAACAAGGTAGGAATCTGACAGCAACAAAGATTTTTGCAAATATCTTCTGCTTCTACAGGATTGAGAATACTCTCCATTTAGACTGGGTTTACAGGTGAAATGTGTTTTCAGAGACAACATTTTATTTGATTCTTTGTATGGAACAGTAAGTACTACCCGCATTTTTACAGATGAAGAAACTGAGAGCCAGATGTTAAAAGTGATTTGCCTAATCACTAAGACCACACATATTGTTGGGGGTGGGGCAAAGACAGGATTGCAAGTTAGGTGAAGGAAACATAGGATTGTAGATTTAAAACTGGAAGGGACCTTGGCAGTCCTCTAGTCCAACACTCATTTATAACAGGTGCAGAGACTGAGACCAGGAGAAATGAAGGCACTTGCTCAAGGCCAATGGCAGAGCCAGGATTGGAACCTAGGACCTCTAGCTCTAAATTCAACATTCTTTTCACTATATCATGACTGGTATTTGAAATCTAAGCCTAGAACTCTACCCAGCACTATGTTGCCTACAGTGCCCACTGTACTACCTAGAGCACTGGGCCTGGAGTCAAGAAGACTCCTCTTCATGAATTCAAATCTGGCCTTTGATACTTACTAGGTGTATGACCCTGGGCAAGTCCCTTAACCCTGCTTGCCTGTTCTTCAGTCCACAAAATGAGCTGGAGAAAGAAATGGCAAGCTACTCTAGTATCTTTGCCAAGAAAAACCCCAGTGGGGTCACAAAGAATTGGACAGTACTGAAAATGCCTGAGTGCAATAGCTGGGCTGAGTAGCAGACAGAGGGAAAAGTACCTAAGCTGACCCCAGTTGGCATTGTAACATCAGCCTGCAGCTGTCATTTGCCTTGGTGCTGACGGAACGGACAGATGACACATGCATCATGCAAAGGTTTTTCCATGTATGAGTCAGAGGAAAGACCACTGAGGCTGCCTTCCTAAATAAAGAGTAGCTGGAAGATGTTGACGTCGTTCTAGGTTTACTTACCTCGCTCAACAACTGCCTTAAGTGATGTAGCTTCCAAATACTTCCCATTGCTTGGGCTGAGCTACCATTTTACTGTACTTTCAAAATCCTCCCTATGCAGTAGACTGGCAAAATGCTCCTATCCTTGCCAAGCCAACCCAGTAGAGTTGTGTATTGTCACAGACCCAAGTCTTCCTGTCAGAATTGCCCCAGCTATGTTGTTAAAATTGGTTTCTCTGCAGGGTAGAGGTCAGAAAGGTAAGACCTTGGTCAGAATGCTTCAGGAGAGGTACCTAATTTTAGTGGCTTATTCATTTCAGCATGCCATCTTCTAGGGTGGGAGATGACCAGTAGTTTTCCTTAGTCCTGGTCTAAAGTGATCAAGCCTTTACTTTCTGGCTTGTAGGCACCAGTATTTCTGAGTCACTTCCTCAAATCTTAAATGTAATAAGCAGTAAGGAGTCCAGGACAGACATGACAAGTAGAGAAGGAGAGCCAAAAGCTGGTAGCAATTTTACAATTAGGCTAATAGAATGAGCTGCTTTCTGTGACTTAGTCAAATTTTTGCATGGGAGTTTTCTGTTGAAAATTTCCCCTTCCTCTCTCCAATCTCCACTAGATGACATTTAGGGCTGGAAACCTTTAGCAGGCAAGCAAACAACTTGATGCCAGGGAGACGCACCTTTCACCAGAAGGAAGCTGATGAATGATCACTTTTGGTTCTGCTTGAGCTTGGCCTACATCGGCAATTAAAACACATACATGGATCATTCATCATTCTCTATGCGCACTCATAGTCACTTGAGATGAACAAGTGGGAATCTACAATGGAAGTCTAACTAACTATTTGTGATAAGGCACATGGGCACACACACTGCAGATGACAAGAATGAATGAACTCTTCCTCAGAAATCAAGTTTGTAATAGAACTGTATACGGTGTATCCCTCACACCACATAAGTTCATGAACTGCCAAATGCTTGTTTAAAACAAATATTCTTGAAAATGGTACTGTTCAGTTCTCAAAAAATAAAAATGTTCAACTGGATGAGCCAAGATGCCAGATGTGGAAATGTGTCTGTTTTCTACGAACCATGACTCAAGGATGAGAAAATGAAGCAAGGTAGGTGTGAGGCAGGAGGAGGGGAACAACTCTGTTCTCACTCTCCACTTCTTGACAAACCTGCACTATGGAGAACTATGGTCAAGGTGAACAAAAAAGCGTAAAAGTAAAACAGAGATTGTTGTTTTTCTCTGGCCAATTGTTTATGTTTGGGAACCTAACAGAGAGGCAGACACAAACTTGCAATTGGCACTGTTATTTTATTAGTACGAGTATACTGAAACAATAAACTTGTACTGGTATACAGACAATTTCTTTAAAACAATTTTGTTCAAATTTTGAATCAAACATTGTTTTATTATAATAATGAAATAATTTCTATCTAGAAAACCTGCAAGCACCATCAAAGAAAGGGACCATAAAATTCAATAAACAGACTCGAGTGTATCCTACAAATAGACACACCACGATTAGAAAATAGAATATGAATTCTTCCATTTTTTAATATTTGTTTTAAAAAAGCTAGTGCAAGTACAATATTTTACACTGGAATTACAGAGAGTATGCACGCATATGGAAAAAAGTTCTCCTGTCACAATAAAAGCTCTTAACTATGTATGCACTTAAAATTTTTTTCTTCTCAATAAGGTGCAAAACACGATTCCCTCCCTAGTTCTCCTTGGTACTGGCCACGTCAGCCCAACAGTGCCCCCAACACAAATCTCCAGTGTCTCTTTTCACTTGGCCTGTGGGAGGCAGAAGATTGGAAGTGTGATGGGATGATGACCCAACATGGAAACATCCAACAGGACAAATCTCAGAGGTGGTTCTGAGCCCAGGGTGGATGACCCTGGCTAGAAACAAAGATTCTGTCTTTGTGCCTAAGGCCACAGAAAATACTGATAGGGCTAAGAAAAAAAAAATAAAACTTTCTTTTAGTTGACACTGTAATTTGAATTCATAATGAGTGGGTAGGGAGTAGGGGGAAGGGGGAATCCCTATTTTAACACTGCAGAAAGGCAGTGTTCATGGAAATAACATATGCTTAAGAACGTAGCAAGTCTATGATCTAAAGTATATAAATATCGAGTTTTCAACATCCATTGACTGTCTACGAGGAACACTCCACTCCTTGACCATATAATAACTTAAGGGCAGGTAGGTCATCTAAGCTTCAGAGTGGGGGTATGTGTGTGAAAGGGGAGGGACATGAACCTAGACTCTTGCGGTAACTGCTGATTAAAGCCAGCTATCACTTCAAGGTTGTTTTCTCCCATGGTACTTTGAAGGACAGTATCTGCTGCAGTGAGGATGACTGTAAACATTGCTTCCAATACAGGCCTACAGATTAGCCAAGGGAAAGGAGACAGGCTCTCTGACCACCCAGAAAAGAAATCAAAAAGAAAGAAAACTTGGATGAAGTCTTCAGTTTATGCTCAGTGGAAGACTTGAGTCCTTTTAGATAACAAGAAAAGTTACTGAAATCCTTGAAGACTTATCGTATAGATAACTAACTATTGGTCAAATGCACTTAAATGTTAATACAGTTGAGCCATATTTCTTCTAAGTCTTGGGGATATCACAAATGGACCCCCATGTTCTTTTGCCCTCCTCAAAATGTGGCCAGACAGTTAGATACCAGATAAAAGGGAGGAGAAAAGAGTCTGAATTTTAAGAACTATGGGTAGGTTTCAATGACCCCAAAACCACCCCCATTCACTCTACATCTGTTCAGGTTTCCTGCTGTCCAACCTGATCTTTGGAGCAGGACAAAAGGTCTCTTTTCTCATAAATTGCTCCACATTCCATTTATTTTGGCCTCTAAATCACAAAAATTAAAAAAAAAATCAAATTAATTAAAGTAACCTGTTGCAAGTAAATTGTAGCTTCCAAATTAAAATCCACGTCTTTACCACAGCCCCCATTTAAATGAGGTATGAGGGGAGGGTGAGACAAAAGGCCAACTTTTTTTCTTTTCTAATGAGTCCTTTATTTATTGGTAACTAGAATCCTTTGTTACAAACACTTCTTGTTCAGGATTATATTCTTTGGATTTGTTGGAACAGGAAGTGCTGAAAATATCAAACATCATCTCGGGGGAAAAAAGGGGTTGCAAAGGCTTACAACAGGTCAAAACTGGGAAGGGTGGGAGAAGTGGAGGGAGAAGCTCTGAGTACTTTCAGTACAGGTACAGGTGGACAGCGCTTTCTCAGCTCAGAACAGAGTTCTCCCTCAAAGGAGGGACTCATGTAACATAAACGTAACATTAAGCATAGTTGTAGTTTAAGAGCCTTTTAAATAGTAATTCCTCCTGGCCATAACCATACAAATCCCATCATCTAGACATGACAAATTTCTATTTACAAAAAAGGAAAAAAATAACCAACATGTAACTTTTAACCTTTCTGTTTTTTGTTTTTTGTTTTTTTACAAACAAGGTATGAAACTCACTGTTTCAACAGATCCATGTCTTTCAAACACTGAATGAATCATTTCAACATTCATTTTTTCTTTTGTGCAATTTAAAAAAAAATTACCTGTACTCCTCAATGTGAGTGCTTCAGAAAAGTTTTTTCTTAAGCTTTTCAAATTAGGTTTACATTAAAAAAAATATTTCCACAAGGTATAGTGCTACAAGGAAAGATTCTATCAGTAAGATAACACATCTGAAGCGAGGTCGTCTATGTAAAAGAAATTTTAGCTCTGGAGTAGAGGTGTGCAAGTTGTTTGGAATTTCCCTATCAACAGAAACATTGTCCTTGAAAAATAGAGGAAATCAGTTGAACACAATATTATATTGCATGTGCTTTTTTTTTTTTTAAAGTCATTTCTCTGTATTTCTCTATTACTCAAAGTGTTCTTAAATTTTACATTTCAGAAATTTGGGAGTAAACACAAAAAAGGAATTAATAGCCCCCACTCCACTTACAAAAGCATAATTCATTTCCTTTGTTTTTCACATCACCACCAAAGCATTTGGGCAGGACTGCAGGTTACATAGGCCCTATTCTTCTTGGGTGTCATTGTAGGTGACACAAGAAAGGAAGCGTGAAGGGTTTCAGTAGAGCCTAGGTCATTATTTGTCCTGCTGCCATCCCCTCCACAGAAGCCGAGACAACTGCCAGATCTTGTGAATTGGGGCCTTCTAACCTAAGAACTCTGGTTCGCCCATCTCTGAAATAACATGGCATTAGTGTCTTAGAAAGCTTTTCAGATTTGCTCTTCACCAAAAGGAATTGATTTTCTTTAGTAGTAGTCATAAGTGTTAACAGGGTATTGTCAATTGTTTCCTTTGAAAAACAAAAACAAACAGACAAAAGAAAAACCCAAAGTTTTGGCAACAGATTTCTGTAAAGATCAAACTTTGTGCACAGAGTAGATTTTGTGATCTCTAAGAGCTACAGTTCATTCTGAACATGCAGCATTGTATTGCAACCTATGCAGTCTCTAGGAAGTAGTCCACATGATGCAGGAAATCCAAACTCTCCTTGAAATCGAACAACCCTACCCCAGAGCAGACAAAGTGCTGCTTCTGGACACATCAGTGCACCACACACACGCCAGCCCCATCCCTGAGTTAAGAGGTGTGAAAGGTTCCGCAACGTTCCTTGATAGGGGAGACAGAGGAGTGATGCCACTTCCTGGTACGCACATACACAAAAAAGTTGACACAATAGGAGGTTCACAATTCAGAGTTACAACTGGGATCAAAAGAAAAAACTGTCCCAGCCTGAATTCAGGTGTCTCGAAGGTGAGTAGAGGTGAGATGGGAGGGATGGGAGAAAAAAAATTAATAGTCATCATATGACTGAAAATGAAAATGAAATTTGGATTTCCACTAAGAAGGACTTGAGGTAAGTGGCATCGAACTCCATATCCCCCCCACCCCAATGTGGCCCAGACAAACTGAAACAATTCCTAAGTTAAACACTCTAAGGAACAGTCATTTATATAATTAGAAATCCCTAAAAAGAGAGGTTTTTGTTATTATTATTATTAATATTATTATTATGTATGTTTGCCCTGACTAATTTCTTGGTGATTGTGTTCCGTTGTAAACGAAAAGGCCTGCTATTAGTTAAAACAAAACAAAATGAAACAAAACAAAAACCCAACTTGGTAAATATTGCAAAGTGGGCATTGTACAGAGAGGTACAGGACTGATTCTCTTAAGCTGAATGATACCCAAATATTTCTATGCCTGTAATTGTTATTTTCACTACAGAAAACCAAAACCAAAAAAAAAGAAAAAAACCCAACCCAAACTGTCAGTTGATTGCAATGGGAGCAAACAGTCCTGGAAGCCAGGTGCTAAGACCAGCTAGCTTCTGCCAGTTGAAACGAACAGCCCCCTCACCCCCATTACTAGTGAATCTTCTGTAATAGATGCTGCTGCTCCTGCTGCTACTGAGTAAGCTGCCATTGTGTGGCTTGGATTCCACCACTAGTAGCTGAAAGCATAGTCCTGAAAGGGGCAGCAACGTTTGTGTCTGGACAGCACCCAGGATACACTGGGACCTGCCTTCACCCAGAGATACAACTACAGGCATAAGTGTACAAGCTGGTTTTACTTCCACTCATGGAAAAGACCATTTGGGAAATGGATTCATTCCTGGCTAAGTTGCTAACGAGCCAATGACATGGATGTCTGTTCCCTCCATTTACCCCTTTCCCCTATACCACCACTTCTGTTGTCATTGGGGGAACTGCAGCTAAGTCTTTTAAGTTTTTCTTCCTTCTCCTGGATCTGGTCTGCATTTTTGTTTTGTGGGTTATTTTTGAAATGTGAAGACAAATAGGACACTTCTCCAAAAGGTGAAGGGCCTCCTTCTGCCCCTGAGCTGTGCATGCAGTGCTCAGTGACAAGAGCAGGAAGGAAGGAGTTTTTTGAATCTGCCCCATCTCTACAGAAGGTTCTGGGGAAAGAGAGGAAAAATAACCAAATGGTGACAAAAGTCAAGAGTACGAAAGAAAGCTACCAGCACACTGGTGAATCTATATTGGCACATGAAGTATTGCACATGCTAAAAATAAAAGAAACATAAAGCAAGAGAATCAAGTGGGATAACATTGAGAAAGAACCAATTATCCTGTCATTCCTATACCTGAAATAGAAAGCACATAAATTAGGATTATGTTCCTATTGCTCCAAATGGTGTATGTTTTCCCATTTTAGTGTTGAATCATTCCATGTGTCCAGTAAGTCTGAAAGTCCTTGCTTCTTGGTTCGCCAAAAGGTGTGTGTCTTTCTGAGTACATGTGAGTCACCATCTACAGTGGTGCTGATGAAAGCTAAGTCCGGACTGTGGCCCCATATCTCTCTTACTATCAAAGGTTAAAAAGAAAGAAAAAAAGGAGAAAAATGAATCCATTGAATGGCAAGTGCCCTGAGCAGAGTATATGGAAGATTAAGCAAGTTCTCCGAGCAGAAACATTTAAAAAATACAGCACTAACTAAGCAGTATCACTGCTATTTGCTAACATGCTGAGAGGTTAATAAAATTCAAGGAAATTCAAGAAAAGTTTCAAGCTATTTTAAACTTACTCAGATGTTTTTTGGTACACCTCAGAAAACGGTACAAAAAGAATTAGTTCTGGTGTGAGCTAAATTTCAAGTAACAAACAAGATAGTCAAAGGTTGGGTTGATATTTGAATTTTCTAAAAATTTCTATAAGGAGTTGGAAGTACTGTGTTAAATGGCAGAGGAAACATCAGATGAGAATTTGCTCCATTTGGTTATTACAACTTGAATATGGAAATTGGAAATTTGGTTTCCTTCCCCCCCCCCCCCAAATTCCTCCCCCCTCCCCACCATTGGTACAGTTTCTTAAAACCACTGTAAAAATGCAAACTCAAAACCCAAAATGTTTCAGATTTCTGGGAATCTGGGAAAACATTCTGGGAATGAAAACTCTGATACCCTTTCCTGTTTTGTACCAAACTCTGAAATCTAGATTTGATTTCAAATGGAAAAGAAGTCTTTACTAAAATAATAATAACAATAATAATAATAAAATAAGTTTTCTTTAAAAAAAACTTGATCACATATAGAAATGTCTATTATGGAAAACTTTCAATGAATCTGAAGATTTTCAGAGTTGTCCTGCTAAGTCCTGGTTTCTTGTGATAGATGTGATATAAAGATCAAAATGAACTCTGAAAAGAACATAACCTTATAAAACAGCCTAGAGCTTAGGCAGGTTAGAAAGAAATTGCTACATTTATTTATGCTCTTTCAGCCCCCTCCCTTCCCCATAACATTATTGGATTAAAAACTGAAGGAACACTACATAAATGATAAACTCAAGTTGTGCAAATTGCAAGATTCTTTAAAGTCCATCCTTAAAAAAAAACACTGGACAAAAATGAATATTTTTCCTCTATCCCTTTTCTCTCATTTTCTCTGATTTTCTGTCAGCTCCACATTTTCTTCTTTCTCAAGCATCAGAGTTGAAAAGTGCCTCCTTTCAAGTTGCCCATGGTGGACGTTTACTGTCACATACTGGTTCATAATTCACATTCATCCCTTTAAACCACATAAAAACTTCCAGCTTGCTCATGAGAAACTCTCTCTAACTGTACTAGAGTTGACAGTGTTGGGGGCAGGGAGGGATGGGAAAATGACTTCTCTGTGTGTTTTTCTTCCCAAATAGATGAAAAGTGAGATACAGTACTACTTGAGTGATAGACCAAGATGCTCGGGAATAAAGTGTGGATAGCATTTTAGGTGCTTAAAGACATTCTGTTCATTTTCCACATACCCTTTTACGTGTCACACTGAAATCTGAAAGAGTGGCACCAGGTTGTCCATAATCATGAACTAGAAACAGTACTAGAGTCAAAAAGACAAAAGACTTGCCAGCTGAAGTGCAAACAGATTCGGTTTGCGCTCTGTGAAGGGGCAGGACTATCTACCTCTTAGAAGCAAATGTCCGTGGAAAAACCCACTCTGCTCTTCTAACACTGCACAGAAGCTGAGAGCGGGCCTTAGCTGGTAGCCCTACAGGGTGTGCCACTACCCCTTTCTCCATTTCTTCTAGGAGAAAACCCAACCCAACCTCCACAAAGCAGAGTAAGAGGGGGACTAGATGGTTTTTCTCATGAAGTTACACCCTTGCAATGTCATTAGCTAAGCAGAAATGGACACCGCATGTGGCAGTTACTCTATGAAAAATATCAGTGCAGTCAGGCCCCATGGGGGAAAATATACGTTTACGTATAGGTATATATTTATTGGATTAAAAGTCATTTTCATTGTAAAATAAGTTGAAGAGAAATGTGATTTTAAACTGTTTGCTTCCTGCCTGATGCCTGTTGAAGATGCCTTAAAGCTGGGTTCCTAATGTTGACTTTGTGTGTGAAGACCTCATAATGACAATTGCGATGGAGCTGAAATCTCATGCTGTGAGTGAGAGGCAGAGAGAGGCAGAGAGAAAGAGAAAACCACTTACACCCGCATCTATACACACGCACACGCACACGCACACACGCACACACACGGGCACACACGCACACGCACACACACGGGCACACACTCTCACATACTCATTCTGATTCTTTCATTCCAATTCCCTTTCTGTGGCCTCATGAGAAAGAATCAGCAGAAGTCAGCTGGACACCAGGTGTTTCTGCGCTGTCAGAAGAAAGGCAGGAGCCAGGACGCCATGTTCATTTCCATTAAACAGATGCATGAAGCCTAGACAGCCCCTGCCTTAGCTCCCAACCAACTTAATCACTGACAAACGCTTGTGGAAAAAAAACATATGCACCAGTCTCCTGCATAATACCAGCTGCAGCTTTAACAACAAGGTTATAACATAAACCTAAAATAAGATGATAACATGTAAATACTGGGTTATTTAGCCTACAGTACAGTAATCTGGATAAAAATGACAAGGGAGAGCCGAATTTCCTTTCCCCCAAAGCGCCTTTACTTGCCTACATTAGATCGACCTTCAATGCAAATCTTAACCTCCTGAGGAATAAAAGAAGGCTTGGGTAGAGTCAAAGGCGGCTCCTCGTCGGTTTTCTCTAGTTTCCGGGTTTCAGGGGCAGACCACCTCCTCTTCCTCGTTGCCACGGGCTTGCTGGGTTCTGTTTTGGTGAGCAAGGGTGCTGCAGGCAATCCTATTTTATCTGGAAACTTTAGTTCACCATTCTCTGCTAGCATCTGTGAAGTTCCCTGATTAATCCCATTTTCCTGCTCAGCATACCTGTGTCTACTTCCTACTAGACTGTCATTCTTTGAGTGCTTCAGCAAGATGCTGGCTGAATCCATGGCCTGGCCCTTTTTAACAGAGCCATTCTTCAGGTTTTTGAGGGTGAGCGAGATGCAGACATCCCCGACTGAGAGTTTGGAACATGGCAAATCAAAGAGCTGGCTGGTTCTCTCGGGGCAGCATGACGACCAGCCTTGTCCAAATACAAAAAAAGGATATTCTACCAAGACTTCAACGCTGACCTGTGGAAACAGAAGAGAGAGAAGACGGAGAGGGGGAGGACAGGAGGAGAAAAAGAAGGAAAAGAAGAAAAAGAAGAAAAAATACTATGAAACTATTTGGCTTTTAGTCATGGACATGAGGTGTAACTTAAGTATGCTAGCCACCCAAAAAAATCAGAAATAATCACTGCATGATCATGTACTTACCACATACAGTTACAGCAGAAGCCAATGACAAAATGGTGAATCTGAAAGGCTACTCATGGATTCATTTATCACTTGTTGAAATGAATCCATTAGCAAGTATTTAATGAGTTCCTGCTATGTTCTTAGCCCTGTGCTAGGCACTATGGGGATTTATGAAAGTAATATAAGATGTGGTTTCGGTGGTCAAGGAAAGCATGTATTAGTTAAAAATACATGGCTAATAACGTGGAACAATTAGAAAGTAATTTGTGAGCACATGGATGAGCTATGATTCCTTCAGGGTGGGGAATTCCAAGTATGACAGATCCCATAACCAATGCAGATCACACATCATCTTTGATTAGGGAATTGCTTAAGGTACCTAAAGGTTAAAAATGACTTGTCCAGGGTCACAAAGTTAGTGAATGTGAGAGACAGGAGATGGACTCAGGTTGTCCTAACTCCAAACCCTGCTCACTGTGCCACACTAGCTATAGAAGACAGACTGTATTTAGGGTCTACGTGTTACAGCACAGATAATGTATTGTCAAAGAAGGCTTCCTGAATTGGATGGGCCTTGAAGAACGTGTAGGATTTGGAGCAGCTGAGGGGAAAGAGGACACCATCCTAAATAGAAACTATGGTGGCGTGTGGGCCAATGAACATTAATTCATGCTGTCAGATCAACCCACCTATAATGGAAAACTACAACACACAGCACTTCTCTTCATCTATTGCTCATAGAGAGACATAACTTAGGTGCTGTGAAGAGACAAACAAAACATTGTCACTGACAGCAGTGCTTAATAAAGGCAGGAACGTGGACTGAAGGGATGGAGGATGATGGCCAAGGCCTCTTCACCTGGCCCCAACTGCACTTGCATGTTAATCAAAGAGGCTTTTGTTACTGGGGGCTTACCCGGCCATCCCAGCTTCTATGGAACTCTCTTGGTTTTTGGTTCTGTTTGAAGTGGAGTTCCTGAAAAAGGTTTTTTGAGACTCAGTGTAGGGGAGTAACAAGGTCTTGCTGAAGTTATAAGGAATTTCCTAAACCCTAAGTCACAAAATTGTCTCTGACTAGATACTTGGTAACAGTATCAGACACAGGGCATTTAAAGAATAATCTTAGTCTGAGGTGTTTTTGTTTTATTTTTGTTGGTTTTGTTAGCTTTCTTCGGCTAGGTGTTGTGAACCATAGTCTCACGTACTGAGAGACTGGCTAGCCTGCCATTGTCAGAGAAGGGCTTTCTAGTTACCACACCTTGGTAGATGGATGCACAGAGCAGCTCGGAGCTTAGAGTGTCCAAGAGATACCAGCAGAGACAACATAATACATATTCGAAAACACCACCAGAACATCATCAGACAAGATAAGCAGTTCCACAGTGTCAGACAGAGGTATGACTTGCCTCAGTTACACATACACTCTGGCCACCTGTTTTTTATAAGTATGGATGCTGGAGCTTCCCTCCCAACATTCTCTTTGCCATGCAACTGAATTTGGACTCAGTTAAAAGTATGGAGCTAAGAAGAAGGTGTGTTCTCTCTACATTGATAAATTAAAGAGGTGAAAGTAGGATAGGGAGGGTATGCTTTTAAAGGTATACTCACTACATTATGTCTTTCTAATAAAAATCTTTTACTTTAATTCTGACCCACTTTCTAGGCATGTCTTGTGATAGTCTCACTCATCCCTTTCCCACAACTATATTTTCTGTTCAGGTATTTTTCCATATTTTAGACATGGTCATTTCCTTTTAGTCAACTAACTTTAGCACCTGCCTTTTATTCCTTTGGATTCTTATTTATTTCCAGCTGTTCTTTCAAAAGATACCCTCTCTGTAGGCTTTCCAGATTGCAGATCAGGCTGTCATAAATTCACAAAAACAAGTCTTCTTTTGACTGAATTTGACTCCATTGGGAGAAACTATATCCTCTCACACATTTTCCTTGTCCCCACTAATCTGTATCATTCATTCAGGGAAAGGGAAGAGAGTTTTCCCTTTGCAAAGTAGGACAGTGTAGTGATGTGCCTGGAGGAAACAGAAGAAGATAATGGGCTGAACATCCTTATTTCTTGTGCCAATTATCTATCTGAATCCAACTATTTTTGATGGGGATGGGGGTGTGAGGTTCATCTTTTTTTAACTTATTAGTCCAGTGGACTGAGGCCATGCTCTGTCTCTGTGTCTGAACAATAAATGATCAGACTAAAACATCCATAGGAGGACAAGTGGTTGTGTCCATCAGTAGCCTTGGAGGATCTGATTTCTCTGGAATATTTAATCTCTTCAAAGTATTTACATGAAAAAAATCAACATAGCCATCCAAAGACACTAACAGAAAGTACATACACTTTGTTACAATCTGCATTTTAAGTCTGTATAAATAAGAAAATATTTATTTGATATTGACAAATAAATCTGTGTGGCAATTCTGGTTTATAAATTATTTTTTTTGTAAGCTATCTATAGTCTTCTTAGGATGGAGTTTCTCAAAAGCTTTCGTATCTGAATATGTTATCTATCACTCTGCGGTGGAATATAGGGGAAACACTTTCATCAATTAATTCTCAAATTATTTCTGACATCCTACAAGTTAGAAGACTTGTAGCTTTTTGTCCTTTCCCATAACACAATTCAAATAGTGAGTGGTAGGAGGAGAAGGTTTGCTGAATTTTCAGAGCTCAAAAAGCCTACTTATAAGAAGGACTGTGGAGGAGAGAGGAAAGGGTGAGAAGAGCAATAAAGGCCATGACTGAAATACACTAAATCTGTTGATATTAATGTCTTATTTATGTTTAGATAGTGGATGAGAGAAAGCCTTTTTTCCCCCCTACTTCAAAGGTCTTTTATCTCTCTTTTACAATTCTGGATATCTCATCCCAAAGGTATTCCCATGGCCCTGGAGATGTGGGTACTCTGACTCTACTTTTAGAGAAACTGAAGGTTAAATTTGACCTTCACCAAGGTCAAATATTCATATACGAGTCAGTCAATAAGCATTTATTAAGCACTTATTCCATGCCAGGCACTGGGGTAAGCGCAACCAAAGACAAAATGTAGCTCTGCCCATAAGCAGCTCCTGCGCGAATGGAGGGGACACCATGCAAACAACTATCGACATAAAAGATATATACAATATTGGTAGAAGGCTTTATTTAGTGGATAAAGGGAGGAAGAAGGAGGGATCAGGAAAGGCACCCAGCAGAAGATGAGAATTCAGTGGAATCTTAAAAGATAGGAAGGAAACAAGCACTTATTTGGGACCTACTATACATCAAGCACTGTGCTAAGCACTTTATAAACATCTCACTTGGTCCTCACAACAACCCTGAGATGTAGGAGTGATTATTATCCCCACTTTACAGTTGAGGAAACTGAGGTTAAGGGACTTGCCCACAGTCACAGGGCTAATAAGTATTGGAGGCTGGATTGGAACTTAGGTGGTCTTCACTCTGCCCAGCACTTTACCCAATGAACCACCTAACTTGTAAAGGAAAGAAGGAAGTCAGGGAAACAATTACATAAATAGAGAGTATGGGAAGTCCAGGCATGCAGTTAGTTCAAAGGTCTGGAGTCAAGGGACTTACAAGAGGACAAGGAACAGCAAACAGGTAGGTCGGTATGCCCAAATCACTCACTAGGTGAAGGGGAATAAAGTATAAGAAAACAGAAAAGCTAGGAAGGGGCAAGGCTATTAAGGGCTCTAAATACCAAAAAGATTAGCAGGAAGACCAGCCAGAAAGCACCTGTCATAGTCCAGGTGTGAGGTGATGAAAACCTACACAGCAGGGTGGTGGTTTTGTGAGTGTGGAGAAGTGGGTGGTTAGAAGAGACACCATGAAGGTAGAAATCATAAGACGTAGTAACAGGCTGAATGTGTGGAGTGAGTATGAGAGAGGAGTTGACAATGACACTGAGGTTGAGAGCCTTGGTAACTGGGAGGATGGCACTCCACTCAATAGTAATGGGGAAGTTCAGAAAATGAGAGGGTTTTGGGTGAAAGATAATGGGCACTGCTTTAGACATGTAGAGTTTGGGATGCCAGTAGGATATCCAGTTCAAAATGTCCAAAAAAGAGTTGGTATTGGAAATATGAAGCTAAGGAGAAAGGTTAGGGTTGGATATATGGATATGGGAATAATCTGCATAGAGATGAGGAGATCATTTATCAAGTAAGATAATTAGAGGAAAAAGAGAACAATGAAAACCTAAGAGGACAGAGAGTATCCATGAGAAGAGGGTGCTCAACAGAGTCAAAGGCTGCAGAGAGGACAAAGATGATTAGGTTTGGCAAGTAAGAAATTGCTGGCAATTTTCAAGAGAGTAATTTCAGTCAAATTAGGGGTTGGACCCAGGTTGTAATGGGTTTAGAAATGAGTGAGGGGAAAGGGAATAGAGGTATGGATTATAGATGGCTTTCTTCAGGGAGTTTAGCTGACAAGGAGACGAGAGATATAAGACATAGAATAACAGACATTCACTCTATAAAAACCACAGAGACAGCATGGTGTAACGGACACAGGTGACAGATGTGGAGTAAGACAACCTATGTTTGAATCCCCCTTTCTGCTACTTCCTAGCTCTGTGACCTTGAGCAAAATCACTTGGCCTACATTTCTTCATTTGAAAAAATGAGAGGGTTGGACAGTAGCCTTCTCAAGTCCCTTGCAGTTCTCTATCTATGACCCTATGAACTTAGATAAGCAATCATTTAGATTTTGCCTGAAGACGAGAACCCACTATCTCATGAAGTATCCCATTCTAGTTTTGAATACATCAAACTGTTTTTCCTTATATCAAGTAGAAATATCCTATTCTGAAATTGATACCTACTTCCTTTTTAGGAAGATAACTTGATTAGTATAGCAAGTTTAATTGCATTACTCATTGTGAATGTCATCCCCTTTCCCTCTACCCCCTCCTCCTTTTTTGAGGCCTGAAATATCATGATAACTATTTAAAGTCTCTCTATATTTTTCCCATGTGAATTTTACCTAAAATGTTTCCTCCTTCCATGTCAATTAAAATCTTCTTGAATATCTTGAACAAACATCTTAAAACACTCATAGCTAGTAAATTTGTATTTCAAAATAGGGCTCACCATCAGAATTTTTAAACATCCTGATGTGAATTTAACATAAAGAAAGTATATCTCACCAAATTTCCAAAAGGACATGAATGCTACATTCTATCCTCTTAGAATTCTAAACTTCAAAAACTACTGTTAGTTATAATAAGCCATTTTCTATTGAACAGAGATTATGTAACAATGCCATTACTTCTGAAGACAGGAAGCAAGTCCACTATTATTTTGAGCTGCATGGTCTTTACCATGGTACTCCTCCCATCATAGTTTAATAACTACCTAACGACAAGTTGTTGATTGTGACATTATACTAGATTTTGTGTTTTCAAACCAATTCAACAAATACTATAGGCAACTCACTGTGGGAAAATAGAAGAGATGTAGAAGACATAGTTCTTGCCCTGGGGGACCTTACAATCTAGATAAGGGGAAAGTCACACGTACATGATACAATATACTGAAACAAACATTTGCTACAGATAAAATATATTACAATATAATATTTCCAAATGAGTATCAACAACAAATGTTATAGTAGTATGGTTCAATGAGTACTGGAAAGTTAATGAAACAAGGACTTGAGCAGGATTTTGAAGGATGGAATGGGACTTCTACAGTAAAAGGGGAGGGGAAAAGGATGATAATGATTGGGAGAGGATATAAAACAAGAAATATAGGCATGAGAATAGTATGTGTTTTGGGTAAGGTTTAGAAAATGATGACATAAGTATGTAGCACTACAAAAAATTTTTATGCAATTAAAGCCCAATTTGTCTGGTTACCAAATGCTCTGATTTGTCTGTCAAGTCAAAACAGTTCAGTATAATGGAAAAGGAGTTGGATATGGAGTCAGTCAATCATAAAACCTCAGTTGAATACTGGTTCTGCCTCTTATTGTCTGGGTGATGCTGAGCAAGACATTTTGATCTCTCTGGATCTTCATTTTCTCATCTGTAAAATGAATTATTTGGACAAGCTTTTCTCTAACATCCCTTCCAGATCTAAAATATCGGATCCTACTCTTTGGTGAGATGGAGGGCCGGAACAGATTAGCTTCTATCCTGCCATTTCTTCTGAAGATCCTTCAGGCCTTACGGTGGGTCCTACCTTCATGCCTTCCCTCTAAAGAACCCTTATTCCATGCTGTCATCTAACCCACTGGCATAACATTAGGACCCTTGAGCCTTGCCATCTGCCCTACGAATGAAGCCCTTCGGGCTTTCAGGGCTTTCGTCTCCAAACTGAAGCTGAACTTTCTTGTATATATTGTCTCCTCCAATTAAAGTGTGAGCTCCTTAAAATCAAGGACTAGCTCACAGTTTGCATCTCTAGCACTTAACTAGCACTTTAAAAATATAAGTGCTTAATAATTTTTTCCTACTCATTCATTCATTCATTCGTTCGTTCATTCATTCATTTGTGCTGCTCTGGGAAATACAGGAAGATTACAATGATACCTATTTGCCACTAGAGGGTGATGTTCAAATGACACGTTGGCTCCTTTCAGGTCAAACACATAGGGTACATTTCCATTTAAGCAGCCCATCAACCTTCTTGGCCCACGACTACTGACTCTGTTTACCTTGACTCATTCTAAATGAATGAACAGAATCTGTAGTTCTTCCCTGTTCATCTCACGGAAGAGTTTTGAGAATAGCGGATGTTCAACTTGTGGGCAAGAGGTTCACCCAAGAAAGACCACATCTCTTGACCATAAGTCGGCCACTCCACTTCTCTCTTCCTCTTAGTAACATCTGTCAGATGCTGAGTTATGGTCTAATTGATTATATTTTAGTTATTTCCTATTTATGCCAGTGGTTTCTATGTTCCTTCCTTTTATTTAAGCTACTGCACATTTTAAGGTGCTAACATTTCACCTGGTTAAAACTTGATGAATAAAAGAGAAGCAAGATGATACAAAGATTAAGTTGGCTTCATTTTTCATCCTTTGGCCTCATTTCCTACTCTTTTCTCTCCAATTTCTAACTCACAATTCTCTCTCTATGATTCTCTCTTTCTCTCTCTCCCTCTCTCTCGTCATCATCATCAATCATCATCTTTAGCACTTTCAACAGCAAAGACAAAGTGGAAAAATTCTTTTCTGGTAGTTTTTATATCAAGATCCAAATACATCTATTCCTGAATGATTCTTTTTTATCAAATTTATATCACTCTGGTCATCCTCATAACTATTTATTCTCTCTTCTAAGTCTATTATTTCTTAGTCTAATGAATGAAACCATAGCCAGGATCTCAGTTGGAAATGACGTTAGAGATCATCTCATTCTATCTCCTCATTTTACAGATGGCACACATGGCAGAACTCTAACTTGAACTGACTCCCTAGAATGGAAGCTAGAAGACTCAGTTATATTCAAATAACATCTCCACAATTTACTACTTAGGCAACTTTGGGCAAAGTCACTTAACATCGCTGGGCTGTGCCCTCGATTCCCTCCGTGTGTAAAACAAAAGGAATTGCACGAGATTATATCTCAGGTCTCTTTGTGCTCTAATTTTGTAATCTCAGGGGACTATCCCTCTGTCAAACTTCCTCTCCCTGTTGCTGCTGGTTTTTGTAATAAAGCAACCTTCTTTCCCCAACCTACCACAACACCTAGACGTATCACCAGTTCATGCTTTCATTCATGGGAGCAACAGCAGGGTGGGAAGGAAACTCTTATCTGCTGATATCTAAAGAAGTCCTAATTATGTACCATCTCCTGGCTGGCTGGTAACTCACCTTCTATGCATTTTTCCGAATTCAGTGTGTGCTAATCAATCAACAAGTCAACCAGGAGGTATAAGCACCTACTGTGTGTGTGTGTGCGTGCGTGCGTGTGTGTGTGTGCGTGTGTGTTGGGAGAGGGAGAGGAAAAGGGCCAGGTCCTGGGAAGTACAAAACTGCATAGGGAAAAAAACCAGCCAGTGAATATCTACTGCATCCAAACAGCTCTACATATACACACATATATTTATATTTTGTTTGATTGTATATTTCAGCCTTAGATTAATCTATGTGTACATACACACATATGTGCACATCACCAGAAACAAGATGCGGAGAAAACAAAACGTCTGTTGTTAAAATATGTCTCCCTTTTCCCTACCAAGAGGGCCATGTTTTCACAAACGGGAAGGGCATCTGTTTTGTGCTTAGTGCTCTCCAAAAGAGAAAAAATCCTGCCGAGAGCAGGGGAGCAAAGACGCCTGGCTCCACCCGGGTCAGGGCAGGCATCCTCCTTGCAGGTTTTGATTTTGCCTTTGGGAGGCTGCTCATTTGGGTTCCACTGACATGACTTCATCTTGTTTATACCTGCAGAGAAGAACCCACTTCTCTTTTAAGTCCCCCTTTTTCTTAAGCATCCTTTTGAAACCAATAAAACCAGGACATTCTATGTCAATGGTGAAAGAGATGAGAGAGAGATCTATTGATTTCAGTGCTTAAATATCATTAATAAAACAGTCCAAACTTCTCTGTGGAGTATGTGAATATCTGTGCGTGTTTCTATGTAAGTCACTTAATCATGCTAATTTCAAGTCTGACTCAGTGTTTGCTGGAAGTCTTTCAGGTTGTTCAGCAAACCCAGGCCCTGGTGGGCACCCAAATAACGCTGACAAATCATGCTGTAAACACAAACTTGAAATGAAACATCCATCAGGATGAGGTACACATCCACAGCAGCCGCTGTACTCGCACAGAGCTCGGATTGTGACACGGCACGCGCATTAGGACCTGAAGCACTGCCTTCCTGCCATGCCTCCTTTGACAAATCAGGAGGTGCACACCAAAAGGGGTTCTGACATAACAGATTTTCACTGGACTAAAACATGCATTGCAATGGGCCTGCCCTCTGGGGGTCAACAGAGTTTCCACAAAGGGCTGACACCTAAAGAAAACGGTGGTAAAAACACAGTCAAGAAACATGCACATTAAAACAAAAGCCATGCTCCCTTCTCCACTCCACGAAACTGGTATAGTTGTTTAACATGAAGACTAGTTTCAGTAGAAAAGCAAAACAACACAAAAACACTGGCCTTGGAGTCAGAGGACTTTGATCCAAATCCTCCTTCTGGCACTATCTCTGACTTTGGATAAACTACTTAAACTCTTGGTCTCAGTTTCCTCATCTGCAAAATGATGAGTTTAGGCTAGATGACCTCCGAGGTTGCTTCCATCTCTAGATTGTGGTTACCAGGGTCAGAAAAACACGTGTGGTCATCATTCTTCTTATGTCTGTGTGAGGACACCAACGAGGACATGCACAACCGTCACCAATAAGACACTGCTAAGGTTAAGCAAGATCCCTCACCAGCATTCAGCACACCGCTGCCAAGCACACAGGAGGTGACCACTCCATATTCCCTGATTCAAAGCCTGGTTGGTATATTTCAAGGTTGGCAAACAGATGCATGTTGGCGGCTAAAAGACTGTGTGGGCTTCTATGCTGTTTGCATTAAGTCTCCAGTTATTTTTAGGTGCTAGCTAATCCATGAAATGCATAAAGCTGCCATTGATGACTCACAGTCCACAGCAGTCAAATTAAAAAATAGTGGAGTAGAAGAAAAGCCACTGGTAGACATGTGGTGCTTTAGGATACCAAAGGCAGTACCCTTGCATTCACACACACACACACACACACACACACACACACACGCACACGCACACGCACACGCACACGCACACACACACTCACGCAAAGGAGAGACAGGACAAGAGCCTGGAATGTATTAAGCAGCTGCCAAGTCAGGTAAAGGAAACAGTCACTTGCTGAGGCTCTAGGAAGCAACAGAAAGGCGTTGTGATACACATAGTATTTAAGAAGAAACATTGAGAAGAATCTGCTGCCCCAAAGCATTTTATAAATATTACTGAATACAATTCTACTAAGCAAAGTTTTTAAAATACTCTTCAGAAATCCTGTGATTGTTGTCGTGTGTGTGTGTGTATGTGTGTGCGTGTGTGTGTAAGAGGTAGGGAAAGGAGGCTAATTAGTAGTCAAGACAAGGAATCCCCTGGTCTTTGTATGGGAGCAAAGGAGAAGTAGCCAGTCGCAGGCCCCTCTGTGGGTGGCCAGGTCTTTCTGGAAGAAGCAGGAATCCACTTGGATAGTTTCTGCTTGGGTCTTTTCATTTGCTCAGGGTGAGACATCTGCATCCCTGGCCTAAAGGTCAGCTCTGGTTGGGTGTTTACTGCCCACAGTCTATTACAATGGGGATTCTTTGGGGGCATCCGTAAATGATACTGGAATGGCTGCTGATGTCCTTTTCAAGTTTAAGTTCCATGATTCTGCTTTTAAATATATATGCATTTTTTTTTAACACAGAGAGGCAGTGTACTGTATTAGATAATGTAATGGACCTGGAGTCACAAAGACCTGGGCTCAAATTTTGTCTCAGACTCTTATCATGAGCAAGTCCTTTTAACCTCTCTGGGTCTCAGTTTCCTCATCTGTGAAAGGAGGAGGCTGGACTTGATATTTCTAAAGATCCTTTCCGGCCCTAAATCTATGATCCTATATCATACTGTCCCAAAAGTTAAATTCATGGAGACAGGAAAGGTGGTATATTCTGTATTTTTTGTTTTTCCATAGGGTTATTTGGCATGACAGAGTGAGAATTGAAATCTAGGCCCTAAACGCCCCAATTCACTGGAGTTTCCTCTGTTTATGATTTTCCAGTGATTGTTCAGTTAGATATAGGCTTTCATGGAAATGAACCTTGAGTTTCCTTTCCTGAAACATGTATACATGTGTACCCAAAAGCCGCTTGGTCACTTACCATTATAACTAGTTGAGTACAAGCAGACTAAAAAAAAATCTACTGTGCTTTTTAGATAAATTAAGGCTTCTCTGTCAGCTTTTTGGTACAAAACTTCCTTTCCTTCTAGAGGCTTAGATTGAAGGACAGACACCATAATGATTCTTCTGAGCTTGATTTTCCCCAACCTCTGGGTCAGCCTTACCCAAAATGGAAGAAGCCACTCTGTGATGCTTACCCCTTCTCTTCCAGGTTGCAGCTGTTTCAACTGGTGATCCTCTAGCCCAAGGGATGGAGGCTGCTACACAACACAGATCTGTGCATTAGGGGTATCACAGTAGGCAATGATTCACAAGGGAAGCAGGTTCTGTCTGCCAGCACACTGGATCACTCACCCACCACAAAAGGCCTCCTTGCTCTTAGTGGTGGGTGGCTCACACCACTGATTGCCTGTCATTCTAGGAAGAGGGTGCCCTGACCCTTTGACCACAATGATTAGTGAATGCACAGTGATTATAAAAAGGCCAAGTAAATGCCTGCAATGCCTGGCAGTGGACAATGACTAAAACTTTCTTCTGTTTCTCCTTCTGTTCTAAAGAATAATGAACAGTGAGAAATGACAAGGCTTGCAAAGGGAGAAGGAATTGTGTGTACAGAGGAATACTGTGCTGGGAATGGTGAAACCTCAGAGACTGTGGTGAATGTGGTTATTTTGGATTTTTTTTCTATACTGCAGTGTCTGGATCTTCAGCTGGAGACAACATTTTATAGCATCTCTCCAAGTAATGATTAAAATCTTGACTCCTTAAAAATAAAACAAGTCCACATTTTTATACAAGATGGGTTTGGTTTCCCTTGCATGGACTAAATTAACATGTTGTTGTTCAGTCATTTCAGTCTTGTCTGATTCTTCATGACCCCGTCTGGGGTTTCTTGGCAAAGATACTGGAATGGTTTGCCATTTCCTTCTCTAGGTCACTTTATAGATGAGGAAACTGAGGCAAACAGGGTTAAGTGACTCACCCAGGGTCACACAGAAGGTAAGTGCCTGAGGCCAGATTTGAACTCAGAAATATGACTCTAGAATCAGCACTCTCTCCACTGTACCAGCTTGCTACTCTAATGTTACATGAAGGCAGGACAATGGAAGTCTTCCATTTCCCCCCCCAAGGTTATTTGTGGTGTTGGTCAATGTTGGTAAAAACTACAAAGGGTTTTTTAGGACAGGAAGAAAAGCACAGAGAGACAGAGTTTGAAGGGCCTGGCTCTGGTCCGTCTGCTAACAATTCGATCCTGGGGTGCCTGATCAATCAGCTAGGCAATGCTTCAAACCTACTTGGAGACCACATGTTGGTAATGACCTCTTCCCCTGGACTCTAGATTGCTCATGCACTTCTCTTATTTATGTACTTATAAAATGTCATTTTATGTTAAAATTATTTCTGCATGTGTCACATCACTCTGTGAGGCTTCAAGTCTCATGAGGATAAAACTTCTTATTTGAATTATCTATCTCCCAGTGGAGAGATTGCAACTGATCAATCCGTCTGTTGGACTGAAATGAAAATATAAAATAAGGAATATGTGTTGGCTTATCCAATGTCACAAGGCTAGTAAGTTACAGAGCTGAGAGTGGAGCCCACATCTGTCAACTTATAGGTCAGTGCCAAATCCTGCTTTTGTAATCAATGAGCTAAACAACGTGGGAAAGATGTATTGGACAGCAGCCTAACAATCATTCTGCACCTAAGAATGAAAAATAAAGATACAGAGAATAATGAAGGTAGAAATTGTGAAGATAAATATTGTGGAACATTTCCTTTTTTCTGAGGATTTAGGCATAAAAGACCATAATTCTATTCATCTTTAACCACTCCTTTCCCTTATTCCCACAAAAATCAAAACACAATAAAACATCATAATTCTGATAATTAACCTAAATAATATCCTGTGGTTGGAAGCATTGTCCATTTTTTACCCACTGTGATGAAATGGACTCCTCAGGCATGGGGAAGAAAATCCGCACTGAGGGACACCACAGAGCTGGACAGGGACTCCCACAGCACAAAAGCTAAATTAAGCCTACAGATTAGTCATACTTCTATGTGACTTTCTCTGTGGACTTTGGAGTCATCCCTTGTGAAAAACGCAGCTGGTGAAGTATTTTAGCTGTGATGATGTAAGCCTGATTCTGATATGGCTCTCAGGAAGGTGACAAATCGTTTGTGGAGTTAGTGCCTCGCAATTCTGTTCTTACCGCATGAAATCCAAGACACCCCTTTTAGCAGTGCACATCATGTTCTTTCCTTCTATGTAAAAGATTTTCCCAGCATGCACTGAGACAACACAGGGGGCTGTGCTGACAGATCTGTGAAAAAGATTCCACACAAAGTCTACCTACTAATTTGCACCTCTGCAGAGTGACTAGTGGTCTGGCTGTAAGGAGAGAAATGAGAGCAAGGATTTGAGTACACGTGGAAGGTGATTTATCTATCTCTTACACTCTCATTTTGAAGAGTACTGAAAAGGGGAAAATACAAACAGATATTTCCTAACTGAGAGCTGCCTAGTGGATCATGAAGCCTGAAAAGGAATGTGAAGGTTACACATAGTTTACATGTTACCGATGCCATTGGGGATTTAGACCGTAAACACCACGTAACTAACCCTGCTTCCCCTTTCTTCTGTTTCTTAAAGGAATTCTGTCAAGGAACATATTTTAAAAAGAATTTCCTTTCCAAAGTCACTACTGCTAAACCCACAGTGATAGAGAATTGGCCATGAGGGCAGGAAGACCTGGGATCATGTTCTTTCTCTGACATAAACTAGCTGAGGGCTCTGGGAAAGTTAGTTAACTTCTGAGTGCCCCCAGGCAACTCTCTAAGATAGGAAGTCAGAAACAAGTTGCTAGTATGAATTAGAGAGAATTTCCACCCTAGGAGCTCCCCAGAGATGTGATGGCAGTTCTTGGAACTCACAAATAATAAAAAAAATTAAATTAAAAATACCAGGAAAAAATTGTGTGTTAACTCTACAGACCTACAGCAGTCCAGGTGCCCTATAAAAAGTTACCTGTACTACACTGTCATCTTTTTAAAACTTTATTTTAACCCCTTAAGAAGAGGTAAGTAATAAAATAGGGGATGATGTTAAATTCTGGGGAAATTAATGCTTGTTTATCATTTTTAAAAGAAAAAATAATTAAAATACGGACTTATCCATTTTTTAAAAGATCTGAACTTTTTAAGATCTTCCTGAGTATCATTATATGCAGGGGCAGCCAGGTGGCACAGTGGATGAAGCACTGGGCCTGGAATCAGGAAGATTCATCTTCCCGAGTTCAAATCTGGCCTCAGACACTTGCTAGTTGTGTGACCCTGGGCAAATTGCTTAACCCCATTTGCCTTGGTTTCCTCATCTGTAAAATGAGCTGGAGAAGGAAATGGCAAACTACTCTAATATCTTTGCTAAGAAAACCCCAAAACAGGGTCATGAAGAGTCAGGCACAACTTAGCAACATTATCATCATAGGCGTCATGCAGAAAGAAATTTGTAACACAGAGACAGAAAATTTGAGATGGTTACTAGGGCCTGGAATACTTAGCAATAGATGGGATGTTCCTTAAAGCCATAAGGCCACCACTTTGGGTCATTCATGTAACATTTCTGGAAAATACATTGTAAAATAATCATCCCTCTCACCCCAATCTTCTTGATTTTTTCCTTTAAAAAACACATACACACATACCAATTCAAACCCAGCACAATGTATAAGCAAGTCCTGACTTTTCAACATATCAACTCTACTCCTTTTAAATCACTTTCCCTTTAAGATCTCAATGGGATTCTGTACCATTTTGGTGCCTTCAAAGTATTCGATGGAAACATGCCAAGAAGATTCTTTGATTTCTAGTCATGGAAATTCAAAGCCTTGACCAAATCAAATCCATTCGACCTAACAACTGATTTAAAGGAACCTGAACAAGGGCATTGCTATTCATTAAAAATAAGCTATGGAAATAAATCATTTCAAAGAATTTAGGGGATAGGAGGAAAGAGGGAAGAAATACATGGAAACCAGGAAGGGAAGTTTTAGCTGTCATCCTGTTTTGGATTTCTCGTTCCTATAGCCAAGGAGATCACTCATGTCTGAAGTAGCAGTGTGATCATAGCCTGACCAGAAATCATACAGTTAGAAGGAGAGGGGAACTTAGGGGTCTTTAGTACAATCCTATCACTTTACAGATAAAGGAACTTAAACCTCAGAGAAACTTATTCAAGGTCAAACAGGTAACAAGAGTAGGAGCTAAGATTTAACCCTGGACTCCAAATTCAGCACGTTTCACTCCAACACTCTGTATCAGCTATTACTTCATTTTCTCTTGAAATAGGGAAAATAGATCAGTTTAAACTTAGGCTTGGAGAAGACAGGTCTTTACACTGGACTTATTCTTAAGCACAAACGAAAAGACAATCTCCCCCCAGCTTGGCCGAGAAGTCCATCCATCTTGTGAGAAAAAACAAAAGAAAAAGTGGAGCATCTGAAGTGGGTATGTGACTGCTCTGGGGTGAACATTACCTGTGCTCGATGTTCTCCCACTGCAAACTGGATTACTGCAATGCCTGGGGCAGGGCTGTCTTCAATCCTTTCAACGGTGCTGGAGTCTATTTTCAGGTCATTGCTAATCTCAGCACTCTGGATGAAGTCTTCTGTTTTTAAGTCCTCAACCTTCTTCAGCTCTCCATTGGCCAGCTGGATGATTGACCCTTTCATGAAGTAAGGGGGCAGTGTTGGGGGAACAGCTGCGGAAGATGCAATGGACTGGACCACGGGGAGGTGGATCTGGGCCTGTACCATGGCTGGGTAGGCTGCCTGAGCGGCCAAGGACTCCGCACTGAAATTCTCGCTCTTGGGAATGGTGGTAGTGACAAACGTATGAGGCACTGTTGCAAACTGTGGAGATGAAGTGACAATGGCAGGGGCTACTCCAGACGGCTCCATGTCGGTGCCGCCCACAGGGATGAGCAGAGGCTGGGTCCCAGGGATCACCAGATGCTGCGGCAGGTTGCCGGCATAACTGATTGCTTGCTGTTGGCTGCTCAGGTAGCCAATGACAGGCGGCTGAGTCCCTGCATAGAAGGCTGGAAGTCCGACAGGGAGGGGGTCCGAAGCACTGTGGGTGGTCTGGATGACGGTATGTGGTGACAGTGTGGCCACGGCGGCCTTCACACCCTCAGGGCCCAGAGCCTGCTGCGGGGACAGAGCATAAGACCGGTGACTGGGCTTTCCTAAGTGGAGGCTGCTCTTATCATTGAGGGTGGATGGGGAGGCCTCTCGGTGTGTGACCTGCTGGACTTCCATGTCTGTGGTAGGTGTGTTGCTATTGGGTAAGACCATCACGGAGGCCCGTGCCCCTGATGAATCACGGGTGCTATAGTCAGCAGGGCTTGAGTGGACCACAACATGTCTGGTTTCATAGTGGTGAGAGGCCGTCTTCCCACTTGCCTTCATGAGGCCCAGGTCTGCAGAGGAGGGGACCCCGTATCTCCGGCTCTTCTCCATCTCACCATTCAGCATTTCTTTGGCCTGGATGGCCTGTTGTAGCCTGCTGTTCTCAGCCTTCTTAGTGGATTCCCGGGGAACAAAATGACCACCAGAGTCTGTGTATTGCACCACCACCTGGGAGGAAGGCCCCAGGGTAAGTGTGTGTGGGATCATTGTCTGATGGGGATGCAGGTGGACTGGGATGGCTGGAGGGGACATGGTACGCCCAGCACTTTGGGGAGAGCTGGAGATATGGACATATTGGTTCTGCTGTGTGGGTGGTGGGGACCCTGCCGTGATAAGCCCTGGAGTCCTGATCAAATGCTGCTGCTGCTCAACCTTGTGCCCCGGCTGCTGGCTCAAGCTGCCTACATTGGCTAGCAGAGTGGAGTAGGCCTCCAGGTGGGAGCGCTGTGATGGAGTGGTGGCCACAGCAGCAGAGGCCACGCCACTGGTGGCAGGATTGGCTGGAGGGGAGATCAGCTGGGAGGGGATGAAGCCAGCATAGGGCCCACTATACTGGGAGGACCCGATGAACTGGAAAGTATGCGGCAAGTGTGTGTACTGCACAGGGGACACTGGGGTCCCTGACTGTGGGGGAGGGTACACCGCAGGGAGCGTGGTAGTGGCTGGAACAGACCTGGGGGCACTGGGTGGAGAATAATCCATCCCTGTGGACAGTGACTTGTGTAAACCTATTCCCTGCTGTAAACCAAGCTCTGTTGCCGAGGTCCCCCCAGGACCGGGCCTCCCACCCATGTTGCCTTGTCCACTCTGAGTGCTGGGGAGCCATGTTAAGCTCTCGGCCCTGTGGTTGTCGTTTGGCACGACCACTGGTTTCTCCTCCGATGGCCGGCTAGTGGCAGGAATCTCACGTTTTTTGGGAGGCAAGCATTCATTGCTCCGTTCTTGGTTGGATTTCATTTTTCGCCGTCCCCCCTCCACTGTAACTGCTTCACTGTCTGGCTAGTTCTGGTTTCAGTCTGGTAAATGGAGAGTCGCATTTGATTTCTGAAGGGGATCCAGAGACTTCATGAGGAATCATCTCCCTATGAGCACAATCTTCCAACAGCTGCTCTGGATTCTGGAAAAAGAAAGGGGGCAGTGAGGCAGGGGGGAAGGAAGGAGGGAGAGGAAATCATAATACCAGTCCTGGGGTTGGGTTGGGAATCCCAAACAAAATCAAGAAGAGCCCTTCCGTTATTAATGGCATTCCCAAGATCCTATTTATAGCCATAGCATAAAAATAGAGACCTCACAGGCCATCTCAGTTTACACATTATGAAAATCATTAAGCAAATCAGAACTTTTACAAGATATAATTTTGCTGTAGTTATGACAACTTCTTATAATTCTCTTTCCTCATGCCTCTGCCTCTTTCCCAGTCTTCATGGTCAGGAGACACTGCATTTCACATACTTTAGCTTCACAAGTATTAACCCCTCCTCTTTCCCCTGCCCTGAACACACACTTTACCCTTTGCATCCTCCCTGGATGACTGAACAAAACCATGGGAAGGATGCTCTGAGTTCAAGACAACTATATGAGCTCCCAAAAGATCCATGTGCTGGAAATGAAAGTCTGGAAACAGTCTCAAAGGATTATTTCTGCATTCTTATCATCTCCCAGGGTCCATGTTAAGCATGCATTAATTGGACTCCCCTAGCACATACAAACACCTCTCCCTGAAAATTCAGGACAAGGAGACACAAATAATTCTCATCCCTAAAATACTTTTTCAGCCTATGCAGCCCTGTCATTCATTACCAATGAGTAAAATAACTGTTTCAAGCTGATCAGGACTGATTTGATTTTATTTCTTTGCATAATAGGGTTGGCAATTTAAAAGCTTTCTTGGGAGGGTCTGCTCACTGGCTACTGCCTTTCTTTCCTTCCTCTCCCTTCTCCTATATCTTAATATTTGTAAAATTGTCCACCCACAGTTAACTCAAGCAATGAAACCCAAAAGGAAGAAAACCTCCTTCAGATAAATTGTACCTGAATATTTAAAACTGTGAAGGCACCAGGACAGTAAGTCCTGGGCTGCTAGTTCTTTACTGGATCTTATTTCTGTTTCTTAGTAACCACTGAACCATGAGTCACCACAACTCAGCTCAGCTGTTTCATGTAACAAACAGATTTCCACCTGGGCAAGGGCAGAATATTTAGCAAACCAATAAGAATGACCATAACAAGAAGCAGATTGAATTTAACTTCTACAGGAAGTGACGGCTCAACTTAGTAATCGGGGCTATGGCCCTGGAGAAGCAATAGGAACCGAAGCTCTGCAATTTAAAACAGTCTTAGCCAATACTTGGGGCTGGCATTCCTTACTTATGCTCTTTATTTACCTGGCTTAAAAACAACCGTTATTTCATCCTTTCTTGGTTAAGACTGTCAAGAGAGAAGAAGCAAGTGGCCTTCAAGACTCTTCTCTGTAGTGGTAAATGATGTACTCTTCTGGCCCCACTGAGCTTTCGTTCCCCACACATCCTCCCCTCCCAACATTTTCTAATGTTGCTTGTCAATTTTTGTTTTTATTTTTGGCCAGGGTTTAGCATTCCTTGTTCAAATTCTTTCAAGGGCAGATTCAAGTAAACAAGTAATTATTTGTTAAACCCTTGCAGTACTCAAGGCATGATGCTAAGGACTGTGAACATAAAGAAAAAAAACCAAAGGTTTTTGTTCTACTTAATTTAAGAAGAATATTGCACAATCTGACTTTGGAAGTCCCTCCCTCCCTCCCCCACTCCCTTACTCATTTTCATGATCGATACTAGAGGTGACATCTCACACTAAAGGACTTTTAATCAATAAGAGCACTGCTTGAAAGGCAGAGAGGTACTTTGTAGAGCAGATATTTATGGAAATTGAAGATGATGTGGAAGATCTAAGATAAGAGAGTGTATTTTAAATTTGTGCCTGAAACTGAATTTTGGCAACTGTTGCCCTTATAAGGTGCGTAGGTAAGTACATTTCTTAAGACTCTCCAATAATGCCCAGAACATGATTACCTCCAAATAACTGTTCATTTTTGATAATTTTGTGGCATTTGAAACACTAACATTGAAATTAAATCTATCAACATGCATTTATTAAATCTAAATTATTCATCTAACTTTAAGTAACTCAAGAGTCACTACCCTTTGTTTTTTCTGTGATTTGCTGTTTTTTTGTCTTTAAATCTACTAAAGGAAATAGATATGTATACATATATATATACACATATATATGTGTATATATATGTATATATATATGTATATATATATGCACCTATGAGGCGTGTGTGTGTGCTGTTTCTTCCTCCAACTCCTCCCCATCTCCTGTCCCATCCCATCCCATCTCAAGCTCACAAGCCAACTAACTAAAAGTACTCATTAAAAAGATTGTCCTCAAATTAAATGTTCTAAGCTCCCCCTGCTGGCTAGATAGCAATACTGACCTAGTGAAGACTGATAAGATTTTAGTACAGTTCCATATGCATTTATTAAATGCCTACTATGTGTGAGGCACTGTGCTTGGTATTGGGATACAAATACAAAACTGAAATAGTCTCTACCCTCAAGGAATTTACATTTTATTGGAAGGATATAAGAGTTAGACACATAAATATATGGAGGAGGCTCCAAGCACCGATACCTGGAGAAAGGAAAGGCTTTGCATAAAGCAGATGGCTCTTGAGCTGAGGACACCTTGAATGAAGCTAGAAATTCAAAGGTGTGGAGGAGAGAAGGGAGTGCATTCCAGGCATAGGTGACAGCTGAAGCAAAGGCACGGAGGAGAGAGACAATGTCAAGCTCAGGGAGCTGTAAATAGGCCTGCCTGGAATGTAGAATTCATGAAAAGAAATAATGTTAAATAAATCTGGAAATAGAGGCTTGGATCAGACTGTGGATGGCTTTATATGAGGGGTCTGCATGTTATCCTACTGACAATAAGTAGTAACTGAAATTCCTGGAGGAGAGCAACAAGGTCAGACTTCTGTCTAAGGAATGCTAATTTGGCTGATTTTGACAGGAGTATCAATTTATGAAGAGAGAGAATGAAAGTAGGGTTGTCAATTAAAAGACTCTTTAATAATCCAAATCAGAGATTATGAAGACTTGAAGTAATGTAGTGATCATGTAAATAGAAAGAAGGGGGTAGACTCAAGGTAAGTTGTGGAGGTAGAATTGATAAGTCAAAATATCTGCCAACTATTTGGACAACATATTGGGGTAATGTGAAGGAAAGTGAAGAGTAAAGGAAAACTATAAATATGTGAACCTGGGTAATGTATTCAAAATAGGGAAACATGGAGAAGTGAGTTTAGAAAGGTAGATAATGAGTTTCATTTCAGACATGTTTGATTTGAGATGCTGATAGAACATTCAGGTTAGAGACGACCAGTAGACAACTGTCCATGTTGGGCTAGAGTTCAGGAGAGCGATCAGAGCTGAGTAGACCCATGTAGGAGTCAGAGATTTAGAGATGATCATTGAATCCATGGGAGCAGATGAAAGTACCAACCACACAGAAACATGTAGTAAAAGAATACACAAGATGTTCCAGAACAGAGTTTAGGGGACATCTACACTTAAGAGGAAGAGGGAGATGGGTGATGGTCCAACAAAGGGACTGAGAAGAATAGTCAGGAATGCAGGAGAATGCAGAACCAAAAGAGTACAGTATCATGGAAGCCAAGAAAGAAAAGAGGAGTGAGGTAGACAAAGTCTTCAAGATTGCACAGTTGGTTAAGCCAGACTATGAAAGTCACAGCCTCTCAATACTACAGGCAATTCTCTGAGACTGTAAATTGTAGAGAAGGTACCAAGCTACAGAGCCGTGGGAGTTTCCTAAACCAAAGAATTCTCTATATCACTGAAATCATAGCTCCTGCATCTACCCCTTTAAAAAGAGTACATTAACTTTAGTAAAAATAGCAATAAAAATGTTCTATTGGTTTTTATAGCCCATTCTGATCTTTTAATCTTTTTTTATATTTTTCAAATCATTCTTAATGTTGTTCTGTGGCAGCCTGGTGTGTTGGCTAGAGAACTGTTCTCAAAGCCTGGAAGAATGAATTTCAAGTCTTGTCTGATGGATACCGGCTGTGTGTGCCCCTGAATAAGTTGCTTCATCTTTCAGTGAACTAGACAGAGAAGGTGCCAACCTATACTGGGTGGAAGGAATTTCCAAACCAGTGAAATTATAAGTCCAATCCTTTTATCTAAAGAAGATTTTACATAAATATTTAAAAATCAACCAAAATGAACAGTATCAATTTAATTCCTAGCTCAATGTAGCTATTTGTGTACTGAAAGAAACTTAAGAACAGAAAGGTTTTTTTTTTCCAACTTAGGAACCCTGATTTCATTTTTCCATACTTTTTAGCACTGCCAGCCTCTTGCTATGGTTCTACTAAATTATTTGACTTGTCATATTTGTATTCCCATTTCTTTCACATTCCTAGATATACTTAAAAGTTCCTAATATTAATCAGTGACCACTGTTGCTATCATCACTATTATTGATGATAATTCAGTTATAAAAGTTTATAGAGTACTTTCCTCATACTAACAGGATGAGGTGGATATCATCAGCATTACTCTCTCCACTGTAAAGAGGAGGAAGTTAAAGTTAGAGAGTTTGAGTGACCTATACAATATCACAGGAATAAGAGCCAGGACATAAAACCAAGTTCTCCCATCCTACGTGCGTGGGGCAGTATGTTTTGGAGCAGGCACCTGGGGCTGTAGGCACACAAGTCTGTGCATTAGAGGGGGTGACACAGGGGATGCTCAGGACAGCAGCTGGGCTCTGATATCCCTAGAAGCCAGCACACATGGAACGTCTCTGCAGTGTCTGGGTAGCCAGTGTCCCCTGGCGGCCTGCCCATGCTAGAATTCCTGGAAAGGCTCAAGGCGGAAAAATAATCACTTGAAGGAATCACCATCTGGATATGTAATGGTCCCAACTGAATTGTTCAGCAGAGGTCAGAATCTGTGTTTTCAAGAAAAGCTGGAAATGCCTTTCTGTAAAGCCCTTCCTAGCTCGATACATGCACAAAGAATGTCCTGCTTTAATGAGTAATTACATGCCAGATTAACTATCCTGGTACTCTAAACCCTTTGTTTATCCACAGTGCTGGCCAAAGGCAGGGAAGAGAAATCATTCTCTACAGCACCCGTAATAAACGAGTCTTATTTGTTACCTGGAGGACTTGTGTCTAAGGATGAAAGTGACAATGACTCCACTCAAGGGCACCAATGTGGAAAACCTTTAGTTTTTTGTTGTATATTGTGTGCGTGTGTTACAATTTTCAAATAGAAATAACACATTTTAAATGCAGAAGGAAGCCTACAGTTTATTTAGTGCAACTCCATATATTTTTCAAGTAAAGAAACTGAGGCCTGGTGAAAGGAAAGGATTTGCTCAGGACTGTCCAACTAAGCAATGGCATAACTGGGAGTAGAATCCAGGTTTTCTGATCTCCAGATCAGTAATGCTTCCCTAACACCATACCACCCCTCATACTTTCAATGTGTTAGGCTTTCATTGCTAAAAGCAGAAAACAACTTACTACTTACTAAGCAGTTGGAGCTTTGGGGATTTTTTAAAGGTCTCAATTTAAAATTATAATAATTCAGTAACTTTATTCACAATAGACAATCAAGTCTATTCTTTGCAAGTTACTCCTAACTCAGGATTAAAATGAGAATCTTGATGGTTCATTAGAAAATTCTCTTTTTATCCTCTGAACTAATCTATAATCTCTCTTACACCCATAATTCATACAAAAGAACTGATTTTTAATACTTAATATGTTCCCCTCTCTAACTGATTAAGGCAACCAGTTTTCTAATAGTTTCAAGGCATGGGTCACTTATTCACACTGTTCTGTTGGACAGGGAGGCATTATTTCTGCCCAATCTCCACATACAAATTCAATAAAATGAAAGATCATATACTGAGTTAAGGCCTGACACTTCTGGGTAGTGGTGAGTGGTATTTTTTCTTGCCCCATCTTACCTGCTTCTTCCATATTTTTTTTTTTTTGAAGAAAAAAATCCCAAAAGGTTCGGGTGGGAAATGTTGAATCTTCTTTCTACAGCCTAGTGAAATACGCTAGATCTTCCAAATGGATGCCTGCCAGTTGTCTATTCCCAAACATTCATTTTAGCCTTTCTTTTAATGCTTAGTTTAAGAATGGTCTAGTAACAGCCATACAAGATTTAGTTTGGATCCTATCAATCACAGGATGGCATGAACTCCCTAGAAAGCCAATAGCTGAGGTTTACTAATAGGGAATGTGGAAATCCTTATAGAGTTTGAAAAATGCCTTTTCAAGGCTGACTAATCCCTGGTCAGCCCTGACGTACTCGTTGCCCTTGCCTTGTCCATGTGCGCAACGAATTTATACAAAGCCCCCACTTGCCGCAGCAAATGTGCTACAATATTATTTTTACTGATGAGAAGTTTAACTATTTTAAAACATCAAATCATTATTACAATCTTGTTATAAACTGACAATTATTCAACCAAAACTTTTTGTCAGGGCATTAAAATGTCACCTCAGTACTTCTAGGAGATTCATTCTCCCTTGCTTTCTCTAATCTTTTAGAAGGGTTTAGTGTACAATTCTGAACTTCATTCAAATCCCAGCTCTGCTACCTAATGGCTGTGTGACCTTAGGCAAGACATTTCTTTTCTCTGAGCTTAAGAATTTTCACCTCTAAAATGGGAACAAGACTGCACTTTGCTTAGCATTGCAGTGAAAGGAAAGCACTTTAGAAGACGTGAAGCAGAATATAGACATGCTGCTGCGGCTACAATTACATTTATGAACTAGCCTCCTTCTCTTTCTCCTCTGGTGAAATGACCCAAAAGCAGACAGTAGGGAATAAGTAAAGAAATGTGGGTAATCTGTCAACTAAATTACAGGTTGTCCTTTTGTTATTATCTTTAATAATAATAACACACATTTATATGTATGTACATATGTATTTATTTACCAATAAAGAGGCATTAGTTGTAGCAAAAAAAAAAAAAAAAATACCCAGAGCCTCTGAGGTGAATCAGAGACATAAACTTAACAAATCAAATTTGCCTTTATAGGTATAACAGAGACTTGTAGGATGGGACCCAGTATCTGAATATGGATGAAGGAAGTTATTCCTTATTTAAAAAGAACAAGACATGTTTTTTAAATGGAGAAATACTATATATATATATATATATATATATGAAGAAGATATATTTGCGAGTAAATCTAGGAACCTGAGGGGGAGGGGAAATTTAGAGGACATTGGGATGAAGAACAATGGACACAGAAACAAAAATGAAATTGTCTTATGGTTATTCTATGTATCAGCTGGAAAAGAAAAGGAAATAGACAAGGAGTTTGGGACAGAAGCCACGCGTCCAGCTGGGAGGCAGGAGATAGAACTGAGTGAGACTTTCATTATCCAGATATCTTCTAGGGCTCTGCCAAATGCAGAAAAGCGGAAAAATTTCTTGGTGTTCTGGGCCACCTTTTTATTGGTCTGCTGTAACTCATCTCTCAATTTGATTGGTCACTAATATATCAATTTACATCTACTGAAGAAAGTCTAAGTGATAGAACAAGATTACATATAGACCAGATCTATTTATTACTTATCGTATGTTGGAAATGTCAGGACAATCACTGTTGTGGATGTAGGAGCTGCATGTTTAATTGTATATTTAGGGGGAAGGAAGAAGGGAGCAAGCATTTCTATAATGTTTGCTCTATGCCAGGCACTGTACTATCTCATTTGATCCTCACAGCAACCTTGGGAGATAGGGACTGTTATCATCCCCATTTTATGGCTGAGGAAACTGAGGCTGACAGAAATAAAGTAAATTGCTCAGTGTCACAAAGCCAATAAAATAAGTGTCCCAGAGGGCAATGAACTCCCTGACTCCAGGTTCAGCATTTTATCTGCTGTGCCACATAGCTGCCTGATTGAAAATAGCTGCAAGTATCCTTTTTTTCCATAGTATCCATTGATTAGAATTGACTCACTAGACCAGAGCATCAGGAGTTCAGCATCCTTTCTGGGAAATAAAGAGGTAGGGTTTCTCACTTGCTCAGCTTTTTAAATGAACCACTCATTGCTGGAGAGTCAGAATTTAGTCACCTATTCACTGAATATGAATCAGTCTCTTAGTTAAGATTTTTTAAAGACAAACATTGCTGTCAGAAAGAGTTGTTAATAGTATTCTCTGAAGTACATCATAACCACTTATAATGTATTATCTATTAAAAGCTTGACAGCTTCTGTCCCTTTTATCCCCATTCATAAGAAGTCCTACTGTATAGGTTTTATACTCTCCTCCTAATACAACACACACATTCTGTATGTCTCTCTGTCTCTGTCTCTCTCAATGGCAACTTCTCCCAAGGTCATTAAAAGGATAATTATTAGCACCTGCACTGGATAGGCTATGGCTGGACATTTCCTAAGTTTACCAGTTGTGTAATTCTTAGACTAATTATGATAAACTTCTTAGTTAAAGTCCTCCATACGGGTAATACCCCAGTCTTCCCAAGATTTCTAGGGGGTATTAAATGTGCATCAAAGCCGAGTTTTCTCAAAACTAATAATCGTTCCAGAAAGATTATACACAAGCTCAGACATGTGTACCCTGTCCAATCAAAATTTCTCATGCCTTCAAAGTCAAAGAGAGACGAGCATTTGCGGATACCCACATTACAAATAAGATCTTTATTTATGCAGAAAAGCAGCCCAGCCTCACGCTGCTCCACCAAAGATTCATACTTCCAAAGGACAATGCATCTTCTTTCATCTATACTATAGATAACGATAGCTAATAAGAAATGAAATTTCCTTATAGACCTAGGAGGAGCATCAGAGACAATCATATTCCAATACATTCCTCTATAACCTTGGAACCCAACTATCTATGTTAAGCCTTCCAACAAATTCTACCCATATTTAAGTCATGCCCTTGGTTCTGATTTCATTTTTTAATGTTAATGAGAACTCATTATTTAGCCATTTATTCAATTCAATAAACTTTTATTAAGTGCCTACTATGTGCCAGATACTGTGCCAAATGCTGAGTAACTTGCTCAGGGTATTTGCTATTCAAAGTTGGCAATTAAGAGCAAGGAAGAGTGAATACTGATTGAGCCTCTGAAATGATACCCTCAAACCCAGGGCATGTTTTGCCAGCCTTAATGTTGATTTCATCATTTAAAAGGTACAGGAACAAATGTAACCAACTCTTTTTAATCTGGACTGTGTTCTCACTAGTAAGGAGGAACTGGTTAATAAAATAAAATGACAGTAACCTCTCTGTAAAGTGATCATTTCATCTTATAAATTATGAAATTCAGTATAATCTGATATGTGTCCTATATTTCTGAAGAGCATATTTTAAAGGATTCAGAGAAATAGAATGTGACCCCATGGTTTAAAATGCTTTGCGATAAATAAGCCCAGAAGAGATGGGAGGAACTTAAAAATGAAGTTCATAAAATTCAAATAATTTTGGTGACAAGAAAAGAAATGAGAATTGTATAAAGAGCAAATGATATGGATGCAAAAGGAACTCACCAATCAATTTAGATTAATAAAAAAGGACAGATGATAGAAGCAAAGGTGGGTCACAGAGGATGGATACAAAAACCCCTGGTGTACTGTATTCAGTGATGGATACTGCATTTTGGAAAGGTCATCAATAGGCTGGTGAGCCTCCAGAGGAGGTGGCCAGTATGGTTCAGGCTTTAAATCATCCTTGTTGAGGAAATTAAAAAAAAAAACCTAGAATTTTCCAAAAGCAGAACACTAGAGGTTTTGAAGAAAGATTGAATGGCCATTTGTCAGGTATATTATAGAATGGATTCTTTTGATATGGGCTGGCTGTTTCAGTCTCCTCCTGATTCTGTGAAAAGTTGTCACCCTTTGACACTCCATGTAGCACAGGATGCAAGTATACTATGGGAGATGTTCTAGTTTTTGCTCATTTTAAACACTGTTGAAATTCCACATCCAATTAACCCAAACTATCAGTAAAGCCTTGGTTAGAATCCCAAAACAACAACTTTGTAAGCTGTGGGGTTTGTGGAAAGAAATGTGTATTTATAAGTAGCACATTCTCTATAAACATCTTGACTAAGAGTGGAAAGTGTGAGGGGGTAAACTAAGTATTTAGCTGTAAGGAATTAGCAGAAATAAGAATTCTTTCTGACAGCCTTAAAAAAATCAAGAGATTGATTCATATTCAGTGAATAGAAAGCTGAATTCTGACTCTCAAGCCATGAATGGTTTATTTAAAAAGCCAGGCAAATGGGAAACTCTCGTTTCTTTCTACTTTCTATTTATTTCCAAGAGAGGATGCCGAGCCCAAGATGCTCGAGCGAGTCATTTCTAATCACCAGTGAAATGGACAATGGGATGACTTGCTACTTGCAGCTGTTTTCAATCAGGCAGCCTGGTAATTACTGTAGCCCTCTCCTGTGGCTCACAGGAAGCCCAGCGTGGAGCCTCCATACACACTCCGTGAGTTGAATATGCTGCCAGATCTCCTACAGCAGTACTCTGCCGCCAAGTTATTCTTCCCGCCCCTCGCTCAGCTTCGTTAACTTAATCAGGTATTCATTCAAAAAAAAAAAAAAGAAGAAGAAGAAGAACCAACCCACAAAAAAGACACTCTCTCTGGAAGACAGCCAATGCCCTCTACACTGGGTGGCAGCAGATAAAGCATGTCAGCACAACGTGTGGGGAGGTGCAAGACCTAGTTAGAGAGACACTTCATAGTCACTGTTCTCTGATATGAACTCATTTTTTAGTATCTTCTGCATTTGCCTCCAAGAGTATGATTCAAATGATAATTCATCCTAGGTGCAGAGCATTTAGTTTAATTCAGTAAACATTAACTGACCCCCTGCTGTATGCACAACATTGCAACAGACCTGGGTGATGCAATGAGGAAAAAACAACTTAGCCCCTGCCTTCACTAACATCAGATACTCAGAAGCTCAAATCAATAAATTCAACAAATATTCAGCAAGCTTCCACCATGTACAAGGAACTATGAGAGTAGCTGGCAATACAAGACAACAACTCAAAGGAGTACTTATTCTCACCCTCAAGGAGTTTATAATCTAATCGACAGGTAATATGCAGTAATAAAAGGGTAAAGTGTAATCACTGGATCTGCACTAAGAGAACCTGGATTTTAACTCCTGCCTACCTCCCTGTGTGACTTTGGGCAACTCATTTAATTTTGCTGAACCTCAGTTTCATCATCTGTAAAATAAGGGAATTGGATTAGATCAAGGGCTCTTAAAGTGGTATCTATGAACTTTTAGAAGAAAGCATTTTGACAACTGTATTTCAGCAGAATCAATTGCCTTTGTAATCTTATACATTTAGTTTCTGTACTTTAGACCTGATCCTAAGAAGGGGTTGTCAGGCTTTGCTCTACTGCTCAGTGCGCTGACATAAAAAAACAATGCTAAGAAACTCTGGATTAGATGACCTCAAAAGTCTTTTCCACATTTAAATCATATATTCTGATGAAAGAGAAAGAAAGTCTCAGACACTAATAGTAGCAACATTGTTTGTCATTCAGTCATTTCATTTATGTCTGACTTTCTGTGATTCCATTTGAGGTTCCCTTGGGAGCGGTATGGGAATTGTTTGTCATTTCCTTCTCTAGCTCATTTTACAGCTGTTATTATTTCTATTGCTGCTGTGGCTCCTTCATTCTCACAGAGGACTATCACCAGGGTGCTGTCTTGACTAACTTGTGAGTTGGATGTAAGTGAGGCAGAGCTGCACAAAGTCATCAGACTCACTTTCTTTTCCAGTCATCAAAGTCCAGTGGCAAGACAAAAGTCAAGATGAGGGACTGAGGGAAACAGAGTTAAGTGATTTGTCCAGGGTCACACAGCTAATAAATGTCTGAGGTCAGATTTGAACTCAGGAAGATGTGTATCCCTGACTTCTGGCCGACACTCTATCCACTGCACCACCCAGCTGCCCCAATAGTAGCAGTACAAGTGAGAATTTGATTGGGTAGGCAGAGGAGGTCAAACATCAGAGATTCAAAGAGGGAATAATCAGTTGGGAGGAGAAGAAGGTTGTCAGCAAAGACTTTATGGAAGAGGAAGCACCTAAACTGGCCCTTCAATTCAATTCAACCAAAATTTATCAAAGTCCTACCACATGCAAGGCATTGGACTAAATTTAAGCCATTTCTAGCTTTCCCAATTATGGTGGCCAGTGTATGCAAGTGCAGAGAGGAAAGAAAGGGAAGGATGAGGTTTTTAAAAATAGATTTTTATTAATATCTTTTTTTTTTACCTCACCTAAATTTCGCACTGCATTCTCCTTCCTCCTGAGGAGCCATATTTTATAAGGAAGTTTTTTTAAAATTAAAATTAAAATGAGAAACAAAGAAAATAAGTCAATAAAACCCATCAATATACAAAAGTAATTCCATATTATATGCAATGAATGATTCACACTCATGCACCCCCTACCTCTTCAAAGGAGTGGCAGGTTGTATATTCTGACAAATAAGATTGTTGAGTACATGAAGAAAATCAGTAAAACTAGAAATGTAAGTTGAGCCTATCTGTAGACTTGAATACTAGGTTAAGGAGTGTATTATATTGAGTAGCCAATGGGAGTCATTGCAGGTATTTTCTTTGTTTTCTGAGAGGACTCAGTGGCAATAAGGATTATATGAGGAAATGAACAAGATACTTACAAATTATCAATAAAATATTTTTTAATAGGAAAAAGAGATAGGTTAGAGGCAGACTCATTAGGACGAGGTAACTAAGCAGATGTGTGGCATGAAGAAGAGAGAGAAGTGGATAGTGACTGAGACTGGGAGCCTGAGTAAACTGAAGGATTATGTAGCTGTCACCAGAAACAATGAGAAGTCTGGAGGAGGAGGAACAGGTTTTGGGGGGAAAGCAATGAGTTCAGTTTTATATATGTTTAGTTTGGGATGTTGGTAGTGAGTTTTGGTAGAGAGTTAACTTTGGTAGTAGACATAGGGAATGAGGAGTAAGAGTGGTGGGGTCATCCAGGGATATAATTAATGGTGGAAGGGCAAGTAAACAAGGCAAATGGCTCACCACAGGCTGGCATGTCAGTAATTTCAGCTACCAGGAGGCTGAGGCTGAGGGTGGTGGATCCCTTGAACTCAGGAGTCATGAGCTGCTTTTGGGCTAAAACAATTGGACATCTTCACCAAATTTAGCACCATTATGGTGAAACCTTGTAGGGGTAGGTTACTAGGATTCCTAAGGAGTGGCCAACCAGCCTAGGTAGGAAACAGAGCAGATTAAAACTTGTAGAGGATTAGTTTTGTGAGTGGCTGGTGGGCTATATAATGAAGGGGAAAGAGGGGAGATGGGAGGAGAAAGAGAAGGGAGGAGGGAGAGAGGGATGAGGGGAGGTAAAAGGGGAGAGAGAGAAGCAGAGACAGAGAGAAACAGAAAGACAGAGAGAGAAGTGTCTAATGATATGTAAGATAAAGCTGCAAGGGAGGACTATAAGGACCAAACATGGGTGATGGACTGGGAGAATAGGAAGGGAATACAAATTATGAGGGTGATGAAAAGATTCAGGAGGAGTAAGAGTGTGGGAAAGATAGAAGAAAAGAAAATTTTGTTCAGAGAGAGGAATTGAGTTCAAGATCTTAAAGGTATAACAGTTTTGAGGGACGGTAAGCTCTCTAAAGTAGGCAGAGATGTAAGTAAGAAAGGTCATCAAAATGAATACTGGATTCACCTGGAATGATGGTAAGGGAAATGGAATGAAACTACAATAATTTCACTGAAGTGCTTAGAAAATATTCCTCCCCCCCCCCATATTTGTGAACACATGAAACATCGATTTTAAGCATCATACAACAATTGCCTGTCTCCTAATCAGTCTCTCCTGGTCACCTTCCTTCACTAAGCTCTGTTTACACTTGCAAAAAACATTAAATCCTCTTAGCTGCTGCTGAAGTAACTTCCTGTAACACACACACACACACACACACACACACACACACACACACACACGCAGAGACACACACCAGCTCCTGGAAAGATTTTGGAGAAGATCTTTAATTGGACACCTCTTTGCCTTGCCTCCATTACTTAGGAAGTTCAAGTTTTACTTGTCAGTTCATAGAATTTACCACTTTACTCAAATAATCTTATTCTATAAATCAAACCACCCTAGTGCATATTTTTTCCTAAATAGGGTTACAGCCTAGTCTGCTGAACAACAGGCTAATTATATATCTATTTTTAAAATATGAGGCAGTTGCATGATGGCTTATAATTCTGAGTTGGTTGCAGCTTATTCCCCAGGTTAAAAAAGAAAGTCTTTTGACTTTGCTGAACACAAGGTACAGTACTATTTACAGATTAGATTAGTAACTACAAATAGGTTCTTATTTCTTTATTTTAATCATGCCCCATTTTCACTATCACAAACAAGATTACCCTGCTTGTTTTTCATTTCAGCATGTCAATCAACCAATTACCAAGTTTTTAAGAAATGCTTCTCATTGTTCCTCCTTCATTTTGAAAAGTACCAGTGACATCACAGGGGATGCCTTTGCTTCTGCATAAATTGGATATAAGTGAGGCAGGGTTGCACAAAGTCGTCAGCTTCACTTTTTCTTCCTGAGTCATTGAAATCCAGTGACAGGACAAAAGTCAAGATGACCGGGGATGGCCTGGGATGAGGTGGATGACCTTGGCGTCTTGGATGTTGAAACAAGCTCTAAGCACTCCACAGCATCTGCTTTAGCTACATTCATGGCTGTTGGAACAAAATGTTCTCACTCACCCATTCCACCAGGGAAAGTCTTCAAGTGTTTGGGGTAGACACCCCCTTAACTTACTATTGATGGATTTGAGGCCTGTGGCTACCCTCGTCTTGGAGTACCCTCATCTGTGACTGCCGAGATGGTTTACCAGGGTGTGGCAGAACTGCGTGCTACAGCTTCTTTGAGCCACAGGTGAGATTTAGGTGAAGGCAGATATCAAAGGAGGATAAGCAGCCCTGAAAAGGGCTCAGCAAGCTCTCATACCAGATGTGCTAGGCCTCCTGGAACACTGAATAAAGATACCTAATATGTCCTATACCTAGCAGTAGTTCTGGGAAGAGGTAGGACTTTTTGTCTCTCCTAGTAGTACTGAAAGTCCAAGGCCTGGAGTATCCTTAGCTTAAAGGTGAGACTCACTGGAATTGCTGCTTTGAAACAAGAATTCCATCAACTCCTTAGAGTCTACAATGAGCCTTTTTGCTGTTTTGCTTTCCTGTGGAGGTAAAATAAGGGCTATCCTGTATCTGATATGCACTGTTGCCTTGAGTGCTTGCCTGCTTACCAGAATCTGTAGAGATCTCACATAAGGCATATTTTGAGGTTTCCAGAGGAAACTCTGGGGTGGGGCAAAATAAGCCACAGAGATATAACTTTTTAAAAGTCTTCTGAGATCGAATCTCATCTATATAAACTTAGGATTTGGAGTATTGGCCATGCTTACGCTTGCAACCATATCGTGATATGTAATGTACTGTCTCCTTCACTGGGTCCATGTTTTCCCTCCTAAATATAGCTCTTGAGGTTTTGGTAATTCTCTGTCTCTGGCTATATTTGTTTATATTCACACACACACACACACACACACACACACACACACAGTCCACTCTTTAAATTAAAAACTTATCCATTCTCCATCCCTCAGAGAACCCACTGAAGACAGAAGCTTCAGTTCATTGTCTTCAAATGTCTGATAGACATATTCTCTTGAAGTATCTATCGGCATCTCATACTCAGCTAGCATAAAATCGAATAATACATTTGTTCCCCCAAAGAAGCTCCCTTTCTGATTTATTCATTTTTCCAAATTATTCTCAGTTATCTAGATTCTGGAACCTCCATTATCTTTCTACCAACCTAATCTCTAGCCATCCATTAAGACCCAGTTTAAGCGGGACCTCTGCCATGAAGCCTGCTCCGAGTACTCTAGCTTACAGTGTTTTCTGAAACCTAAGATCACTCACTGTCTATTCTGCTTTCATGATATGTCATTTGCCATTGATACAGGAGAAATAATTTCCTTTTGAGTTCATGTGCTACATAACTGCTGTTGAAATTTACTTACCACAATGCAGAAATTATGGAGGTAAAAAGCTAGGTTTTATTATTATGTTTAAGCATCAGGTTCAGAGCTCAGAAATAAAAAATAAACCTGAAGAAAATTGGGTTTCTAACAAGGACTCTTATGGACAAAATTACATCAGAGTGACAGAGAAAAAATTATTTTACATACTGTAATCTTCTACATTCATCTCAGGTCACAAAAGTTGAAAAAAACAGATTCATAAACCCATACTTCCTTCAATGTTATAAAAGCTAAACAAACTTAGTTAAGAGAAGCATAATCTCATCCATAAACAAAACCTAGTTAAATAGACTGTATAGGTAAAGTAGGTCAGGTTACAGATTAACCTCCATTTAGAAAGTCTGCAAAAAGGCCAATTGATGGGGAAGATTTGCATGTTACCAAGATCACCATGAACACAGATGTAACCTAAATCACAGTTACATAGAACAGCTAATAAATACCCAAATCACTTTGGATAACTCAAACATACCTTTGGCTTTTCTACAAAGAATATCAGTCTTCCCTTAACATTTTTTTTAGGAGTAAGGTTTCAGTCAGGTGAAGTTAATATTAACAGAAGACAGGCTTTTGGTCAATCAAAAGTTGCAGGAAGAATGGCCCTGATCTGTGATTAATTAAAATTAATAAAAGAGAATGAAATATTCCTATAATACTATCTTGAATTCAGCTATTTTAGGTGCATTCATCTCATCTCTCCATCTACATTACAAACCTCTCAATGGCAAGGGCCATATTTTATATTTGTTTTTAACTGCCCACACCACCCAGCACAGCTTTCTTGTACATAGCAAATTTTCAATAAATATTTATCATTCAATCCTCAATAAAGACTGTATTTGGGTAGGAGATACAAACCTCAAGTAATTACTGAGGAATCTATTTTTTATAAATCTAGGTCTATTAAGGTATAAAAATATCTCACTGTCCAAAGATCAAGATAATTTCAAAATTCTAAAACATCTACTCACACCATTCTTTTTTCTGGTTAATAAAGGTTAATCGACTCAAATGTATTCTAAATATAGCTATCCATCACTTAATAAAAATGAACAGAATTCATAATTAAAACACACATTTTACTCAGTGGAACAGCACCCCTGAAATCAAAGAATTTGAGTACTCTTCCTAATTAACAACTAATTAATTAACAATCATATATAACTAATTAACAATCATATATAATCAAGCCCAACAAAAACCAGCTTAATATAATAATAGTCCCTGATGATGGACCCAACTGATAAGTAAATAAATAACTGCTATTCTGATAAGAAAATTTGCTAATTGTTGTCACACATCACTCAGCTGTAAGATAACTGCATGTCCTAAAACTACCAGGATGCTAGCTGGAATGCCTTTCATTACAAAGATGTTGCAGAAAACTGAACAGATATCTAGAAAGAGAGAAGTGAATTCAGATAGTAGGAAAAGTTGAAACAACATAACTTGTGAGAAAAGTTAGAAGCATAAAGGCATTTAAAGGTGTCTGCCAATTTTAAACAAGGTTTCATGAGTGGTACTGTTATCAGTGAGTACGGTGTAAGGCACGTGACGTGATCACCAAAATACTGAGTTAGGTTTTCATATTCAGAATTCTTACTGTGACTTCCCTGTGGTATAGCAAAGAGTTACTGGGAACATCTTGAGTGCTGCTTAATAACTGGTCGGAAAAAATAACCATAGCCTTACATTTGGTACACATGCCCCAGGACACCATAATATTTCAAAACAACTTGGTATTTTGAGTCTTATTTGAAATGCTTTTGTTTCTTAAATTTAGTTATTTCAAACACTTAGCCAAGTTCTAGTTTATTTTGTTTGCTTAATGAATGTAATGTCTTTTATGACTGGTATTCAACAAATATTCCAAAGTATTTGTAATCTTATCAATCCAGAAATTCTCTCCAATATTGTGGATTACAACTCATCCATGACTACCTCTCCGGCAGGACTTTTGTTCATGTCCTCCTCCTCGAAGTTCACCACAGGGTTTTCATCCAATGGGTTAGAAGCATTCCTTACTTTCTCCTGACACTTTGAGGGTACCTCTGACTCTCCACAGGTCACTCCTTGTTTCTGTCATATGATCATCTTCCCTTTCTGTCATACTGCTCTTGGATGGCATCTTTTGTATTCTTTATCTTTAAGTGTTCATGTTAAAAAATAATTCCGTGGGTGCTCATGATAATAAAGTGTGCTACACTTTACATGCAAAAATTTTTTCCTTTGCCTTGTTAATTTTAAATAGTCTGTTCAACTTAAAATTAGTATTTCATTACATTCATGGGTCTTATTTAAAAAAATCAAAATGCAATTTTAATTTAATAATGAAAATTAGGAGAAAAACTTAACTGGAATTCACTTTAGAACTTTGCTTAATGTTTCTTTTTCATTAGGAAATGAGTCCTGTATTTGATTTGATACTCGATTCTAAGTATAAAACCACGACACATATTGCAAATGGTGGCAAAGCTGTGGCATTTCATATCCTAGTTATATCTGGGGAACTGAAGAGATATGACCAAATAAACTAAGCTGGTCAACCAACTGAATTAATATTCAGCAAGATAACTCAGTTTATGATTCTTTTGGTAAGGTGGGAGTGGTAATGGTAAACAAAAGTGCCTGTGAGAACCAAGTAAAAATCCTGAAAACATATCTGTGTTTCTTAGCACATTCTCAAGTCAAGGGACCCATCTCCAAAATCCTAGGAGGATTAGCTTATGTACTTTTTAAAAGTCAAAGTTATATCAGTTGACAGTTTTCTTCTGTTTTAGTTACAGTAGAGTTGGAGGGTCAGAGTAAGGAGACAGAATTCACACACTAATCTTTCTACTCCCCCAAGTCCCCAGTGGCTCATAAATATACCTAGGAAATAATAGACAAATAGTATGTTAGACTCAAAATAAAAATTAATTATTAAATACAGCAAAGTACTATCATAATATTATATGACCTTGAGATAGTCCTACAATTTATGAAGTACATTCCAAAAGTTTATCTCATTTGATCGTCATGAAAACCCTTTGAGAAAACAGAGGAGGTGTTATTTTCTGCATTTGACAGATGAAATAACAGAGGCTCAGTGAGTTTAAGTGACTCATCCAGATCAGAAATCAAGCCTATATTTCCTTGGTAAGCACACATCACCATCTCCTGCACATTACAGACCAAGAGTTCTTAACCTTTTTAGTGTCATGACTCCTGGAAGTCTGGTGAAACCTATGGACCTCTTCTTGGAATCATATGTTGATATGCATAAAATGGAAAGGATTATAAAGAAAAGCAATAATATTGAAATACAGTTATCAAAATTTTTTAAAAAGTTCAGACTTCAGATTAGGAAACCTCAGGTATAGATACATAAATTGTCTGTAAAATGGGTACTTAATAAAACATTAAGTTTTATGATTGTGATGACAGCTCATAAATGTTACTTTATGTAATAATTTTCTTCCAAAATTCCTAAAGGACACAATAAGATTTACAAAACAGTCACTGGAACAAGGGAGGTGTGCCTGATGTGCTAGCCTGATGATTTGTGTTTTCAGCTGATTTGAGAACTTCCTCAAGGACAGTGTGGTAGACATGTTTTAATTAAACCCACAGGTTTACAAACACTATCAAACTGGCTTTGCGAAGATTGTGTGGTACACCACAATACACTGCCACCTTGCTTGATGGCCAGCAACCTTCAGAAAGGCTAAGGGTATTCAAAGAGATGATTATAGCCAGATGGACCCTAAAAACTGACTTCTGCAGCTCATGGAAAGCTGTGATGATTAAGGTGGGTCAGTCCCTCACATACAGAAGAAGATGCCACATACCACATCCATTGCAATGCCAAGTTTAACAGAAGATATTACTATCATGAAAGCATCCAAGTAATACTCCTATCTAAGAGGAGCACTGGTTTCATGGAAGAAAAAGTGAGAGAGAACTAGGGAATAACAAAAGGTATCCAATTAGGTTGAATCACTGGATTTCAGGTGCCTTAGGATATTATGAAACAACAACTAAAAAATATGGAGGATGGCGGGGTAAAAATACAGTAAGAACCACCCAAACATACCCCATCATTAAACTTAAAAGGTACAAAAGCTATTTAGCCTTAGAGAATAAATAAAACTACTCTGTAACAAACACAGCACTCTCAGATCCTAGTTGTACGATAATTATGAAGACAGAATGGCTGTGTTAGCAAAAAGGAATGGAATTGCATATTATTAGCAGATGAAAGAAACCCCTTCTAGAATCTTGAAAAAAAAAACACTAGACTAAGCTGCTTAACCTCCAAATACAATTTTACTTGACTTTAGTATCGATTAAAGTCATGTGAATAATAGTGCTAGAGTTTGAACGAGGGTTGGCACTGGTGGGGAGAGGTATGTAGTGGGAGCAAAGAATGCTCTGTTCTCATGCAAAGACCTAAAATATCTCAGGGTAGTGCCTTTGATTTATCCTCCTTTTCCCTCTACCCCTTCTTCTTTCCTTCTCTCTTTACCCTCTCTGGGATAGGTCTAGGGTGGTTGTGCTTGGTGGTGATGATCAGTAGTGATGGAGTGATGAGGTCAAGAAAAAGATGAGTGAGCAGTAGGCGAATCATTCTTGAGAATCTTAAGTCCCTTTGGTCTCTTCATAATTTCACACTGTGCGCAAGACCATACAAAACCTCCTAAAGCATACTCAAGTATAACAGCCAGCTCTCATTTGAAGAAGCAGCTGTTTAATTAGAAATCTATTCTTTTGTCCTTAAACAATGACATATTTCCCTCAAAAGGAAAAGAAAAAAAGCCTCTCAAACTAATCAGGCTAAAATAACGCTCTCAAAAAATGTAAAACACTACACACTCAGCCATGTGCCATTCTCTGGATGCATCTTATCTTTCCTACCCTCTAAAGCCTTTTTGAGTACCATTTTCTCTGGAGATTCAGCAGCTTTCTGATGAAAGGCATCAGGGGGGTATAACGGGGAAGAGTTCAGTGTGTGTTGGAGAGTACACATGACTCAAAAATCTAATAGCGATAACTTCAAGTTATCAAGATTAGCTTCCCTACACTGGAACTCAAGGACAGCAAATCGGAACTTTCAACTTCTCCATCACCTTATTACCTCTTTTACTAAAGTGGCTCCCTTACTGACCCTGTTGCCACATTTACATAAAATGAACAAGTTGAAAGAATTTTGAAAGACTTTCAAGTCCAACCCCCTCATTTTACATATGAGGAAACTGAGGTTTAAACATGTAAAATCATGTGCTCCACAAATCTGCAGCAGAAAACAGGTCTATGGCCTCCCAGTTTACATTTTTATCACCTTTAAATATGCAATTCTTCCCATTGTCCCAAGTCAGCATCGGTAGAATAAGTGGTTAACTACAAGTGGTAATTCAAAGAGGGCCAAGAAGGTGCTCACATTCACGATATTTTAGGGCAGATACACTGCCTTAGCAAGAAATCTCTAACATGCAGATAATTCTGGGAAGAAGAACACATGAATTTACTAACATATTAATTTACCTGATTGTGAAATATTTTATTAGATGCTTTTCTCCTACCAGAAGTGAACCGTGAACAGGAAAGCACTACGGACCTAGGATAGAAGCAGCAAAAGGAGACAAATAGTGCTTAAAAGGGAGGAGAGGGGAAATTAAAGAAGAAAAAAAATTCCAACTAATTCCCAATTTTATTTAAGTATTGATGGAGACATGCCAAGATAGCTAGCTCAGTTAGAGAAGGGGCAGTACTTTTCAGTCTGATATTTTTCATAGGCATGCATATATGAGGTGATTCCAATCAGCTGTTGCACGAGTGGGAGCCATGAGGAATTGAGTGGGAGTATGTGATGGGGAAGTTCAGTAGTGCCCCAAGTTCTCTTAAACCATATTTTATGCAATGACTTTCTAGTACATTAGATAAGCTTGAATTTACATATTACAAAGTCATATGCAAATATTTATCTGCCATTTTGGACTATCCAGATAACCAAGTCTCCAAAGAATTACCATCACAATTAGCAATATGTATGTCTAAAAGCAATAATATAAATGAATACAAACATACAGATTCTAACAACAACAATAACCTATGAGTTCATAAGAAAGGTACAGTGGAAAAAGTCTTGGACAGGGACAAAAACCCAGATTTTAGTACTAAATGTGCCATTCTCCAACTGTGTGACCTTGGGAAAGTCACAGGCCTCTGGATATCAATTTATTTTATCTGTAAAATGATAAAGTTAGACAAAGGATCAATACAAAGCATGGTGCGTCTGGAGTCAGAAGAGTAGGGTTAAAAATCTTGGGTCTATCATCTCTGACTTATGTGACTGTGGGTTAATCCTTTGACCTCTCTCAGTCTCATTTTCCTCATCTACAAAATTAGGTGGTTAGACAAGTTGATCTTTGAGGTTCCTTTTTCTAAATCTATGATTTTGAACTAGGCAGTTTCTAAAGTTCCTCTCAGCTCAAATTCTGAGTCAAACTTAGATTGGACCTGTGTGGTTGCATTTATCAATTAAATTGGGTTTGGTGGTTTTTTATAAAGTACTTTATTATAAAAGGCCAAAATATTCAGTCTGTAGGGTAATGTAAATGGAATATGGCTCCTCAGGTACAGTTAAAAGTAAGCAATTTGTAAAAGCAACAAATGTGTATCAATCAATCAACAAGGATTTATGAAGTACCTACCATATATGAAGCACTGGAGATACAAATAAAAATGAATTCCTATTCACAAGGAACTTATGTTCTTTTTTTGTTTTGTTTTTTGGAGGAGGGAAGGCAAGATAATTGGGATTAAGTGACTTGCTCAAAGAACATGCAGCTAGTAAGTATCAAGTGTCTGAGGCCTTATTTGAACTCAGTTCCTCCTGCCTCCAGGGCCAGAGCTCTCTTCACTGTACCACCATAGAACTTATATTCTAATGGAGAAGATAGCAAGTATTAATATAAGTATACATATATAGAGACTAAATGTACAGAGTAAATAATGCAAATTAAATACAAAATAGTGATATATAATGTAGCTTGAGGGGGAGAGCACTAGCTTCTGGGAGTGAAAGGTGGGGGAGGAATCAGGAAAGGAAGTTTATTCATGAAGGAAGAGAGGGACTTTGAAAAGGAAGTGAATTCCAGACATGTGCAAGGACATGGAGATGGAGGTGGAGAATCGCATGCAAAGAACAGAGAGAAGGACAGTTTATCTGGAAGTATAGGAAATGGACTAATTTTGAATAAACCTTGACAGAGAGGTTGGGACCAGGTTATAAAGGGCTTTAAAAGCTAAACAGATGAGTTTATATTTTATCCTAGAGGACATAGCCACTGGAATTATTAATCACTTACTATGTGTTGATAGAGAAGAGGACAGGAGTATATGTAATGGCACAGCTTGGAAATGACTGGGAAGTGTCATGGTAGCCTGTCTGGATAAGGTAAGACTATCAGAGGTTAGGGTCTTGATTAGTGGTAGATTCTCAGTTGCAATGGGAGAAGAGAGAGGAGAATGGTCAGACTGTAGGAACATGGTTGGGAATGTTTGCCAAGTAACGTAATAACCTTGTTCCAGACATAATAATGCTCACCAATCAGGTCCAAGGGTTGTAGAAGGGGAAAGACATGGTCAGATCTTTGTAGGTTTAAGAAAATTACTTTGACAGTGCTGTCTGTATGACAGCCTAGAGGTAGGGAGACCAAATATGAGATGAGAAGTGACAAGGTTCTGAACTAAAGTGGTAAAAAGTGAGTAGAAAGCAGTGGAATGTGAAATATGTAGTAATATGTAGAGGCACAAACAGTAAAATTTGGCAACTGATGGGTTTTGACTAGCTAAGAGAGACAGGATGAAGAGCAAAGTATAATGCCTTCATTTTGAATATATGAGCCCGAAAGGTTAGCAGTGTCTTTTGATAGAAAAATGGAAGTTTAGAAGAAGGATGAGGTGTGGAGGAAAGCTAATGAGTTCCATTTTGGACACATTGAGTAGGTCCCCAGTTTTACCCCTGTTTCACCTGGAATATGCTTTGACCACTTCAACTCACCTTCAAAAGGAATGAATTTGCCTATCTTTTCTCCTGAGGTATTTGCCACAAGGTTCAACTGACTATTCCCCTCCTAGACCATATTCCTAGAACCAAGTGCTCACAAATGACACCTTGTGTATAAAGAGGGACTAAAGGTCTGAGTCCTTCCTTCTTTCCCCATTCTAGGAAACAGGCACCAACTTTACAACTATACATGCACACACATATATATATGTATGTATGTGTACATATATGGTCATGCATTTATAGTGGAGACAACTGGCTAGGTGATATAAAAAAGGAAATATATAAGCAAATACTAAAAAGAAAAGAAAAAACCTACTACTACTATACACACATATACGTATATGTGCCCATACATATAACATGTCCATGTATTTATAGTAGAGACAACTGGCTAGGTGGAATAAAAAAGGAAATATCCAAGAAAATACTCAAAAAAAAAAAAAAGAAAAAACCTACTACTTCTGGCCTGTTCTGGCATATTATGTCCACATATGAATGATCCAGAACAAAGATAGGGAATCCAATACCATACCCATCAGTCAGCTCATGGACTTTCTGTGTCACCAAGCTTTATACAATACTCTTGACTTTAGCATGCCAGAATCTCTCATCCTTTTTGCTGTTGTCTCTTGGTCGCTGTCTCTCTCCCTACTTTCCATCCTCTCTCTTTCTTTCTCCTTCTTTCAATGGTGAAAGCCTATGATAATTGTCCCAGGTCTCTTGAATCCAGGGCAACATAATTGTCTCTCTAATTAGGAGGCAATGAAAAGGATCTGTTGTAAAGATACGGCACAATTTGGCCACCTTTACTCCCTCTGTTACCGAATACTTGGTGCCAGAAAATAGCAAACAACAATAATTCAATTGGAAGGATAACTGGAATGGTAATTTCCTGCCACCCTTCCTTTTTCTCAGAGTGACAGATGACTCATCCTGCTCTCTTCAGTTGGACTCCTCTTGCTAAAGAAACATAAAGCCTCTTCTGACCCTGATAGATGATCTTGGTGAGGGAGGGAAAAAAAGCATCCAAATACAAGATACTGGCTTTTTTCCCTCTGCCCTCATTCCTCATCTCATGACATCCTCCCCCACCTACCTTGGCTTTTCTAAGTAGTCACCCAATCTTTGCATAAACAACTCAATATGCTCTAATGTGTTTTCATGGAGACCTTCATCACAAACCAATACTTCTTTTTCTTTCTTTTTAAAATACATAACAAAAAGAAGCTTATTTAGCAATAGTGTGGAGAATCTATATAGCAAATATACAGGAAAGGTGCAGGTAGATGTAGTTCTCCCCATGTTTCCAAAAGGAAAAATGTATGGTCAGAAGGGTACATTTAACTACCACTTCTTAAATATAACTCACCAACATGCACTGGCATGCACCAATGTCATGCCACTAAGAAATCTGCATTTGTTATTTGCTCTATTTTTTAATAAATGCTATCAAGGCATTAACCCAGGGAAATAACTAAGAAGTGCAGTTAGGCAGTTACAGCTTTTCCTGTTTACACTAAAAATAGTGAACTTAAAAACTCAAGGCAACACTGGATTTTAGTTTCTCTCCATGTTTGTGAAAATACTGCCAAAGAGCTGTTTTCCTTCTTCCATCATTCCCTATTTCTTCACAGTTCCTATAAAGATGCATACAAAGCACAGGAGACCTCACTCACTAAATAACTTGACTGGCACTCTATGTGCCTGTCTACTCAACACTCAACTCATTTGCAATAACCTCTTGGAAACTGAAAGCATAACTTTTTCAGACCTATCTTATTTTTCTTTTTTAAGGCAAAAAATTTTTTTGCAGGCATTTATAGCTCCCTTGCCTCCTGTTTTGAAGTAAAATTGAACTGAAAACCAGCTCTGTTTTATTCTGAGGGCATTACCTCTGCTATTGGTTTTAGCCATGCTCTAAGAACAGACAATTGCAGATCTTTTTCTTAAATGAACAGGATTTGTAGACTCTGCAGGCATAGCCCCCAATGATTCTTTTAAATTTTCAATTGTATTTAAAAAACCTGTTAAGTCATAGCTTAGTTCATATTAGTGTCTCTATTTATGGAATAAAAATGTTGTGAAGACTTAAGAGTTATTATCAGCAAAGTTTCCCAAAATTCGTTCATGAAAGACATTTAGAACCTATTGACAATTCTTGTTTAAATGGTTTCTCTCCAAGCTAATGAAAACCTATGCTCTGCTTGATTTTGGACTGATTTCCTACTATACTCTCACTAAGTGTGTTCAGGGACTGAAAATTAATTTTCATATTACATTAGGCAAATATTATCAGAATAATAAGTGTATTGTAAACAGAAATCATATAATACCAGGAAGAAGCAGAAAGGATATTTTGATTATCTATTTAGTATTATGTATATAAATAAAAGGAGACATGGTAGAGGGGCTCTAAATGATAGGAAATAGGAAGTAGATAAATGTAAAGGATTATGGGTATCTTTCCATGGTTCTCTGTAACATTCTTTTCCCACTTTTCTTTTTAAGTATTGGCTTATATCTATATCTGATTATTTTTAGGCTCAAATCAACATAGAAACATAGGATCTCAGAAATAAAAAAGTACTTTAAGATTATCTAGCTTGACCTTTTTATTTTACATAAGAAAACTGAGGCCCCAAAACTAACTAGGACTAGAACCTAGGTCTATTGATGACAAGTTTAATGGTCTGTTCATTATCTCTCTACTGTGAGTGGCTGACAAAATCTAAGCACACAATAATAGATTAGGTAGTAGTTGTAAAAATTGTGAGGAAGGGATGAATCAAAGGCAAATGTGGAACTGAAAAGAAATTGGTGACTGACTTGGGAAGGGAAAGGGTCTGGAAGATGGCAAGATCAAAATGAAGAATAAGAAATAACACCAAGCCATTCATTAACCCAAGGATGCAATGGTGTCTATAGGCTACAACTGCTAGACCAAATACTGATACACTGTTATTCTCAATATAATCTATAAAGAAGTAGAACCCAATGGCATCCCCAAAGCCTGAAAAGGATCTAGGAATTAAAAGTTGGCTAACTTCATTCCTTGGGGCCCAGAAAGGATCCAGGTGTTTCTGTTTTGGATGTCACCCTGTCTGCCATCTGAATACCATATTGGTGGGTTCATGATGGCTAGTTTCTACTTTTCTTTTGGGAGAACGTGCCATCAGTATATTAAGCTGCAGAAGTGGGTGGCCTTTCTGGAGCAATTCTGAAAAGAGGACATTTTCAAGGAGAATTCTGATAAGCTGGACATTTAGAGGGAGATTATGAATCAGCGCATTGATGAGCTACCAAGAGCCCCAACTGTATCTCTTGCTAGAAGAGTGATAGCCTTACTATTTCAAGGGCATTGACTTCCAAATCTCACATATTTCAATGCATGTGCTTTCCCGATCTGGTTTCCCTTTGACCCCCTGGACCTCCAGCATAGATTTATCAGCCCTGATTCTTTCATTTATAATGCCATTTTCTCATAAAGACACACAGAAGAAGAACCCAGCAGACTAATTATGTAATCTCTTCCAATAATGCTTCTAATAAAGCACTGAATAGATATGTAAAAATACACACACACATACACACACACACACACACACAGGAGGACAAAGAGAATGATAATACGAGAAGAAAAAATAGTGAAGGTTAAAAGAGTGTTAGCGTTTGGAGCTTGAGTCCAGTTTGGGACACACATAGACATGTACAGGTCTTGCCACTTCCCAGCAAATCTCCTGAGCCTTTCTGAACTTTTGCAGATCAAATTTTAGGCATGCTGTGTTTCTGGACACATAATAGAAATGTTCTGTGGGAAACTGAAGATATAGAACTGAAGAGTAGGGGAAGGTCAAGGCCAGAGGAGATTCTGAAATCACTGGTATTGAAGCCATAGGTGAAATTGTAAAGATGAATAAAGTCTTTGAAGTGGTGGTTGTCCATGCAAGGCTAAGTCTTTGATCTAACAACCACAACTTGGAGATAGGGGCAGATGAACTAATAAAGGAAATATAAAAAGACGAATCAGAGGGGTGGGAGGAAAATCAGGAAGAAAGAGAAATCAGGGGAAGTGAAAGTTTAATAAAAAGTGGGGATGATCAAAAATATGACGTGTAGCAGAAAAGTTGAGAAATGAAAAATATCCACGCATTTGGGCTAGAAGGTGACCTCTGAAATAAGTCTTATAACCTTGATTGAAAGGAGGAAGATGGACCCAATAGAATCTTAAGTTATTTTCTCTAGTCATAATCCCATTTATAAGTTAATATCATTAGTTATTCACTTTCAAAGTTTCACCTATCAATGAGTATCAAAGCACATGTATGAAGAACAAATATGAAATTTAAATATCTCCTTTGTCTGGAACTGTACTTGCAGATACTCCCACATCATCAGGCAAATGCTTGACTGAACAGATGGGCTCTGTACAGGGCCCTGAGAGCCAGAAAACATGGGCCGTGTGTCAATTAAAGTGAACTCAACTATGGGAAATGCTATTCCTGCCGTTTACTTCCTCCATACCTCATTTTGAAATCTGGGAATGATTAGTAGGCATACTCTGGCTGATTTCAACTTTCATGATGCAGAAGAGTGGGAGAGATTTCTACAGGAACATAAATCATCATTGTGATCCAATCATTATACCAATGAACAAACTCATGTTGAACTGTACACTCCTGCACACATGCACATATACACATACACGTTCCAACAACTCCATCCTCCTCATTCCAACCTGTTTTCTGGGTCCTTCCGGAATTCTACAGATCGAGAATTGGATTCTAAAATAACTCTGAAACTAGAACACTGTGCACCAAAAAAGAGAAATACAACAAGGAAACAGCTTTGAACCCAGCACGAGGGGGAGCTTTGCAGAACCCTCAGCTGTACTAGCTAAATGATTCCTTGGGAGAATGTTGAAAGAAGATAAAGCAATCACATGTAGCCAGCAGCTTCCCTGTCAATGTGCATTCCATTTACCACTCACATTCAATTTGCTTCCACCTATAAGAGTACTTAACAGAAGAAACTCCTCCGTTCGTATAAAAAGAACGTAGCAACCTAGAATCTGAAATACTGGAAGGCAAGGAGAAGGGAAATGTCCACATTTAGGAAGGTTATATCAGTCTATGGGGTATACGCCATTAAATTCAATTCAATGAGAAGGAGAGATGGGGAAGATTAGGGAGGGGCACAAGATTGGATACAACTTATAAATCTTCTATTCGGGTTCTATTCTGAAATAGGAAAAGGATATTTGTATCATTTGGTATTCATTATTTTAGTTCATACACATGACTAATTATTGCCAAATCATTCAAGATTTCTTTAAAACAAATATATTTTGTTACATACACACCCACTTCTTAAAATATCCTTTTCTCCCCCTTTTCTTTAGCCCCTTAGGAAAATATCCAAAGGATTTGCCTGGGGGCAGTTCTCTGGAAGTAAATGTAGATTTTATGATAAAAAATGTAACTTGTCCTTAAAATGTGCATAAACAAATAAAAGTACTTAGCAGTTCCTACTGTATAGACAAAAAGATTCTTAAATTTCACTCTCAGACCTTCTTCATCTCCCACGCATAATTTTGCTCTCAGAATACCAGTATGACTGTCTCTTCTCAGCTCTCTTTCTCCATACTATTTCTCTGGATTACCTCTTTTAGACCTATTCACTATCATTTTCTTATTTGAACCCATCATCTCCCAATCTTCTTTGAGACTGTATCCAAACTGGATGAACCGGTGACTTTTTGTTCTTTCTCCTTCTCTATCTAGAATAATTCACTTTCTTCCTTTTTATTTTTTATGCAATTTTATTTTTAGTTTCAAAATGTCTCTCCCATCTCCCCTCCTTTACCTATTGAGAAAGCAAGAAAAAAGAAACCTTTAAAAATTGGTATGTTCAAGCAAAACAAATTCCCATCTTAGCCATATCCCCCTAAAGTATTATTCAGTCTGTACTTTGAGTTGATATATCTTTATCTGGAGGTGGATATCATGTTTCATTATGAGCCCTTTGGATGTGCGATTAGTTAATTTATTGACCAGAATTCCTAAGTTTTTCCAAGTTGTTTGTTTTTCCAATATTATTATTGTATCAACTATTCTGGTTCTGCTCACTCCACTTATCATCAGAACATACAAGTCTTCCCAAGTTTCTCTGAAACCATTCCTTTCATTATTTCTTACAGCACATTAGTAGAATATTTCATTTTCAATTTCACATACGTGTGGAGGAGCATGATTTTTTTTTACTTGACTAAAGAGAATGAAGCACCAAATTACTTTTCTGAAGGGATTTTTAATATTTTGTTCATCCAGTGGTTGGGTTCACATAGTTGAATGAAAATAGCAGCTGCATAGGTAGTGGATGAAACTGGCATGTTCCCCACAGTCAACCTAAATAATTACATAGATTACTTTTGCCTGAATCACCTGAATGATGATGGTCCCAATTCACTTGAAAAAATAAGTGACCCTTTTCCTCATTTTGTGCAGATACTATAGTTTTGCACTGTTAGGTACTTTTTGGGGGCCCTGTGTAATTTTAGTTGATTTCAACCAGTCTAAGCAGTTTAAAATTATAGAAGGGTTCTTTTAGGATCATATTCATACAAGAGTAGTGCTAGATAAGTCTAGCTCAACCTCTTCCTTTTAATAGATGAGGAATCTGACACACAGATAAGGGAACTAAGTACTCTCCTATCCAGTGTCAGCGTTGACACTTGTATCCAGGTTTAATGCTCCATGTCCTATTGTTCCTGCTACTCCCTTCACAACCACATCTCCAGAGGTCATTATTTAACTGAGCTTTGTAGATAGAGGGCTGGCCTGGAGTCAGAAAGACCTGAGTTCAAATCCAACTTCAGATACTTATAAGCTATGTGATCCTGGGCAGGTCACTTAAGCCCTCTTTGCCTCAGTTTCTTCAACTGTAAAATGGTGATAATAATAGTAATCACCTCCTAGGGTTGTTGTGAAGACCAACTTAGATGATATATATGTAAAACACTTAACATGATGTCTGACACGTAGTAGGTGCTTAATAAATTCTACTTTCTCCTCTTCCTCCTCTAATGCCAGGTTATCCTGATGGGTGAGACTTTACTCACTAATTAGACCCTGGGATTAGACAACCCTAGCCATGGCCACCATCTTTCACACTAATTATAATTTTCAGAGCTGCTGCTCTTAGGATTGTAACAGTGCTTCTGAAAAGGGTAAGTCAACTGCCTGTACTACTATTCCACTCACCATCCCAGTGATTCTCCAGATCAAAACACCCTTTTCATGATCAATACTATCACACACACACACACACACACACACACACACACACACAAAGAGAGTCTATATACACACATACATATATACATACATATATATGTATATTATATATATATATATATATATATATATATATATATATATATATAATATGTATATATATATATAGTCTCCTACTCTAGAATATATGCTTCTTGACAGGGGAAACTGAATTACTTGTCTTTTTATATCGAGTGCTTTGTACAGTTATAAATGCTTTCTCCTTCCTTCCTTCCTTCCTCCCTTCCTTCCATTCTTCCTTCCTTCCTCCTTCACAGTGACAAGTTTATTTCCTCAGTGTATTATTGTTTAGCTTCTGCTTTTATGCACATACTGCCCACACTAGATCACACATTTAAAGCACTCAGCAGCAGCAGAGCCCATCCTCTGGCTCTGAGGGCAATTTCAAAGAAAAAGTTTCAAAAGAGTTTTAAGCAAGGGCAGAATCATTGGAATAAGTACACAGATAACCTCAGAAGGTATCTCTTAAGCACTTTCTATGTACCAGACACTCTGCTAAGCAGTGGGGATACAAAAAGAGTCAAAAAACAGTCCTTGCTCTTACCTCTACCGGTAGGGGAGCATGATTGAGATCTTCAAGTATCTGAAGGGCTATCAATCATGTGATCAAAAGTACTTAGTACCACATCTAGCTCCTAGAATGTGCTTAATAAATCTTGGTTGATTTGATTTGGTTCTATTACACTTGACTCTTGCTTATTTGGACCGAGAGAGCAAAATTAGAAGCAATGGATGAAAACAACCTAGAAACAGATTTCAGTTTGATATGAAGAAAAACTTCCCAACAAAACTATTTCAAAACGGGAAAGGTGGCCTCATGAGTCAGTGGATTCCTTGTTCCATACAGGTCTTAAAGTAGTGCTAGACAATCAACAGGCAGTGTGGTGTAGGGATGTTAAAAGCAGTAGACTGAGAGTTAGGAAAATTTGGTTTTAATACAGACTGACATTTATTAAGTGGATAACTGTAGGCACTTTATTTAACTTTTCTGAGTTTTGGTTTCCTCACCTGTAGGATAGAGCCCCCAAACACCTGAACAATAAATGGCTTACAAAGGGGCAGCTAGGTGGCACAATAGATAGAGTGGCAGGCCTGGAGTCAGGAAGATGAGTCTTCCTGAGTTCAAATACAGCCTCACACACTCACTAGCTGTGTGATCCTGGACAAGTCACTTAACTCTGTTTGCCTTAGTTTCCTCATTTGTAAAATGAACTAGAGAAGGAAATGGCAAAAAAATTCCAGAATCTTTTATAAGAAAATTACAAATGGGATCACAACTAAAGTCGGACACAACTGAAATGACTGGCTGATCATGCCCTGGCCCTCTAAATTCTTTTCTTCTCTGTGCTAAATATCTCTAGTTCCTTCAAATGATAATCCTCTCGTGTCATGAACTCTCCACCCTGTGACCATCCCGGCCCACCATTCCCTGAACATACCTCACCATGTTCTTTCTAAAAGATGGTAACCAGAACTTAATGTAACACTCGAGATGGCCTCTGACCAGGGAAGAGGACAGTATGATTATCATCTCCTTTGCTCTGGACACCATGAAATGTCATTAACTTTTTTGGCTGTGTCACTGCAGTTTTAATTTATACGTTGAGCCAATAGTTCACTGAAGGCTCAAGGGTTCTTCAGCATGAACCACCACTTAGCCACACAATTTCCCCTCCTATACTGGTGATACTGCTTCTTAAAATCCAATTATAGGAATTTATATTTACCTTTATTAGAGTTCATTTTATTAGATTAAGTTCTGGAATTTCAGGGTGAATTTCATGACCTTCAAACAACTAATAAATTCTAATATTAAAACATTCAGAAGAATACTGGCTCTGGAGTCAGAGGGACTAGTTTCAAATCCTGCCTCTGAGATCACCTTGAACAAGTCAGCCACAATTTCCTCATTTTTTGGAAGTGACCAATGTAGACATTAGTTTTTCTTGATTGTGCTTATGTGATACAGGAGTTCTGAATTTCTTTTCTTCTTTCTCCCTCCAACCCCCATGGATAGGGGAATAGAAAAAGAAAAAAAAGCAAATAATTAAAAAAAATAAATTAAAAAAATTCCTCATGTGAGTAATAAGGGAGCTAGATTACATGGGCTTTGAGTTCTCCATGATCCTATGATCTATGTCACATGGAGTTTTTGAGATCCTTGGCGCCGGGAAATTCCAAATGAAGTCACTTGGGCTTCTGCTTTATAGTGCCCTGCCCCTCTCTCAATACTTTTTCATAGCTTTCCACATTTTTCTGGTTAATAGTCCTTCTCCCTCCATCATCACTATTATTATTACTATTTGTTACTGTGGTACTCCCCTACTCAAAAGCATGTTTTAAAAAATATATACTTCTTTCAAAACTGTTAGAGATGTGAAAAAGATTGAGACTCACAATATTAGGCCTATTGTTCAGGGCAACTATGCCAGAAGGAGACCTACAAGTCCTTTCTCTCTAGGTATTGATTGTGGTAGGCTTTCTTAGCATTGTGCTTAAGAGGATAAAAAAAGATTGCATTCATTAACAGACTCCTGTGCTTAATTTAATTCCCAGAGACATTCACTGATTTCTTGGTTTATTCACTCATTCTTCCACTGAACATTTATTGGGTGCCTGCCATAAGCAAGGCACTGTGATAATCACTAAGGGGAGATTCAAAAGTGAATATGAAAGGATCTGCACCTGTGAAGAATTTAGAATCCAGTAGACAATGATGTACACAAAAATCTATTCTTCAGTCTATTCAATCTTCAATCTATAATCAAAAATCTATTCTTGAGTCAAGGACTCTAGACCCCATTCCACTAGCATTTCTTCCCCATTTTCCCAGTCCAAAAGGATTTCCCTCTCTCCCTGTGGCATAGCAGAAGGAGTGGTGAATTTAGAATCAGAAGACCTTGATTTGAATTCTAGTCCTGCCATTATGTGACTTTGGACAAGTCCCTTTACTTCTCAAGGATCTCAGTTTCTTCATCTGTAGAAATTCTCTATGATATCTTCTAGCTCTTGATATATTATTATTGCCTTTTTACTGTTACACATCATCGATAAGATTCTTTGCGCAATATGTTCCTTCTTAGTGTGGTTTTTAATTTTGTGTAAATAGTCTGTGACTTCAAGTAGAGTGACAGTGCCCCAAAGGCAAGGACTAGTCTTAAATCTCTCAGCATCTCCAGCATCTAACACAATGCCTTGCCTATAGTATGTGCTCAGTAAATACCCATGACACTCGTGCTGATGCTGATACAATGAAAAAAAACACACTTAGCATTGCCATGAACAAATATAAGCATTCAAGGAAAAGAAAAATAAAATAAAAATTGTCACACATAAAATTTTATTTTATAAAATTTGTTTTCTAAAAAGTGAGAGGCCACATGACAATAAATAGGGAGGCAACCTTAAAATCAGGAATAACTCTGTTCCAATCCTGCCTCTAATATATCACTGTGGTATGACCCTGGGCAAAACACTCAATCTCCCAGTGTTATGGGTGGCATTAGGAGGTTATAAAGCACAGAGATAATGCTGCCTTGCATTGGGAGAGGGAATTTCCTCGCTTGGGATTTTCCTCTGCCAATGAAAACACAAGTCCAGTCCTTGTTCCTTTAAAAAGCAGGTGCTAACTTTCACAAAAGTAGCTATAAAAATGTCACATTTACTTTCATGTCCCCTTCTGATCTCTAACGCAGCCTATTTTTCCAATTAGCACTGGTATTGTCATCAGTATTTTTGTTATCCACTTTTTTAGTGTCTAGAGCACTAACCTAGGAGCCAGAGTGAAGTGGGTTCAAGTACCACCTCTGGGACATTCTGGTTTTGTGACCCTGTGCAAATCATTGTGCTCCAAATAACACTAGAGGACTATAAAGTTTTAGAGAAGGTGCTGACCCAGACTGGAAGAGGGAATGGGAACATCTGGGAGTTCCCTACAGTCATGAAATCATAGACAGAGTCACCATTACTCTCTTTACTATTTTTGCTGCTGTCATTATTACACCCTTACTGATTTATAGATAATGTAGTATATTGCTTTGACATATAATTTTGAATATTGCAAATCAGGTTTCTATAGGAATGCAAAGCAGCCTAATAAAGCTGATAAAAAAATGCAGTATGACTTTCATAAGTCACAAGAAAATGATTTTCATACCATACTCATGCACCTATTATGAAAAACCACACTATACTATCTTGATTTGGCTGGTTTTTATTGATAACTTAAAAGCTATTATCTAAGGAATTCCTAGAGGTCTTAATGGGCTATAACCAAGGGCTGAATAGCTGGTTCCTAGACCACTACAATAGTTTCTTGTCTATCTATATGTTTCTATCCTTAACTCTCTCCATGTGACACTTGTTGATGCTAGAGTAATATTCCTCAAGCATTTTAAGGACCACTCTATCCTGTGTTCAGGGACTTTAAGGACCCCTAATGACTCTTAACCAGGTATTCTAATTAACAGCATTGTATCAACTTACTCCATTCTACATAAATGTCTTCAACTCTTAGGAAATCCCAGTTTTCACTTTCTACTTCATGAAAATTCAGGATGCTTCTCTTGTATCTGCAATGAGGTAAATGCTACTAAAATTAATTTTGATTCATCACTTCCATCAAACTACCTTCACTTCTCTGAGTCTCAGTTTTCTCATCTGTAAAATGGGGATAATAATACCCTGCCTGTCCCCACAATAAGAATTAATCTTAGAAATCATCTAGACCGGTGGGGTCAAACTCAAATAGAAAATAGGCCACTACACTGTATATAGGGATCCCTGTAGATTACATATTGACTTAGTTTTAAAAAGTATTGTTATCTATATTTTATTATATTTTTTGTTTTATTAAATATTTCCCAATTACATTTTGATCTGCGTTAGGCTGCTGCAGCTAGGTGGTGCAGTGGGCAGAGTGCTGTGCCTGGAGTCCAGAAGATTCTTCTTCCTGGTTTCAAATCCAGCCTCAGACACTTACTAGCTGTGCAACATTGGATGAGTCACTTAATCTGGTTTGCCTCAGTTTTTTCATCTGCAAGATGAGCTGGAGAAGGAAATGGCAAACCACTCCAGTTTCTTTGCCAAGGAAAACCCACATGGGGTCACCAAGAGTCCGCAATGACTTAACAAATGAGTAATGATGCTGACAGAATCTGAGCTGTAGAATTGGGAAGGTGAGCTCTGTATGGCTAGTCTCCATTTTTTAAAGTGAGATAAGAAGTAAATTCTTTTGGGGGTGTGTGTGTGTGTGTGTGTGTGTGTGTGTGTGTGTTGCGGGGAGTATACTGGGTGGCTTGAAGATGGAAGAGGTTTGGAACAGGCCCTGTGGAGAGTGTGCTACTCAATGAGGGAAGGAATTTTTTCTTTTCTCCTCTTTTCTAGGAGTGATCTGGAGTGGAGTTGTGAGATTAAGAGTGATTGTGTGTGTATTTAATTTTATCTTAGACAAAAAGTGGAATGCTTTAATCAATGGGCTAGTCACCAAGCAAATTGCCAGGACTAGGGCAGGGCCATTTAACACACACTGAGATCAAAGTTTGGAGTGAAATTTTTTTTGAGTGAATCTAAAATAAGAGTCTTCACTTGAAACAGCTGAGTAGGTCAGAATCTCTAAGCTCTCAAATTAAGCAGGCTTTAAATGTGATTATGACTATGATAAAACTCATTTTGCCAGCTGGATGCCAGCATTTGTTTTATAGGCTCAGATCTTAAAAGTATCAAGTTCACATAGTTTGCCTGTTAGAGTCAATTAAACTTGGACACTGAATGAAGGCTGAAAAAATTCAAAGTTCTGAATTAAATAACATATTGGCACCTGGGAACTTGATAAAACTAAGAAATATTCCTTATATCCTAAATCAGGAATGGGGAACTTGTGGTCTTGAGGACACATTGGCCCTCTAGGTCCTCCAGTGCAGCCGTTTATTAAGGAAATTTGTTCTGTGAAGTTTGCATTTGGTCAAAGGGCTGGAAGACCTAGAGGGCCAATGTGTTTCCCTACCCTGGCACACCCTCCTCTTCATAGAAAAATGAGAGACTACTGATGCAGAAGGTTGCACGTACCCTCTCAAGTGTTCTCCTCTTGTGAGTCTGTTTTCCTCAGCTAATTTTTTTTGTTGCAAGGAAATGTACAGGAGTGACCAAGACAAAATAGCAGAGAGAGGGGTGGGGAGGGTAAGAAAGCAAGCATTTGTTAAACACTTACTATGTGCCAGGCACTGTGCCTAATATACCAGAGATACAAACACAAGCAACAAGAGAAACAAGACAGTCCCTTACATTATAATGGGGGGAAATTACACATAAATTGGTAGTTGGCAAAGGATGGAGAGGGTATTCAGGAAAAGGGTAAGTCTGCTGTAAATGAGATGAAAACAAAGCCCAGAGAGGGAGTTGAATCAAGTGAAACAAACATGGCTGGGGTCCCTTAATGCAATGGTGATCTAGACTCACCAATCTGGAGAGGAGACTTCAGCGGGGAGGCATGTCTTAGGTGGGATGCTGAGATGGAGATGGTGAGTCAATGGAGTTGGGAGTAGGGAAATGAAAAGTGTATTAAAAAAACTTTCAAAAATACTGTTTATGCGGCAGAAAAGGTTCTTAGGTACATATAAATCTCACTAAGAGTTAGAAATACAATTTTAAAATTGTACCGATGTTTCAGTACAACGTTTCAAAATATGATGATTCCTTTGAGGGACAAAGGAACTGGGTCTTAGTTTCTGGTTCTAGAAAATGATGACAAAAGAAATAATCTTTACCATTCCATCGTGTAAAGCTTGTTACTATGAGGTGGAGGAGATGCTTTGAGCAAAGGAGCTGGTAAAGGTTGAAATGACAGTGAGTGTTTGCTCTTTAGTCTTTCTTGGAAGCTCTACATATTGTTTAGTTTGGATGGCTTAGAACAAGTGTAAATGGCAATTGTTTTCTGTTCTGGCCAGAAACTCTGAGGGGCTTCCTTTCCCAGACGGATATCTTTGGGATTGTAAGTTAGGCCATCTTTTGACTCAATTCTTACCTAGTCCTTAGTCACTGAATGGATGTGGCCTCAGACAAAGTAGGAAAGACCTTAATTAAGAAAAGCCAAAGTCTCCCACTGCTTCTTGGGCCATCACCAATCTTCTTGACCTTTGTTTTACAACTGGACTTAAAAGACTTTGGAGGAGAGACTGAGGTTGGCCAATCTGCTCAGCTCTGTCTCAAATCCAATTCACGAGCAAATCAAAATATTACCCTCATAATGTCATTGGTTTTCTTTGAGCTGGAGAAGGAAATGGTAAACCACTCCAGAATCTTTGTCAAGAAAATGACAAACGGGGTCACAGAGAGTCGGAGATAACTGAAATGACTGAACAAAGCATTTATACAATGCTTTAAAGTTTGCAAAATAACTTTACAAACATGATTTCATCTGATCCTCACAATAACCCCTGGGAGATAGATGCTATTATTATACCCATTTTACAGATAAGAAAATTGAGGCAAACAGCGATTAAGTGACCTGCCCAGGATCTCACAACTAGTGTGTGACTAACTTTGAACTTAGGTCTTCCTGGTTCCAGATCGAGCACTGTGTTGACTGTACCACCTAACTCTTACGTAGGCACTTAAGTGTATTTGTGTATATGTATGTATATGTATGCAGACATGTGTATATTCTTTTTTGTGTATACATTCCCTCTCTTAACCACTCCAAATAGAATGTACACATATTAAGGTCAAGGACAGTTTCTTGTTTATCTTTGTATACTTAGCACTTAATACCATGCCTGTAACATAATGGAGCCTTGATAAATGTTTGTTGGATGTTTATGAATGAATACACATAGAATGGGAGAAAATCATAAAAGCAGCCAAACACATAATTTCCTGAACTATTATTAAAGACAAAATGGTTCAGTTTTAAAAATTAGTTTTAGAATTTTTAGGTTCACCCAAATGGGCTTTGTTACATTTTACCTGTGTGACTATGGATGAGTCACTCAGTTTAATTCAATTAAAATGAATATTTATTGAGTCTCTACTATGCTCACAGTACAAGATGCTGGACATACAAAGATAAATAGGTTGACTTTCTACTATGGAAAAACAAGTATACAGAGAAGTAAAAACATGATAATTTGAAGAGGGTGGGACTAATAAGTAAGAGGTTCAGAGAAAGATTCATGGAGGAAGTGGAACCTGAGCTGAGCCTTGAAGGAAGATCATCCTGGGAAATGGAGGCACTTGAGGAGGGAGTACATTCCAGATAGAGGGAGTAACTTGTATGAAAACACATAGCCGGGAGATTGGAATGTCAAGTTTTGGAAACAGTTGTGAGTTCAATCCAGTTATACTGGAAAGTATAGGAAGAAATAATGTAATCAAAAGCTGGAAAGACTGGTTGGAATTAGACTGTTAAGGGCTTTAAATACCAAACAGAGAAGGCTGCATTTATCCGGGAGGTTACAAGGAGCCAGTCCAGCTTTCTGAGCAGGATAGTGACCTTGGGATGATTATTTGGCCTCTGTGTGTGGGACAGATTGAAGATGGTTAGCAGATGGAAGCAGGAAGGCCAGTTAGGAGGTTATTTCAGTATTCCAGGTGAAAGATGACAAAGATTTGAATGCCATTGGTGGTCATGCGAATGATGAGAGGACTGAAGTTGCTACACAGACTGGAACATGGTGTGTGTGTGTGTGGGGGGGGAGGGTTGTTGAGAGAGAGTGATGACTCATAAATGACAAACCTTGGGTGTGGTACCCTAACAATGATAGTAAACTCTGGAGAGGGGCCAGATTGGGGGAGAGAGGGAGAGTGATGACAGGTCTTAGTTTACTTATCTATACAGTGAAGGTGTTGAACTGATTGATCTTTAAGTCTCTGAAATATCCCATAGCCTTTAAAATGTCTTAGTCTCAGCCACACATGTTAAATGCTCATGCCTTCTACACCTAGCTAGGTCTGCCTCCTGATGCTGCTGTCCATATTACTGTGATGTAAAAGAACAGAAGAAGCTGCCTATAGGAGACATAACCTGTTCTCCCTCAAAAATAAAGAGAATAGAAAGGAGAGATTAAAAAAGTGTGATTCTTTTTTTGTTTTGCCGCCTTCTTTTCCTACCTAGGATGCTCTTAATTGCCCTGGGTCCTCCCTGTTTTCTCTGAAAGACTAGCTGAACACTAAAGAGGAGGGACCTCAGGATTAACTCTTTCATGAACTATAAGAAAGTCTGATTGTCTATTATAATGAGGTGAATAGCAAGAAGCACTCTCATTGCAAATGTTTACTTGTTAACATAATAGTGATAATGAATAAATAAATAAGTAAAAATTGTGAGTTTCTCTCTTCTGGAGGTCAGCCATATTCATCTGGCAGTTTCCCAGGAAACATGATTACATCACCTAGCTATATCACATTCATCCAGAGCATGCCACACAGCTGAAGTCTGATTCCCTGCCAACCAATCAGCTGACCTCATTGCTACAGCTAAGTAGAGAGAGAGAGAGAGAGAGAGAGAGAGAGAGAGAGAGAGAGAGCGAGCGCACACGCAGATCACTTTAAAGCAGAACTCCTGAATTCTATCATTTGATGAGACAAGGACCTGAGAGAATCTCAGAGAAAGCTGGAAATATAACATCATATCATATCACATCACATGCCACAACATATGACTTAGCATAATACAACATAATAACAGTGCAATACAATATATATTTAGAAATCAACGCAATCGACATCCGAAAGCATTCACAAAGACAATGAATATGAAAATCTAGGTCAGAACAAGAAAATAAGAACTTAGATCAAATATCAGTACAGATGCTAATGTATTTCACAGTAGCACCTATCTGTTGTGGTTGTTGCTTCTTAATCAGAACTCTAATGGGAACGTGTGATTTTTTTTTTTGACTTCTTTTGGGATCATTTTACTGGAGCTTAGAAGAAAAACTACACACCCAGAACATTTTAGTGGATTTCTCTGTCAATTCATCCAGGGAAAACCTACCTCCCAGGAATAAACATTATAGCTTGCACAGCCCTGAACAACATTGCTGCAATTATTAGCATTGGTGTTGACCTCAAATAACCTTAACAGGTGCATTGCTCTACAGAAAATACACATTGGCCTGTCACCATTAATAAAATGAAGTGTGAACAGTGCCAGGATATGTGTATATGCCTGAGACTGTTTATGTGGGGGAGCATACATTACTGAGTTACTATGTTTACAGTCATCACACCTTGCAGAAATATCTTATTTCTTACAAAAATAAAACAACCCTAAGGAGTCTGATCTATGCCTAAAAATAAAACTACACTAGCTAAATAAAGCTTAAGGCCAGTGGAATGGTATAATTCTAGCTGGGTGATGTACACTTACAGTAATTCTGACTTCAATGTCCAGATAATTTTCCCAATGTCAAGAATCAAAGAAATTTAGATCTGAAAGGAACTGAGAGGTCACGTGGCCTGGCTGCTTCATTTCAAAGACAAGAAAACAGCTAAGGCAGTGAAGCAAGTTAATGAATTCACCCAACTAGTTAGCAGATTTGAATTTACATTTTCTACCTTCTTTAGGACTATAAAGCAAGATATTTTTAAGGATAAAAAAACTTTAAATTTTTATTTTAAGCTTTTTCTGGCTGAAATTGTTTTTCCTCTTTAATTGCTTTGTACTTCTGTTCCATCTCCTGGCTAAAAAATTTTTTGACCTTTTTATTAAAAATTTAAAAAGTAACTGTATATTGTTCCATATGCCCTTAAAGACCAAAGTTATGAATCAACAAAGCAGCCATAAAGGTGAAGAGAAAGTTTGATTCATCATACTATATATGATATATTTACATACACATATATATGCATATCTATTGCATCATATACATATATACATATTTCACATACAGATCTGTATCTATCTATTTATCTAGTCCAAGTAAGACTACTGGTCCAGTAGGATTAGGTGTGTAATATGGAAGATACCACGTGCCACTGCAAACATAAAATCTGACTGTAGGTAGATTAATAACAAAAATTCCCACAGTACACAATATTGACCTCTCTGTGGCATCTGCCTCGATGGATCACCGCTTTCCACTGGATACTCTCTCCCCTCCCTAAGTTTCTGTGATACTATGTTGCAATGATTTTTCTTATTGCTCTTCAAATAACAATGATAATAATAACTATAATTATATAGTGGTTCAAGGTTACAAAGTGGCTTACAAATACTATCTCATTTGATCCTCACAACAACTCTGAAAGGTAGGTGGTCTGATTCTCCCCACTTTACAGATATCATGGCTGTTGTAACCATCTCCATTTTACTGATAAGGAACTAAGAAACAAGGAGGTGAAGTGACTTGCCCAGGCTCACATAGCTTGTAAGGGTCTGAGGCAGGATGTGAACTGAGGACTTCCTCACTCCAGGTCCACTGCTCCATCCACTGTACCATGTGTCTCTTTCTCTTCTGCGGGCTTCCCAAGAACTTGAACTTCTGCCCACTAAATGTGATTATTAGACTTGACATAGCACATTTAGACTAGCACATTTAGGATTCTTTACAATCTTTTCCCCTCAATGATCCCATTCACTCTCTTGGATACTACCACTACTTCTCTGTAGATGCTTCCCAAAGTTTTCTCTCTGCTGCCAATTTTTCCTTAGAGTTCCAGTCCTCTATTTACAAGTGACTGCTGCTTGTCACTACTTGAACGTCTCACTGGTAGCTTCAAATTAAAAGTGTTTCAAATAAATGGATCATCTTTCTTCCTAAACTTGCCCTTCCTATAATGTCTCTGTTTCTGTTAGTGATACCATCTTCCTTCCACTACTTAATGAGCTAACGTACTTAAGAAGGTCATACAACTATACTTTAAAAAAAAAAAAAAGCCTTGACAATAGAAATGTAAACACAATTATAACTCATTAACTTTCTCCTTATTCTTTGATGCTATGAGTGTTTCCTGATATTTGCCTTCAGTGGAAAAATAAGGTCTCACTGGACAAGAGCTGGGAAGGATTGTCTAATATAACTCATTTATTTAACATATAGAGAAACTGAGGTCACAAAATTAATAAGTGATAGAATAAGGAAATGAACCTAGGTTCTCTGATCTTAAATCCAGGGCTATTTCCACACACTATTTTCCTTTAAAATGAATCCCTTCCTCATCCCCCCAAAAAATCTAGGACTGATTTTTTAAAGATCTAATTTTGGAGAGTCATGGGCATTTTATTAAATGGACAACTTTTTCAGAATAATTCTGAAAGATTCTAAGAATACGATGGATCATCTGAATTGAAAAAAAAATCAACACTATAGCTTTATTAAATTCATTTGCTAAGAGAGGGAAACATAACTTGTTCTTTTCCTATTTCCCTCTACTCCCATCTCATATAACCTCCTCAACTGGCCACTACCTTACTTCAATAGCCCTAGTTCTGTCTCACTCTCCTCCACCCACTGGACATCTCTCTTCCCATGCTGTACTCTCCCAGAACTGACTTTGCTCACATTGGCTACTGTGCTGGAATGCCCTCTCTCTTCCTCTATGCCTACTATTTTCTTGTTTATCTAAATCAGGTGCCAACTCCTCCAGGAAACCTTGTCTGAAGCTACCTTCCTTTTCATCTCAGGTAGCACTTTGTTTTGTACCTTTCTCAAGCATTCATCTTATAACTTTGAGTATTTTTTGTTGTTGACGTTGAATTGCTTCAGTGAGGTTCAACTCTCCATGACCCAGTGGGGTGGGGGAGAGAAGAGCGATTTTCTTGGCAAAGATACTGGAGTGGTTTGCCATTTCCTTCTCTAGGTCATTTTACAGATGAGGAAATGGAGGCAAATGGGGTTAAATGACTTGCCCAGGGCCGCACAGTATGTGTCTGAAATCAAATTTGAATTCAGGTCCTCCTGACTCCAGGGCGAGTACTCTATCCAACATGCCATGTAGCTGCCCAACTCGAAGTATTATAGCTATTTAAATGAATGAATCAATATATAGTTGTTAAATCTGTTGCTTTTTGATAGTTAAATGTTTTCCTTGATTTAACACAATGCTAATAAACAATAAGGATATATATGCAATCATAAAAATAGTCTTGTCTTCAAAAAGCTTACCTTCCAATGGGGGAGAAAAATACATAAGGGAAATGGTGGCCAGGGGGGAGCATTTCAATTTGCAAGCTTCAGGATAGTCGGTGAAAGCAGAGAGAAGTAGACTGACACACCTTTTCCTGTAGGCTTCTCAAGGACGGTGACTGGATCTCCATATTTTGTATTTTCCCCAATACTAGCACAGGGCTTGGTATACAGCATGCACTTAATAAATATTAGCTGTTAAGTATTGTTGAATAATTCTTCCCTGCCTCTCCGGCTTGAAATTGCTCTATTAGTTTGCTTATCTACAGCCTCTAATAGTTAAAAATGAAGATAGAAAAGTAGGGAGTACTTAATCTTCCTACTGTGTTTTGGATTGAGACATGTTTCCTAGAAACTTCTTCCTCCTGTCCATTTACCTGAACCAGATGCCTCACCTGAGATCTTGGGACCCCAGTAAACCCTATCATCAGTGTAGTTCATTTTGTGGCAAATAAATACAGATTTTTGTACGTTGGTTTTTAGATGAAAGTAACAAGCCATGGACCAGCAAAAGTTACTGTGATTGCATCAGTTTAGTTGATTTTTACTTATTTATGGAATGGTTGTGCCTATGGACTAACCTTTAACATTTTCACTTTCCTGTTGTTTTTCACTTGACTCTCTGAGAGAGTTTACAGTCCTTTTAGAAACATTCTGAAAGGGTGTATATCATCATATATTTCCCTTAAGGATCCTTGATGATCTCTTATCTCTGCCAAACTACTAGCTTACCTTAAATGCACACTGACATTCTCCATTTCATTCCACCTTGACTGGATCTCTGCCTTAAAATTATTTACCTTAGAAAATGAGTTTTTCCTTCTCCCATAAAAGATGACAGTTATAAGTGAATGACTGTTGAAATACTAATGGTAACCAAGAAGTCACTTGTCATAAACTACGCCATAATTAGCCATGAACAGTTCTTTTTCAAGTCTGAAAAGTTGCAGGCCAAAAGCAGTAAAACGTATTGGCAGATAGGTGGATAGAATGCTAAGCAGAGTAAGGAAGACCTTAGTTCAAAAGCAGCCTCACACTGGGTGTGACCTTGGGCAAGACATTTAATCTGTTTGTCTCAGTTTCTTTAACTCTAAAATGAGGATAATAATAGCACCTACCTCGTAGGATTGTTGTAAAGATCATATGAGATAATATCTATAGAGTGGTTAGTACAGTACCTGACACATAGTAGGCACTATATAAATGCATCATTATTATTGCTGTAATACTGGGATTCTCTTATCACTTTGTCCAGGTACTATGTTCTCCTTATTTTCTAGGACTAGAAATACTGTAATACAGACCCTTTTCTCTAGTAGCACTAGTCACAATTCTGAAAAGTACAGATTAAAGAAAAGTAGAAAAAGCATTGAAACTTTTACCAAATGCTTTTATGACCTGTGTTGACAAGAAAAATAGAAAATGCCATGTAATGTTATACCACATAATGTTCTTCATGAGTTCTGGCAACTGAGGTCAATAATAAAGAAAGACAAAAGCTGGACTAAAGTTTAAGGTGTTTCAAAAGAAGCTTCACCTATGGAATCTTTTCAGGTACATTTTCCCCCATTTCCCTAGGCCAAATAAGTAGCTTCAAATAACATTTTTTTCTACCTGGGGAAAATACATAAACCTCCTTCCTCTTCCCCAAGAACAATCTGGAGAACTTTTACTGCTATATTTGATATCTAATCACCAAATTAAAAGCATATGGCAAGTATTTAAGACTGCTTTTGGCACTCTAGTTAATGGATCTATATTGTACTAATTCGTACCTTGAGAGTTTGAAATTAGTGATAATTTGCTTAGGGTTGAGCTGAAGTTATCCTTTGTACTCACTATCTGTGAAGATTCTGAATCTGCTTCACAAAAACCTAGATGAACAAGATGGCAGGGATAATGCTTAATCTGCTTGGGAGAACAAAAAAGTTTTACTTAAATAATATGCATTTGTACATAATAAATACCCTAATTACAAAGAGGACGGACAGATGGCAAAATGGATGGAGCACCAGACCTGGAGTCAGAAAGACTCATCTTCCTCAATTCAAATCTGGCTTCAGAAACTGTGTGACCCTAGGCAAGTCACTCAACCCTCTTTGCCTCAGCTTCCTCATATGTAGAATGAGCTGGAGAAGATAGTGGTAAACCACTCCATTATCTTTGCAAAGAAAATCACAAATTGGGTCACAGAGAGCCAGACACAAGTGAAAAACGACTGAACAAGAATAAAAAATAATCACATCCCATCCATTAAAGCAGATCTAACAGGATTTACTTGGCAACCACAGGAACAGATGATTTGCCTTATTATATGTCCTTCCATATTTAAAAAAAAAAACTATATACTGATATAGTGAGAAGTTTAAAGAAAGCTTGGTGGCAGATCCAATTAAGTCACAGAATTCAGAGAGAATTTCAGGATGACTAATTTTTTAGGACACTATTCTTTCTTGGTTTTTCTTGTGTCTGTCTCACTGTTCCTCAGTCTCCTTCATCCATTCCCACTCATCTAACTATGAGCGTCTTCCAGGGTTCACTGTTGGGTCGTCTTCTCTCTCTACACTCTCCTCGATGATCTCATCGGCTCCCATGAATTCAACTACCATCTCTGTACCGGTGACTCGCAAATCTACATATTCAGTACCCATCTCTGGCTGGAATCGGTCCTGCACCACCGACAGGTATTTCTATATGGATATCGCATTGGTATCTCCTGCTCAGCATGGTTGATACAGAATTCATCTTTTCTCTAATCCTACTTCTCTTCCTCATCTCCCTATTTAAGTTGGGGACACCACCATTTTTCCAGTCACTGAGGTTCTCTTCATGCTCTCTCACCTCACAAATTCAATCAGCTGTGCAGTCTTGTCAATTTTTCCTCAACAATTCATATCAATCTTTTCCTACTCACATGGTTCAGGCATTCATCACCTCTCAAACAGACTATAGTTTATGGCCTCTTGATTGGTCTTCATGTGTCCATTTTCTCCTTCCTAAAATTCAACATCCTCACTGATACTCCTAGTCTACAAGTCTGACCTTGTCACTCACTTGCCCAAAAAGCTTTAGTGGCCTCTTATTGCCTTTAGGATAAAACACAAATTTCTCTGTTAGTATTTAGAGCCTTTATCATTTAAATGACAGCATTAGTACTTAAAGCCCTTCACAAATGGCTCCAACATCTTTCCAAGTTTTATTTCATTCCTCCTCATGCACGCTATATTTCAGCCAAACTGGGTTCCCAGTATTCCATCTATTGCTTCCATGCTTTTCTGTACATGCTGAAATTCATGGCCAAAATGCTCTCATTTTTTTTATTTTTTAAATTTTATGTTAGACTCAAACACCAGAACACAAATACAGAATGGAGAAAAACATATCATAAACTTAAATACTGGAACTTAAATACAAAGTAAGAAAGGGGGAAAAAGCATGTCATGTGCATAGCAGAACATAAGAGAGGATTCAAAATATGTAATAATAAATTTTCATTTCAAGAAAGCCTGTATGATAAATACTACACATATTGAGAGCTGTTCATCTTTGCTTCCTTGTAAGTTTTCTTTTGTCCTCTGCTATGCATTTTTTTTACTTTGTTCCTTTTTATTCCCTCCCACTACAATTAAGTGCCAATACATTTCTCTATAGCTACAGATACATACATACACACATACGTAAATACATACATATATAGACATATACTTTCCCAAACACATTCTACTCCTGATCTTTGTTTTATGTTTGTGCATATCTCGTTTCCTATCCCTTCTGCCTCCTCTACTTTACCTGACCTGCTATCTTGCCCTCCTATTACTTGCCTACCTCCCTCCAAGGATCCCTCCCCTATTCTCCCATTCCATAAATCTAAACATCCTTCTATACTCCCCTTTTACCTATTCCTTCACCCTCCCCTCTAAAGATCTCTCCCTTGTCCTCTCTCTCCTCCCTATCCCCTTATCATTTTGTTTCTTCTGAATTTAGAAGATTTATACCCTTCTAAATATATCTATTGCTGCCTCTTAAACCCATTCCCAATGAAAGTAGGTTACCTGAACTACCAGTCCTCCTCCCCATTTAATTCCTCTTATTAATTCTTCCTCTTGCACCTCATTTGTATAAAATAATTACTCTTTTTAGTTGTTCCTAAATGGTTTCACTTTTTAAATTCATATCACACTCAGGTTTACCCCAATCTTTCTTATGAGCTACCCAGTTATTAATAAGAATCTCAGACATATGTTTTGCATTTTACATATATAAAAAGTTAATGGTCTGTCCTCACTGAATTCCTTATAATCAGCCTTTGGTACGTACCTTATGTTTCTCTTGGCTCTTTTATGTGAAATCTTCTATTAAGTTCAGGGTTTGTTTTTTTTTTTTTACAAAGTCTTGAAATTCTGACAGTTGATCAAATGTCCACTTTTTCCCCACTCAGGATTATGCTTGTGTTGAAATGTTCTCTTTTCTCAATTCTGCTTTCTCTCTCTAGTTCCCTCCAGTCTCAGCACCATTTCCTACATGAAGTCATTTATAATAACCTCAGTTTTTAGTTTCTTCTCCTTCAAAATTATTTGGCATTTACTTTGTATATATTTTGTTTTACTTTGCTATGCACATATTCCATTCTTACCTTCCACTTCCAGTAGAATGTAAGCTTTTTAATGGCAGGGACTATAGTTATCCCTTCCACATAGTGACTTTCCGTTCTCAGTTTCAATATATTGTGGGTCAGTATAAGAAATTAAATGGGAATTTGGGGGGAGTTTTGCAGAAGCTGCAGACAACACACAAAGGCCAGCAGACAACACAGAAAAAGTTTAGAAATTCTGAAATGCATAAAATATATGTAGAGTATCATATGATATCAACATATTTTATCTTATAATACCATAATGATTCAGACGTCTTCTCTGGTATGAAGAGAGAGCCAAAAATTTTATGTGGATTTTCCAGACTGTAGGGGTACCATAACCCTAACCTCCGCTATGTGGAGGGAATAACTGTTTTTCCTTTTTGTCACTGTATTCCCAGTGCCTCCCACATAGTAGATGCTTAATAAATGTTTGTTGCTGAAAGCGTACTAGAAGGGAAAGATGCAAAGCTGAGAAATTAAGATTGTAAAAAATTCTATTATAAGCTCTTTTCTCCATCAATAGCAGTGCAGCCACCATATCTGGATTATACCACAGCAGTCCTTAATATGTGAAATGAGGAAATAGAACGGGACCCTTAATAAGACAAAGGTAGACAAAACAGCTAGTCTTGACAAAGGATGCACAAAGGAAGATCGTGCTGGAGGTGACACAACTGTGAATGTGTTAAGGGATGAATTCTTAATATAACCGAAAAGATGGGAAACCAAATGTTTTGGGGGCCGGATCATGAGCATTTTTATTGCCAAAACAGACAAACAAAGAACTCCTGAGAAAATACAAGTAACTACTGACTATAGGTCTACTTTCTTCTGTGAAATTTTTATAAGATGTATCTAGACACATACAGAGGGCATCCCTGATTAATAAAACTATGTTTACTTAAAATACACAATAATTCTGAGTGACCTTTTCATCCAATTAATCTAAACTTATGAGGTTTCATTGCACAGTACTGACAACAATGATTTTAACTACAAGATATTATTATTTCTAAGTAGAACTATCCCTGCTTCAGGTGGGCAATAGAAGGGGAAATAGTGGGGAAAGGTACATTATGTAACTTCTGGCAAGAACCAATTGTTGGAACTGAGTTGGCATAAGAGCTTCAATTTGGAATCTGAGCCTAGGTACAAAAGGGGTCAACTGAAATATACTCATTTCTCTGATTTCATCCTTTAGTGGTCTGGCTCACAAAATCTGGAATTCTTGTAATCTAAAATAGTACTTCATGATTATATACCAGACAGAATAAGAGGCAGCCAGTAGTTAAATTCTACAGTATACAACTGATATAAAAGTCTTTGAATCAGCAGTGGGTAGTTTTAGTAAATCCTTCTTTTTGTTCTCCCCTTTCTCTCTTTCATTCAACATTCAATATGCTACAATTTTCAAAATAACATTTCCTTTTGCACAGAAATCTTAAAAAAAGAAAATATAACAACTTTTAAGACTGGTGGTTTTGAGAACAGAAAAACAATAGGAAAAGATTAGTAAAATGTGGCAAAATTTGATTAAGATTATGTACAAATATTCCTAAATATTATTTGGTAAGAGTAGTCTTTGATAAGAGACAATATTGCACAGTGGACAGAGAGTTAATCCTGGAATCAGGAAAACTTGAATTCAGGTCCACTCTCTGACCCATATTGACCTTGGATATATCTCTTAACCCAGTCAATGATCCAGGCACCTCTTCTGGATAATAAGTGGTTGAAAAGCTGCCAATCTGTATTTGGTAAAGTCTCCTTCTTGGGAAGCTCCCAACATTACTGAAGTTAGAAATCGGGACCAAAAAGCAATCTTGAAAAGAACTCTATTTTCCCATTAATGTGTATGAAATAATGTAAGCAGTATCTTTCAAAATATTTGTCTCCCAAATATTTTAACTACTATGCTTCTTGGACAAATGCAGAGTCATGGAAGGAAACACCCACAGGAGTTCATGCTCCCTTCATGCCAGAGTGAGCCCAGAGCACTGGAGCCAGGAGACCTGGTTTCAAGTTTTGTGCTCTGGCACCATGGAAAAGACACTAAGGCTTTCTTGGCCTCTGTTTCCTCATATGCTAAATGGGGATGACAATATTTGTACTATCTACCCTGCAGGGTTGTCATGAAGAAAGCTCTCTCTAAGCAAAAACTCACATTTATGAAAAGCAACTGACACATTCGAGGTGTTACTGACAGACTAAGTGATTTTTGAGAAGTGTCTTCAGGAGCCACCCACACCAACCTCAGCAGGGGAAGTCAGACCACTCAAAGAGAAGCAATTCATCTTCAATGAATTAATAGTGCTTCCAAGTAAAAAACAGCTCGTTCTTATCAGCTGCATTCCTATATAAAGACTGCAGCACAGATTTCTTTTGCAAGAAGAATTTTGCAGTGACTGTGTTTGTCTATCAGCAACAGCCCACTGCCACCGCTATTTATACAGGCTACTTTCACTCCCAGAAGAGAGGGCAAAGGGGCTCAAGAAACTGCTCTGCTTCATGGTCTGTCAGGGAGAATGAAATGTTCCTTAAAAAGTAAGAGAGGATGTTTCGATGATAAAATAGAGATAAAAAAAGACTGGAAAAAGTAAAGTGGAAATTGATCTTTGTCAGGCAGTTGGAGACTAGAGGAATATCATATTGGAAGGAAACAAGCATTTAATAATCACCTACCATATACCATGCCCTGTGCTACTCACTTAACAAATATCATCTAATTTGATCCTCACAACAACCCTGGGAGGCAGGTAATAATTGTTTTCCCTTTACACATGAGGAACCTGAGGCAGACGCAAGTTAAGTGACTTGCCCAGGTTCACACAGCTAGAAAGTCTGAGGTTAGATTTGAGTTCAGGTATTCCTGATTTCAGGGCCAGATCTCTACTACTTCTACACCTTGCTACCGTAGAGGAACCAAATAAGAAGGGGCAGCAATCAAACAGGTATAATCCTGTTCCTGAAGAACATGAAGCAGGATGCCCTGAAGAGAAAGCTGTCTGTCTTTTCAGGAATGACACAGATCCACAGGTGGTGCTGCTGGCAACTGAGAGATTATCCAGTAAGGGTAGGAAGAAAAGATGAGCCTCTATGGTAAGTGCTTCTCAGATTTGTCAGCCTGTATTCTCGGGGCACATATTCAAGATACTAAATAGAACCTCCCAGGCTGGTCCAAAAGGATGACTTCTAACCACTTCTGGTGATTCATTCACATGAGCCCAAGTGAATCTGGAAAACACTGCTAAAGGTTTAGGTTTTGAGAGTAGAAAAGTGAAGACCCTTAGAAGCAAAGATGACGTTTTCCACCACTGCTGCCAAGGGAGGCAAGAGAATCAGAAAAGATTTAAGAAGGAAACAGCCTGTTAAGAAAGTGGTTTCTGAAAATTGGGTTTGAATAGCTATAACATGGTTTAGAAAATATAAGAATTACAGGTTCTTGGCCAGGGAGTATCTCTTTTGCTGGATCATCATCCATATTACATCCCCTAATTAAGGGTGTACCCAAACAGAGCTCCCTTCAGTCTCTCTGATCTTTCCCATGGTGATCTCATCATTGCCCATACCTTTAACTCTCCTCTTGCTGCAGATGACTAGCAAATCTCTTTGGGAGCTCTACTTTTTTTACTAAGTTCCAATCCCATATTACTGACTGTCCTGGATTTTTTTTGTCTTTACAATCTTGATGTTCAGATAGAGTTCCTCATCACTCCCATATCATACCTGGTCACTCTGCTCTTCATCCATTTCCTCTTTTTGGCTAATGATCTCAGTATAATCCCACCTCAATGTCATTTCCTTTTCTCCCTCCATTAATCCTCACATTAATGTTCTTTACCATGCTTCTCTACTCTGGTTCATGGACTTCTTCCCAGGGGTATATCTTTTAATATGTAATCTTATTCCATAGTACTTTAACCTAATATGTTACTTTTGGATTTTGTAATTACTAAAAAATAATTGTTTCTCTTTTACCCAGGAACCCTGAGGGTCTTCTCCCAGTTTGATTTTTTTTTTTTATTAAAGGGGCCATCCCTTGAATAACTACTTAAAGAAGCCTGTTCATTGAATGGGTGTATCTCACTCAACGTGAGAATGTGATAAGACTTTAGCCAGAAAGGGCCAGGGTCTCACATTATATCCTGGGCCATCTCTAGCCATCCTGACGAATATCAGGCCACTAGACCCAGATGGCTCAGGAGAAGAAAGTGAGGTTGGTGACTTTGCACAGCCCTCCCTCACTCAAATCAACATTAACTGCAAGTTGTGTCATCATCCTCTTTGGGAACAAAGGACAAGCACACATAACACACACACGCAATATTGAGAAAACTGTTCTCGTGATTCTGCTCACTTCACTATTCATCAGTTCTTACAAATCTTCCCGTATTTCTTTGAAACCACCCCCTTCATCATTTCTTACAGCATAGCAGTACTCTATTATATTCATATACTATAACATTTCTAGCCATTCCCCAACTGAATGGCTAGATGTAAGAAGTACCTTCTTACTTTCCACCTTTTTGCCACCACTGAAAGAACTGCCATATTTCTGTACATATGGGTCCTTTTTATCTTCTGTTAATTAAACTCTTTGGAGATATTAGAATTAGACATTATCTGTAGCTATAAATAAATTACATTCTAGGGGAGAAGACACACAAATAAGAATAGTTCTAGAATAAAACTGCATAGAGTACAATGTAAAACCTAGATTCTGCAGTTTGGCATGTCTGAATATTCTTGCTAGAAAAACTTTTAGCTCAAGTTTGTTTAAGTATAAAACCTGATTTTCCATGATGGATTAGCTGGAAAGTGGTTTATCATAACAACAGCTCTGTTCTTTAAATTTACAACTCACAGAAGCTTTATATAACAAGCTCCTCAGAGCTCCTAGCGTTTCATAATGATGAGACATCTACCACCATGTCCAATCTCTTATTTAATGAGTACCTCTGAACTTTAATGAAATATCATACTTCCAAACCAAGCATCAATTAAAGAACAATGTTTCCAAAGTTGTAAACTGCCAGAATAGCCAATGATTCAACCCCTGGAGCACCATGCATTTAGGGGTCACTTGCAAAGCTTGGCTGATGCTTTAGATGGAATAGTTAGTACTTATTACATTTTTGCTTTATAGATACATTGGAGATAGAGTTATTTCAGAAAATGGAATGAAATATGAAGCCAGTGAATGGAATGATGAAAATGCTATTAAGAAGTAAAGAAGAGGCTGATGGAGGGAAGAAAGAAAAATGTTTAGGGAGTTCATTTTCAATCCGGATTTCAAGAAATATGGCTTGTGGAGAAAAGCCTGTAGTTAAACATCTCCAGAGAAATGAGGTAGGGACAGGGATAACCAGATATCCCTGGAAATATCTACTTAAGTATGCTTCAATCATTTGCTTAGACAGTTTGGGGGAGGTTTTCTAATGTCAATGTTATCATTCAAACAGAACAATATTTAAGACTGGCCCTTTGAGTCTTGCAAAATTCTTTACATATGTATGTGTATACAATGTGTGTGTGTGTGTGTGTGTGTGTGTGTGTGCATGCATGCATGAGCACTCATCCATTTTACTGATGAAAAAACTGAGGCTGGGAGATGTTGGCTGAATTGTTCCAGGTTACACAGTTAGTGCCTGAAGCCTGATTCAAAATCAGGTTTTCCTGAATCCAGGTTTAGCAGGATATCCACTGTGCCACCTGGATGCCACTGTTTAGAACCAATCACTATCAATGACAGATAAACAACAAAGGCACTCATCTATGAAGTGAAAAGAGAGAAAGAGGTCAGAAGTTGAACAGAGACAAACAGCCTGCAGAAAGCCTCCAAATCTTTTTCTGTCTCTCCTCTTCCCTCCCTCTTTCTCTTTCTCTCTCCCCTTTCTCCTGCCTTTCCTTTCCCCCTCCCATCCCACCATCTTCCTACAATATTTATTTCAGTGTCCAAGTCTAAGTCAGCTTAGTGCTTATGCTCTGCCTCTTTCCCCCTCCACATGGTTGGCACCACCCACATCAGACAAATGTTACATTAGAGTAGACACAGTCTGCGCCATTTGCCTTTGAAAATACACATCATTCTAACAGTAAAGCCCACAGAAACACGGCTTCCTTCTGTTACTACAAAAAAGAAAAGGAGGCTGAAAGAAGGGAAGGGGGGAGGAGGAAGGCAGAAAGTCAACACAGATCCATTAAAAGAAATAATGGGCTTATTTCAGTAACTCAAATTCTTTCAGCACAGCATTGGGACACTGGTACTTTTAACATTATGACACTGGAGCCTGTAGGATGGTAACCAGTACACTAATAGCACATTTATTATTAGATTTTCTGCATGGTTACATAAGTCTATAAAAGGGAAAAAATGTAAATGATTCAAGAAGATCTTTGTCATATACTTCTCATGAAATCTTCAGTATCTCAAGACTTAGGAAGAACCCCTCCTGGCAAGACACATAAATTTTCATGCTTCATTAGAAAAATGTTCTTTTTAGTAATTTTAAAGAAATGGCAAAAGAAGGGAAAAAGTTATACTTTAGTCTTGACAAAAATCTTCAAAGCTCTTTAGACTAAATACTATTTTCATGTCCCCCCACGATGGTATCCAAAAAGGAGGGAAGTATTCAGTTGGCGTGTGCAAGGATTACATTTTGACTAGTCAAATATTTGGCAAATTTATGTCATCCAATAATGAAAATGCTACTCTACAAAGTGAAAAAAAAGAAAGTCTACACTAGAGAAATTTACTTAATTCCCTAGAGCCACATTATGGCTCAGCATATCATTATATGGATTTGGATAGACCACAGCATAAATTACATCCTCTAACATAGCAATTACATGCAGAAAAAGTCTGATATAACATGGTAAGCCTATAACATGGGTATTACTCCTGTCTCCCAGCACTAACATCATAACTTAAAACTGAAATTATATTTAAATGAAAGAAATCTGTAAGCTATCCTCTCTCTCTCTCTCTCTCTCTCTCTCTCTCTCTCTCTCTCTCTCTCTCTCTCTCTCTCTCTCTCTCTCTCCCCCCAATCTCCTCCATCCCTCAAACAAGTAATGTTACACAATTAAATATTATTGATTTTAGGAATAAAAAGCAACATGTTATAGTAGAGAGTCTGTTGTACAGGATCTGGCTTCATGTCTTAGCTCTATTTATTTACTGAGCTTGCACAAGGTACTCTCTGGGTAAGAGTTTATCTGTAAAATGAGACAGTGAAACTAGATGATCTGTAAAATCACTTACACCTCTAAATTTATGTAATCTAGAGTGGTTATCAATAACTTGTTTACATCATGAAGGAAGTTACTTTATAACTATTCTTTTTGTGTAAGCAAAGAAAACTATAACATTTAGCTGACTTCTTGGTCATATTATATTATCACAGAGCTAATTTTGTGATCAGATGTAACATACCTTCAATTCCTGAATAGCTAACTACATCTTTTTCGAATACTGAAACGAAGATGCTGAAGTCTCTTTTGGCAAGATAGGTGGTATCTGCCTTTTTAGTATTATAGCAGTGCTTTCCCCAGAGTACTCATGGCCCTGAGAAAAGGACAGGACTGATAGTTGGAAGGACAAGTTAAAGTCTGGTTCAGACACATCAATATTCCTGTTCTAATCTGGGTTGTTTAACCACAAATCTATACAGCTCATCCACTCCACCCAGTGGCTGGATTTCCTTGGTACCTCAAACCTGGTTTGTCACAATAATTTCCATTCAACCATACTCTGGACTGCATATCAGAGACTGGGAATCTATTTTCCCTAATACCACTGAGTTTTCTATCTCTGAATGATACCTACTAGGTTTCTTTTGGAGAGAGATTTCCCCCTAGCCAACATTTAGCCTGCTTGGATTGTGTGAATGATGTATTTCTGAGAGACCTTCTGGTTGGAATCTACTTCTTTTTTTATGCTTAGGACAGAATTGAAACTTCTACCTATCCTGGAGGAGGAATGGAATTTTCTGGAGTCACTCTTATAATGGTGAGGCTGAAATAACTAAGATAGACTGGGTCCTGCAGGCCCATGTAGGCCATGTAGGCATGAATGCTTCAGAATGTAACTTTATGTGATCAGAAAGCTACCCTTAAGGAAAACACGTGGCTTTGGGAGAAGACTTACTGGTCTACCTACCTCTTCTCCCCTGAAAATTTCATAGAGTATGTGGATGAGTTATAAGCTTTTTGGGTCCAAATCAGCCTATGCATGTAATTCTCTTTGTGAGGCTACCCCACCAACCTGGACAATGTGGGCTTGATATTGTCATGGATATCATGTTAGGCCAACTGTTTGATTATGTGATACATGATCAGAAATAATCTGCCACTGGATGAATTCAAAGTTTTTATATGGATTCCAAGTGAGTTTTTGATAGCTATCTTCAGGCTGAAACTATAAAGCAAGAGTAAAGAGAAATGAATAAGGCTAATAGTCAGATATTGACTATATTAACACCTCTGAACTTTTAGCCAAGAACTTCACTAAAATGAAATGTTGTATATGGAAAAAGTTTTGGATAAGATGTCAAATTTAATCAAGAATGAACGAACAGGGACACGGACATCTCCTCACATTACTATAGCTGTGTAGGAGGAGTGAGTGGTATCTATAATTCAAACATAGGAAAAGGCCACCTGAATGCTCAGTTCTAACCAAGAAGCCGTGAGAGAGAGAAGTTTATGACCGTTCCTCCCTCTGCTCCACACAAACATACATATATGCTCAATCTCAAAGGCTGAGGGCCTCTTCCTTTAACACGGTCAACTTAGACTTCATGATTTCCCTGACAGAGGGCCCCTGGGCACACGGAGTTCAATTATGTGATCACCTAAGCACCTGGTCTCTATTACTAGGTTCTTAACTATTACATTTTCTAGGTCTGAGCTCTGTTGAATTCTGAGGCCTTCAGAAAGTTTACATATTATAATCTCATTCAGCATAAATATTTCCCTACATTGTCCTGTTCCACAGCAGTGGTAATAAAAAACTGATAACCAACCCCTCCTCCTGATGGTAGGATATTCATGAAACCAGTACAACATAGGTCCACACAGGTAATTACCAAAAAGTCCTCACAACATAACCAGTTAACATGAGCAATTCCCAGGGATTCTTGGGATCTGCTAGCTGACCCAAGACGATCAACTATAATACTTTTTAATAATGGTGGGACATGTGGTCATACAAACTTCATTGTTACCTTACTCTCTAGATACTTTGGCACTGCCATATGATTTGTCACTGTATTCTGGACCATGAGGCCTTATTATTGGCCCTGGGCCTTTCTTCTCCTCCTTTTAACCATCCTATATGTTGTTCTACCAAATGAGAAAGTATCTACCATCAATGACAGGATACCTTTTGCACTAAGAACTGCCACCCCATTATGTCTACAACTGTATGATTTATTTAAACCCAGGCATTCCTATCTCTATAGGCTTCCTAAGGCCTACAATAATTCATGGACATGAACATCATATAGGAGAGGAAACCTGGGATAGTATATAGAGAGCTAATCTCAGAGCCAGGTAACCTGGGGTCAAATCTCACCCCTAATATCTACCAGCTATGTATTCTTGAGCAACTCAACCTCTTGGTGCCCCAGGCTGGAGCTTCTTAAAGCCTTTTCCACTCATGACTTCTTTTCCCAGTGAAAAGTGTGCATGCTTTGTGTTCAGAACCAAGGCTGCAGTGAAGTTGCATGATGCAACATGGACAAGCTGCCAGAAACACCTCGGATTTGTTACCTGTTTGATTTTTAATTAATTTTTGGTTGTTGCACATTCAGAAACCTTTTACTATTGCCACAAGAGGTTGAGACTCACAGTTTAAGAGTTCTGCCCTAGGCTACTCTCCAAGACTAAATAAGTTGCCAAACAGGTACCAATCTACGTTGGTTGAGTGTACTTTCTCACTGGGAACTCTAGGGATAAAAATACCGGGACCCTCAAAAAACACCCATGCTAAGTAGATTTATTTGGACACTGATATTGTCTGCTAAAAAGAAAACTGTAACTGTGCCACTGGTCCTCTAATAACCTGACAGTGAAGGAATTGCACCCATTTCCCCCGTCATTGCCAACTTCCTTGATCAGCTAGAATGCGGCACCATTTTCAGAAAAATGGACCTCTACAAAGTATGTACTCTAACTTGCAGCTACTAAGGTGATAAATGGAAGATGTTTTTCAGACCCAATTTTTGCAGAATGAACCTATAATTATGTCCTTTGAACTCTGGCTATATTCTGAATACATATAGCAGGAAGATCTCATCACTACACATTTTTATTTTTCTGGGTGATCATGGTCTGCATTTTCAAGCTTCTGCATTTGGAGTTTGACAGAGAGAAAATAAAATTTCTTAAGCAAATAACAGGCTGAAAGGGAGTTAAGTTAGAGTCACAGAAAGTGAACAAGATGCTAACATATAGGGCTCTCACTGCACAATAATATTTCATTACCTTTATATACCACTAAGTGTTTTCCCACTTAGTTTCCAGCTCTTTACCATCACAAAAAATGACCTCTTTAGGGTACAGGCCTACTAAGGATTTCACTCTAACTGCCAGACAGGCACATGATGAGGTTTCCAATTCTGCATTTCCTCATCAGAACTTTGGTTACTGTGGATCCACCGTAATAATAACCTTTAACCTTTCTGCACAATGACTGTGGGAGGTAGAGTACAGGAATTATTAATCTCTACCACACTCCCCACCTCCCTTCAACAAAAAGGAAAATGAAGCTCTGAGAAGTTGAGTGCTTTGCCTGTGGTCAAACAGTAAGTAGCGACTGAGGTGGCATTCCAACCTAGATCTGACTCTAAGTCTGGTGTTCTAGCCACCTCCTAGCATATGTGCACACTTGAGGCACACACATGGGCCAAGACCCTGACTAGGAAACTGGCAAGCTTCCTCCAGCTTCTCCTTAACCACATCTATGTTTTTCCATCTCAGAGAACTTTCATTGAGTTACCCACCCTCACAAAACCAGGATTCCAGAAATCCTAATAATGCCTTTTTATAATATCTTCTGATGAACTAAATCAGTTTTAAACTCATTCATCCCTTGTTCACGGTGTGCAGAGCAGAGTAACTACAGAAGCCACTGCTCAGTCCTTTCAACATATTCTCAGTATTCCCACATTTTTTCCTTTGCTGTTCATACCTTCCCCCTTGCTAGTAAAGTGCTTCTTCTTCCTCCTCCTCTTCCCCTCTGCTTTCAAATTCTATTCATCCTTTAGAGGTCAGTTTTAAATCTAACCTCTCTTCATGAAGTCTGCCTGGACTATTCTAGACACAGTGACTTTTCCCATCCCTGAATTCATGGTATTAAGTCTGCCCCAAGCACTTGGCGTTTAATCACACACTGCCTTGCGATCTCTCTCTTGTACTGTGGTCACTTGTTTTTAGGCATTTGTGTTGCTACTTAAAATGGCACATATTTCTTTTCTCCCTGGTTAGACTGTAAGTTTCTAGAGGAAAGAGGCCAAATACAATGAAGGAAGTAAGACACAAAAAGGGGAGAGGCAGAGACAGAGAATAGGAGGGAGGAGAGAGAAAGACAGCAAATGTGACCTCACATGGACAATGCTTCCTTCCACAGAGGGGAATTGAATGTCTCTTGTTCCCATGTGCACGCATTGTGTTTGGCCACAGTGCCTGTGTACAACCCCCATCCAAGGGAGCTCAGAGCTGGCCAGAGATTATTCTCCGTTGGTTTGTCCAGGGCGCATTCTTGGCTCCCATCACTGACAGCTAAGGTTCTCACAATCCATACAAAATGTGTACACAGTGGGGTGGGGCACAGAGATGAGAAGCAGCTGGTCCATGTTCCTTTCCTACCCTCCTCCTCTTTTTCTTCCCAACCCCAGTCCAACCAGGAGAAAAGGGTGAATGCAGACAAGGGAATGGGGAAGATCTTTTTATATTCGGGGTCAGAGAATACACATTCTTTTGCAGGGAAAAGAAAATTAAGCCACATCAATTCTTACTATGTTGTTGAGAGGTAGAAATTATTGTCTTCATTTAATGGGTGGAAAAAAGAGGCATGTGGAAGGTTGACTTTTCTGTGCTCAAGCAGCCACTCAGCACTGGGAGTCAGTATTTCCTGATTTCTGTTCTAAGGTTTTGTTGGGTGGACAGTGAGGAAAAGACATCCACATGATACTTTTTAAAAGCTGTTGTAGCTGAAACTGCCAGACAGTCAATCATGTTTCAGATGCACAAGCTAATGGGAAACTCCAGGTAGAATGAGCAATCCACGTGTGTGCTATAAAATGGGTGTAAGAACAGTGTGACTTCTTTTGCTTGTGTGTATACGCATGTGCACGCACACACACACACACAGAAACACACACACACAAACTGAACAGCTCGGTCTTGAAAAGACAAAAATAGCTCTTAGGGAAGAGTGAGATTACATCATAAACTCCAGAAAAGCCACTATCTAAAATGAATGACTATTTTGCAGTCATCCTCTCAGATTCCAAATTTATTAAAGTCATCTGCATGTGTGCACAAGTGTGTGTGTGTATGTATGAATCAATAGATGACATCGTTTAAGGGAGAATGAGACTGCTTATGCATGACAGTGCAGTCAAAGTTCTGATTAGAACCAGTTTACTTGTGCAACAAGGTACCTGTCATTCACTTAACTCCTTAGTTCATTATTTACCTTTGTGCAAGTGATGGAGTTCTTCTCAGAAGCTAGAGACACTTGGACTCTGTGGCATCTGGTCCTGAATGGGCAGGTGTCGATGGTATCTTATCTACACTGAATGTCATCCCATACTTTAATATTGCTATCCATCTGTGGGTTTAACTTTGATGGTTTCAGAGTGCTAGTCTTACATCACCCACTGCCTATTGGACATTTCAAACTGGATGCCCTATAGACACTTCTAATTTAATTCAGAACTCATTAACTTCTGCACCCAAGCACATATCTTCACATATCGTCTGAACTTTCCTTATTTTCTATTGAGGATACCATCATCCTCCTGGTCATCCATGTTTACAACCTCAGAATAATCCCTGACTACTCATCGTCTCTCTGTCTTAACCCATATTTCCAACTGGATGCCAAGTGTTGTTTCTACCTTCACAATACCTCTTACATTAGGTTCCTTCTCTCAACTAGGTCACCACCTTGGTCCAGGTCTTCATTATGTATAGCCTGTACTATTAAAATGGCTTCCTAATTGGTCTCCCTTCCTTAGGATTTTCTCTTCTCCTTTCTCTTTGTCTTTCCCCTTTTTCAAATCCATCTCCCCCTAGCCACCAAAGTGATATCCCTAAGGCAGAAGAGGCATCTAAGGTGGTTCAGGGGATAGAGCTCTGGGCCTAGAATTAGGAGCAGCTGAGTTTAAATCTGGCCTCAGACATGTACCAGCTGTGTGACCCTGGATAAGCCACTTAACCTCTGTCTGCCTCAGTTTCCTCAACTGTAAAATGGAGATAACAGCAACACCTCCCTCCCAGGGTTTTGTAATAATCAAATGAGATAAATTTGGTTAAATACTTAGCACGCTGCCTGGCATGCAGTAAGCACTACAATTTGTTACCCTCCCTTCTCCTTCCAAGAGAGGTTTGAACATGTCACTCATTAGCAGCAATGTTTCACAACAATCTCTGGGATCTAATACAAACTCCCTTTATTTAAAGTCCTTTATGACCCTGATCCAACTTGTCTTTCTGGGCTCATCATGTATTTATCCTGTTCCATACATTCTGTGGATCAGCCATACTGGCCTTCTTGTGTCTAGCACAAGACATTTGATCTTCTGGGAAATAAGCATTTACTAATGCTTCCCATGACAGCTCTGTGAGGTAGGTGCTATTATAATCCACATTTTACAGCTGAAGAAACTGAGGCAGGCAGAGGTTAAGTGACTTGCTCAGAGTCACATAGCTAGTGAGTGACTGGGGTTGAATTTGAACTCAGGTCTTTCTGACTCCCAGGTGAAGCAGTACTGTGTATATATTACAGTGCATCTCTGTGCTTAAGCATAAGCTGAGTCCCATGGCTAGAATGTCTTTTCTCTTCAGTTGGCTCTTAGAAACCTAAGTTTCCTTTAAAAGTTTGGCTTAAGAGCCCTTCAAGGAAGCTCCTACTGGAGATGTTTCCTTATTCCTCCAAGCTCTAAAATGCCTCTTATTCTTAAAATTGCTTTGTTTTTATTTGATATGTATTTTTCATTTGTTTTTCTTGTTTCTATATTGTCTACCCTAATGTAATACCTTGAGGACAGGGACGATGTAATTTTTGTCTTTGTATTTCCCAGAACCTAGCATGGTGACTCACAGATAGTAAGTGTTTAATAGGTCTTTTTTCTTTGATTGATGGGGGGATACTTGGCACATACGGGGCTGTTACTGCTCTCTTCTGCATGAAACAGGCTACATTCCTATCCTGGTAAATCTCTACTCTCAGAAGATTTTGTTTGCTTGTTTGCTGTTAGTGGTGTTTTTTTTTTTACTTATACCTATAAAGTATTCATGTATTTTCTAAATGCAGAAAGATCATATGAATTTAGACTCTACCAAAAGGTTACTCCTCATTCCATGCAGGGTTGTACTGCAAGGACAGGTTACACAAATTAATTTATGAACACAATGATGGGGTAAAAGGGAAAAAGAGAGAAAGGGCAAAGAGATTTGACCTATTTAAGTGAACCAATTTTTGAAGCAGATAACTAATATTCATTTACTTCTGTGTTAGTCTCAAGGGTTCATTGAAATAGGTTGGAGAAGGTCTCTACTTGAGGATGCTTTGCTTTGATGTATTCTTCTGTTTTATTTTGAAGTGTTTTGAAGTAATGGCACTATTTATTAAACCTAAACAACAATCCAGATTGTTTGCTAATTTAGATCAGCTATGTGTCCAGGTAGTACAAATTGGATCACAGATATGCCATTTAAAAAATTATATTTTAAGTTGATGCAGTGGCTAGTGTTGAACTTAGGAATCAGAAAGACCTGGAGGTCAAAGTCCTCCTCAGACTCCTATTAGTTGTGTGACCCTAGGCAAGTCATTTAAGCTTTCTCAGCCTCTGTTTTTTAAAATCTATAAAATGGGTATAACTTTGCAGGATTTCTGCTGTAAAGATTAAATGAAGACATGTAAAGCACTCTGTGAACCTTAAAGTGTTACATAAATGCTAGCTATTATTCCTACTTTAAGATGAACAAAGTACTTTCCTCAAAACAATCTTGTGGGTATAAATATTATCTTATTATCTTCATCTTACAGATGGCTCAAAAAAGTACAATTCTTTGCTATAACTTAGAGCAGGTGAATGTAGCATCCGGGATTCACATTCAAAATCTAAAACAATTTCCATATTTCCTACAGTCAACAGAAATCTAAACTTTCCTGTTTAGGATCACTGGATTTTAATTTTAGTTCGTTTCTTTAGATAGTAAGATACCCTGGATGGTGGGGTTTATATATTAATCAAATGAATATATCCACTATCAAAAAGTCCAGAAGTTTAGCTTGTCTTTGGGAAAGCTCTCAATGAAAGAGCGATAGTAAATCACCTAACTATAAATACCACCTGATCGCAATGTCATCACCCTAACATGAGTTCTCAAGCGTGGCCATGCGGATATACCAGTAATTGACATCTACACAGTACTTCAAAATTTTAAAAAATGTTTTCCATACATTGTTGTTGCTGTTTAGCTGTTTCAGTCACGTCTGACTCTGTGATCCCATTTGGGTTTTTTTTTCGTAAAGGCACTGGCGCTGTTTGCCATTTCTTCCTGCAGCTCATCTTACAATTGGGGAAACTACATGAAGTGACTTGCCCAGGGTCACACAGCTAGTAAGTGTCTGAGCCTGGATGTGAACTCAGGTCTTCCTGATTCCGGGTCTAGTGCTCTATCCACTCTTCCACCTAACTGCCACTTATACACATTATCACCCTCATTTTACAGAGATAGTAAGTAACTTGCTCAAAGTCACAAGCAATAGTTGCTAAAAGGGAGATTTAAACTTGGGTTTTCCTTTCTCCAAGACCAGTACTCTTCTCCCCACACCAATCCCTTTCATGTGAATAATGTGAACAAATACTTTGGGAACATTTTCAAATAGTCATTAACTGATAACAGAATGGGTAATATGGCTCCCTTGCCACCTCTGGAGTCTTTGTAACATCTTCCCTCACATGTGCATTCTAGTCAAATGAATGTCAGGTAACATATTAGAGTGTTCCCTATTTGTAACACTCTTGTCACTGAAATGCTTTTGAACCATTATACAAAGCAGAGGTTCCCAAACTTATTTGGTCTCTGCCCCCTTTAAAAAAATAATCAGTATCCCCCCCTAGAAACATGTTTTATTTAACCCTTTAACCATTTTTTAAAAAATTCGTGTCATTTCAAAAAATATAATATATATATATATTAAATGACATTTTAAATTTAATAATTTATTGCAAATTTGTGGGCTTTTTTTCCTGCACTAAAATTCTGATGATGCAATATTGTATCATGTAAAACTGTAAACAAGTCCTTACATACACATATTCCTGCAGATGCATGCTGGACTTCCTGACAATGTGTGACACACTCTCCTGCCAACACTTGCTTGTTAAGACCTATTGGTGGACTTGACCGCTCATTGGTTATAACTTGCATTTTGTGTGTTTTTTGGAAAATAATGTAATCACTATGACTTTAACTCTGTTGCACAAAAGAGGAAACATGTAGGAATGGTTTTTCAAAATTTTTTTCTCTTCTTTCCTTATGCTTCCACTGACCCCTTATTTTTATTCAATGCTACCCAATTGCATCCAAGGTTACTACATCCCCCATGGATTATTCCAGGACCCAGAGGGTGGTATTGTCTACTTTGGGAACCTATGTAAAGCATGACTGGCAAGATCAACCAGTTCACTACTCCAAAGTCTCATAGCAGTTAACTCAAATACATGATGGTGCATGCTTAGTTACCCACACATCTGACTGATCTAATTTGTTTAAGCCCTACATCCTTTAAACATCTTCTATAGCCACCATGTCACCCCTGCCAATATTCCTAAAGCTAAAAAATACTTCCCTCTATTGTTCAGGGCCCAGGTATAGAGTAAGGGTAATGCTAACCAAAAAGCTATATGAAGAGGTCACCCTAAGGTACCCCCTAATGAATGATATGTCACTCACCTAATGTTCCATTCAGTGGCAAAAATCTATTGTAGGTGGCGCAGAAGTGGACAGTCATATAGAGGACCTCTCAGTTTACCTTTGAAATATCTTCATATCTATTTAGACTTTTACTCACTCAAATCATTCTAGCCCATTTTTTCCCCTTTTTTTCTTTTTCAAGAGACTGGTTCTCACTATCTTGCACAGGTTGGAAATGCAATGGTCACTCATGGACTCAACTCCACTTCTAATCAGCATAGAAATTTTGACTTGTTGTTCCATATTTCACCACTGCTAGTTTTTCCCTCCTTAGGCATCCTGATGCCCAGCCACACCTCTCTCAGGGAGATCACCCATATTAGAGTAAGGCTTGGTGAGGATACTGCATTGGGTTTAAGCCTGCCATTAGTCTCAGCCTCCCTAGTTACAGGGATTACATTGTGCGCCACCATGTCTGGCTAGTGAAGGGCTTTACCAATTCACATTTGGTTTACTCCAAGAACTTTTAACTCATCTCATCACCAGGCTATCCTCCATATATCCCTTCTGGATTGATATTCCAAAGACACTACTTTGAACATTTGTTCATTTGTTCAAGAAACAATTATTAAGCATATGTTATGCAGAAGACACTGTGTGAGCCATAATTATAATGTGGCCATAATTATGACATGCCTCTCTCCAGCAACCACAAACATTCAATAGCTTTCTGCTGTCTGCACCCTTTTAGCCTAGCATTCAAAGTCCTCTGCAATCTATTTACAGTCTACCTTCCAGGCTTATCTACCATTATTTCCCAACATGAAACTTCTCTTCCAACTTTACTGCATTCTTTGCAGTTCCTTGAACTTGACTTTCACTCATGATGAAACTACTATCCATATCCAGAGAAGGAACAATGGAGTCTGAATGCAGATTAAAGCCCGCTATTTTCACTCTTTAAAAAATTTTGTGGCTTTTCCCTTTTATTCTGTTTCTTTTTTTACAACATGACAAATGTGGAAATATGTTTACATGATTGCACATGTAAAACCTGTATCAGATTACTTGCTGTTTTGGGGAAGGGGAATAGGAGGGTGGAGGGGGGATGAGGTGGGAGGGAGAGAGGAAAAAATTTGAAATTCAAAATCTTATGAAAAATAAATGTTAAAAACTATATTTACATGTAATTGGAAAAAAATACTATTTACTAAAAAAAATTAAATTTAAATTAAAAAAAAAACTTGACTTTCACCTTTTTACTTGCTTATCTAGGTTCAAGAGCTAGCAAAAATCCCACATACTTCCTTAAGGTTTCCTCAATTCATGCAGACTGATATTATCCTTCTCTCCTCTGAAATCTTATAGAAAGTAGAGTTTGAATAATTAATTTTGCAATCATGATACCTTTTCTACTCTTATCTTAAATTTTAGTTAAATCTTTCATCATAATTTACCTTTCTCACAAGTCAACACCTAAGTTGACAATAAGTTTCTTGAGGTCAGGACCCTGTCTTTAATGTGCTAGTATCCTCAGTGCCAAGGCCAGTTCCATCTCTACATACTGCATGTATTCTTTTGATAAAGGCCTGTGGATTTTGCTCTTATTTGATTTGAGATGCTTAGGTGGGAGCCAGGAAAAACATATATTCTCCTTATACGAATGTCAGTATCTCCCTATGCCAGATGTTCAGCTCACCACTTTACCTCAGTGATGAAAGAGGGAAAATTTTAACTTTCAAAAAAGAGATAAGCATAAACAGTTTCCTGATAATACATGCTAATCTCCCATATATTTTCCATCCTGATAGGAGGTTATGCTCAGTTCATCTGATTATCACCAATCTTCCCTCTCCTTCCTGCTCCTGGATCCCTCCCATCCCCTCTGGCTATTAATCTTCATTATATGCTCAATGAGTCATCCTAGGAATCTTGAGGTAAACCCAGGACAGCCCTTTGGTCCCCAAAGACCTATTGATTATCCTCACACAAAGTGACAGATCCACTGTTTAAAAACTAGTATATATTGTTAGATTATTTTTCCCCTGGCAAGGCTTCTAAAATTCAGTAATTGATGCAAAAAAATAATTAAGTGAAGCTTGGCCCACAAAGTTTCCATCAATCCCTTCTCCTCACTATTCTGTCCTTACTCAGATGACAATGTGTCAGCTGCTGTTAAAGCTATCCACATCAAGCTCTCCCCACTGCTCCTGTTCCTACTTTGTAGGTTGCTGGGTAGTGATGACAGCCTGTTAACCATGAAAGATGTGAGTTCAGGAGTGGAGGTGGGCTGAGAGAACATTTTATCATATTTGCAAAGGTACAAATTTGGCAGAATAGTTATACGCAGAGAGCTTAAGCCCTCCCTTTCAGATCATGCTAAGCTCTTAACTCATAACTTCTGCATAAAAGAAATCAGTAGAAGTCTTTGGCAGTGCATTCCTCACAATGCTATTTGGATCCTCCCCAAGGAAAGCAGATGTGAAGGCTAATGAAGGGATGAATCTGCACATTTGCACAAAAGTAGTAAAAAAGATATTTATTACGTCCCTATCAGGTACATGAAAAGTCCTAAGTTAGACCCTGTCTGGAATACCAAATTAAATGAGACATGGACCCTCAATTCAAGAATCTTAAAACTTAGGAAAGGGGATAAGACGGACGTACAAAGAACTACAATACAAACTCGAATATGGTAAATGCCTAGCAAGTATATAAGTAAATTTCCATGAGCTATCCAGAAGGAAAGATGTTATTTTTGCTAAGGGGGTATCACTAGCTGGATGGAAAGAGCAACAACTAATCTGGGCAATGATAAATGGACAAATTGTTCACAGGTAGAGATGAGGGAAAATGGATTCAAAGCACTGAGGACAAAATGAGTAAAATCAGGGTAGCAGTGGGAAAAAACAGGATGAATTCTAGGATTAGTGAGAAGCCCAGTCTGGTCTAAGGGCAGGGTAAACGAAGGGAAACAATAAATAGAAAAGGCTGCAAATATAGAAGCCAGACCTTCGAGGACCAAGAATTGTTGGGTGAAATTTCTAGACTTCACTCAGTAGGTAATGGAAAAAAATCACTTTTGGTAATAAAGCTTATTAAAATGATAATAGTATGGAAAACATAGAAAACGTTTTCTGCAATAAAAACAAAGATAATGGAATAAAAAGAAAGTGAATTTTCACAGAGCAACTGACATCACTGGCCATGATCATATATGGATGCTTGTATTCCCAGTATTTGAGAACAAATGCAGAATATATAAAGAAAAATATCTCATCACAGTCAGTCATAGCTGGGATCTTGCTCTGAGGCTTTGGGAATCATTAAAACCAAGGTGGCACAGTCACCTTTCTTTGTCATTCAGTGGTCACTGCATCCTCCTGAGTCATCAGAACTTCCATCAAGGTTTAACTCAATACTGAAAGGGTTGCAGGTCTACATCTGTCTGTCTATTGGTCAGTCACAACTCTGGGGCCAACTCCAGAGGTATCAGTAATACCCAGAGTGATTGATAAAGTAGATCATCAAAGCTGTTGGTCTCTCACTATCTTGAAATGTATTTGAGTTTTAAAATAATTTGCCAGTTTAGGTATAAACCAATTTACTCTGAAGGTTTTGTATGAGATAAAATTGACCTCTTCACCAATGTACACAGAGTCACAAAATTCATACATTTTGTCACCGACATAGTAAAACATTGAAAGATGGTGTCTAAAGTAACTTTGTTGACTTTCTGCACTGACCTTAACAGACAGAGAACTTCGGTGATTTTTTTCTCCTCGGATCCAATCCTTCTGTTTTATGTATTGACAAACTTCATTATTCAGAGCAAAGGGCATTGAGCATAGACTGAAAGGCAGCTTGTCCATATGGCAATTCCTATACTTGGTGTTGCTTTCCACAATCATGCATGTCTTACAATAGAATCTTAGGGCCGGAAGTTTCATTAGGGGTGTTCTAGGCCAACCTAGCACCCACTGCAGAAATTCCTTACGCAGTCCTTCTCATATCTTTTTAAGCCTCCAGTGGTACTCCTACTCCTCACTCTGCCAGTGACCTTGCCTCATACTCTACCAAGACAAATTGTTGTTGTGATTGTTTTTAGCCATTTTAGTCCTGTCTGATTCTCAACAGGAGCTTCCTCTTTAGCCCTTCTTATCTCACATCACTCAGACATCTTCCCTCCCCCAACCTCTTCACTCTAGTTTCAGATGAAGGGGTGATTCACTTCAATCTGCCAAAGCAATCTCTGCACATGACCTCTTGATCCCATTCCCTTCCATCTTCTTCATCAGATTGTCCCAGCTATCTTCCCCACTCTCTCTTTTCTTCAGTCATATTTACTGGCTCTTTCCCTGCTGCCTACAAACAAACTTTGGACTGTTTTCCTTTATTTATCTTATATGTACTTTTATTTACATTTTCCCCTCTTTAGAATGTGAACTTCTCAAAGGGAGGAACTATTTTGACCTTTCTTTGTATCTCCAATACTAACTAGTAATTGTTTCTCTTTTACCCAGGAACCCTGAGGGTCTTCTCCCAGTTTGATTTTTTTTTATTAAAGGGGCCATCCCTTGGGCAACTACCTAAAGAAGTCTATTCATTGAATGGGTATATCTTACTCAAAGTGAGAATGCTATAGGACCTTAGCCTGAAAGGCCAGGGTCTCACGTTGCATCCTGGGCCATCTCCAGCCATCCTGTTGAATATCAGGCCACTGGATCCAGATGGCTCTGGAGAAGAAGGTGAGGTTGATAACCTAGCACAGCCCTCCCTCACTCAAATCAATCAATTGCAAGTCATGTCACCATCTTGATGTCATGGTCCTCTCTGAGAACGAAGGACAAACACACATATAGCTAGCAGCAGGATCTATGATCTTATGATTTGATAGGACCCATTAGAGTGAATACTTTTTCAGCTATGCAGGATTGGTCCATACTGAGGCTGCAAGGACTTTAGTGAATTGATTCCATGCCACACAATAAGGCAACCAAGTAGGGCTCAAACCGGGCCTCCAATATTCCTTTTAAAAGAAAGGTGGCAGTAGTCATCATTGTAAATTGGTAGCGCAGAATAAGAAACCTAGCTCTTGACTGGGAGACCAACCTGAATTCAAGTTCTGACCATAGCTACATGCTAGCCATGTGACCACAGACAAGTATTTTTGTTTCCTGAGCCTGCATCATAAATTTGTTCCTTATTAATGGCCTTATGTATGCAAAATAGGAATGCAAAATAGGAATGAAAAAGAAAGCCAGAGTAGACTTGACCTTAAAATGTTTCATATAGCTCCATTTCCTGATTTCTTCCAATTTCTTTGTAACCCCGAAACTTATGTTCACGGATTAAACTGTGAAAACCACTGAAAAAAAGGTGCCTTCATGCATTCTAGATTTCTCAGCACACTGACAATTCTTTCACTATGAGAATTGTACAGCAGATAATAAGCTGGTGTGAGGCATACTTTCTATTCATTTTTCTTGCAGAAATGGTGAAAAACAACCACCAAGAGATGATCAATGGAAAATATTAACATAAAAAATTCCTGTGTCCTGTGACTAATAGGGGTATTCCTTCATTCTGTTTCAGATAAGTAGGTCAGCACTCTGCTCATCCTAATGTAGCTACACAACCCACTCAGTACAGAAGGAGGTGTCAGTGGGGATACTGTGAGTAAGAGAATATATGGTATACAAGGAAATGAATGGAAAGTCCCCTCTTTGTTAAATTCTGCACAAATTTCTCCCCTGAACCAGAGATCCAAGAAATATTATCAACATTCACAATAACCTAACATATATATCATTTATATTACTGTATATGAAATGGGAGTACCCTACAGAAGGTTGTAGCTGGAACAGGTCAAGGACTGATGATGTCCAATTTAATGGCATTAGTGGGTAGTTAGGAAGATGAAGTGACATCAAGATTGTTACCTTGATTCTATTTGCTTGATCAAAAGAAAAGGGTAACTGTGAAGACTTCAGATGTTTGTTTGTTTTTTGAGGGGTGGTGGTGGTGTTTCTGACCCAGACCTATGACTTTATCCATGCAGAGAATTGCCAGCGTAGAAATTCGTTCCAGCAATACAAATCAGTAACTCAACACAACTTACAGCTCTAGAAAAATCTCTGGGGGAGACTGAGAGGTTAAGTGAGGGGGTCCAGAGTCAAAGAGCTAGGACGTGTCAGAAACCGGGACTTGAATCCAGGTCTTTCTGAGTCCGAGCCACTGAATCATGCTGCCTCTTAGATAAAATGATAAAATGGAATGTATGGTAGTAGTCTAATGCTATCAGTTAATGATAATAACAGTAACATTAATGATGATTATCCTGGCTTTATACAGTGCTTTAAGGTTTGCAAAATGCTTTTATTAATACTATCCCAAGTAATCCTCCCAACAAACCTTTAAGGTAGATACTATTATTGTATTGAATGACCCTGTTTTGTAGATTAAGAAACTAGTGTTCCTTGTGCCTGGGAAAGCAGAAGAAATATATAAGGCCATTAATAAGGAACAAATTTATGACCCTTTCTCTTCTGTGCAGATAGGAGCTTCTAAGCTGCTGAGTGCTTATCATTCCTGGTATGGCAGACAGGGCTCCAGAATGAGGGAAAAAAATGTTAAAGGCAGAAAAACCCATGAAACACCTCCAGGTTATCACGCAGAGGTCTGCAAGAATGGGACTTAAAAGAGTTTTCCAGGCCCCAATCAATCAATCAATCAATCAATAAGCAATTATTTATTAAATGCCTACTATTTTCTAGGCATAGTGCTAGGTGTTGGAGATGCAAAAGACAGCACCTGCCTTCAAGAAGTTTATGTTCTAATGGAGAGAAAGCATGCAAACAAATATATACAAAGCAAGCTATATACAGGATTCGTGGAAAATAATTAACAGAGGAAAGGTACTGGAATTAAGAAGGATTAGAGAAGGTTTTCTCTAGAAGGTGGAATTTTAGTTGGGAGTTAAAGGAAGACAGTAGTTTGCATTGAGAAGGGAGAACATTCCAGGCATGGGAGAGAGAGCCAAAGAAAAATACCTGGAGCCCAGACATGAAACATATTGTTTGTGGAACTTCTAGGAAGCCAAAAAGTATCATTGGATGGAAGAGTATGTGGTGGAAGGTAAAGCAGGAGAAGACTGGAAAAATCGGTGGCAACTAGGTTATGAATAGGGTCAGGTGTTACAGTAGATAGAATGTCAGGCCTGAAGTCAGGAAGGTTCATCTTCCTGAGTTCAAATCTGGCCTCAGATGCTTATTGACGATGTGACCCTCGGTAAGTCATTTAACCCTGTTTGCCTCAATTTTTCATCTGTAAAATAAGCTGGAGAAGGAAACAGTGAACTGCTCTAGTGTCTTTGCCAAGAGAACCTCCAAAAGGGTCATGAAGAAATAACTGAACAATACAACAGGTTATGAAGATCTTTGAAAATGAAAAATAGCCTTTTGCATTTGATCCTGGAGGCAATGGAGAACCACTGGAATTTATGGAGCAGGGCAGTGATGAAGTTGGACCTGCACTTTAGGAAAATGATTTTGGTAGTTGAAAGGAAGATGGATTGGAGTAGGGAGAGAGTTGAGGCAGACAGATCCACCAGCAGGCTATAGCAATTAATAGTTCAGGTGTGAGATGAAGGTGCAGGCTAGGGTGGTTTTAGGGGAGAGAAGGGGGCAAATCTGGGAGATGTTCGAAGGCAAAATCAACAGTTTTTGGTAACAGCTTTGATATGGGGGAAGAGAGATAGCAAAGAATCCAGGATAACTCCAAGGTTGGAGCCTGAGGACTGGAAGAAAGGGCTGTATTTACAGTGATAGGAAAGGTGTGGAGGGTCTAGGGGGAAAGATAATGAGTTCTGTTTTGGATATATTGAGTTTAAGATGTCTACTGGACATCTAGTTGGAGATGTCCAAATGGCAGTTAGCTGGGGCTGTGAGATTGGAGGTCAGCAGAGAGTTTGGGGTAATAAAGGTTCAGCTGGGACAGAATAAAATTCTACCAAAAAATCAGTGTTTCTTCCTGAAACATCCCCATTTCCTCTATATCTAATTCTTGTCCAGGCTGACTCATCTGATTCACTTGTAATGGCTACTTAATGCTGGGAATTCCTTGTACAGTACCATTCTCAGCCTGTCTCTAGTGTCAAAAGGCTTCTTGCAGTAGTCCACAGTACTAACACATTAGTAAAGAATAAAAACATCTTTTCCCCCTCAAAACTTTGAAGAGCATATTCTTTCTTTGTGGGAACTCAGCAAAGCCAAAACCTCAAAGATGACCGACTTCTGCACCTACTGCATCATCACACCTTTTCCAGGTTCATTCCAGTACAGAAACTATACAGAGTGGAAAGGGAATTTGTGTGAGGGTGTGTGTTTCAGTTCGTTCACTTTTCATTTCCAGTAAGCTTTCTTTCAGGTTGGAACATTATGTTCTTTCTTTTTGTTCTTTTTATCATTATTATTTTTATTTAAAATGATATAATCAGATCAGCACTTCATCTAGTCTCTAAGAAAGTCTGACAAATTCTGTATATATAACCCCTTGAAAGTCAAGCATCAGTGTGGTACGGTGAAGGGAGAACTGGCCTAGAAGACTGGTTTCAAAGCTTGCTTCTGACATACTGGCTGTGTGACCCTGGGCAATTACCTGGACAACTTTCTAAGACTATAAGTTGCTGAGACAATTCAGACTATTATCACCTCTCTCCCTGATAAATGAACAGCCTACTAAGTGGTTGAAGTGGTCTTGTCTCCCATCCTCCCCTTCCCCAATCCATCCTTTAGAGTTGTCTTTGAAGGACTTATAAATTTGCAACTAAGAGCATATTAATCCTCTACTCAAAATTTCAGTGTCTCACAGATGACCACTGGATAAAGTACAAACTTTCTAGTGTGGCATTTAAAGAGTTCAATAGACATAATTTCTGGGTGATTTAGTCATTTTATTAATAGGCCGAGCATGTTTATTGCTAAAAAGAGGTCAGTGGCACTCTTGAAAACCAAAGACCCTTCAAGGTAGTGGGCTCACAGTTTATATACCCTTGGAAGAGTGGGTGTTCCTGAGGGTGGCAACCAAGTCTGATTAGTTAACAATTAATGAGAAATGTTATAATGAGGGACTGGGCTATATTCCAATGAGGGTCTTGAGGTATGTGATTTGGATCACCCAAGTCTTGCTCAAAGAGACATCAATTTCCACATTACCCATCTGACAAAAGGGAGAATCCACAATTTTCCAGACCTGTCTGAGTAAACACAATAAGCAGGAATCCTCCCATTAACCCAAACTTAGAATTTCTTTTACTGTCTGATTAGATCTTGTTCTGGGCAAATCTTTTAGAACGATGGGTTGATTTCTGGATGTAGAGGTAGAAAGGGGGAACACTTTGGTTCCAATACAATAATTAGTTATTAGATAACGAGAGAGAAATAATCATTTCTCTCATTAGCCTGGCATTCAAGGCTTTCCACTATAACATCCACAGTTGATAATCTGTCCTTCTACCTTAATACACTTCTCACCATCAAGTCCAGCTAGAGTGGACTCAGCACTTTTCCTCTTTGCCCTGTTTGCTACCATCTTCACACCTATGCTCACTTTATTCCCTCATGACTGGAATGTACTTTCATCATAGCCTCTGTGTCTATTGAAATCCATCTTTTTCCTCAAGTTCCAAATCAGATTCTCCTCTCCTCTATTGGGCTGGATTTATCCAGTTAGAAATGATCTCTCCCTGCTCAAATTTTTCATAGCACTTTTTTGTGGCCTCTTCTTTTGAGCTTAGCAAATTCTGCTTTATGTGTATGGCTTTTATTCCCTATTAGATCATAAGTTCACTTAGGATATGCAGGGAGTGCACTGCATTTCTCTTGATTTCCTTGGTGCTTATCATAGTACTTTACATAAGGCAATAAGGGGGCTAGACCTGTGATCTCACTGGTATAGAGAACTCCTTGGTGAGGAAACTCCCCTCTACCAATGTCTCCATTTAGACAACTAATTAATGCTTGTTGAATTGAATGGAATTAATGAGGCTGCCAAGGGAGAGATTGTAGAGAAAGAAAAGCAGCAAGGACATAGGCTTGAGAGACACATATTTCAGGAATGGGAGAAAGAAGAGAAATTGGAAGGGGCATTAGAGAGGTAAGACAAGAATGAGGAAGATACAAGGTCAAGGGCAGAATAAAATAGAGCGAGTCTCAATAATGTCAAGTGATGCTGAGAGGTCAAAGATGAGGGTGGTTGAAAAGTGCCATTAGGATTGGATTTGGCAAGAAGGAGATCACTGGTGATCTCTGATAGACCAGTTTCAGTGGCTTAGTGTGCAGATGGAAGACTTCAGGGGAAAGAAATCATTTATATCTGAACTCACTATGTGGGTTTTATAGTACAGTCTTAGATTTGTTGGTTAATATAAAAAATTTCTTCTTCTTTTGGGTGGCATAAAGTTTCACTAATACATCCTGGAGATCTACTACCAAGCCAGTAGTACCAGGACTTCCAAAGGAATATTCCATGTGTTTCAACCCTTGATTGGTTTGGATTGACCAAATAATAGAATCTTATAGGTAGAATAGATCTTAGATGTTATATAGTCCTATCTTTCATCTAATGTATGAATCCCTCCTGTGATATCCTTGTGGATATTGAGCTCTACAATACCTTGTAAACCTTTATAGAAATATGCAGAAAAATTCATTATTGTTGTTATATCTCACAAATTATCCCATCCTGTTTTCTGATCATGGTATAGTATAGGGTTTGGATAGAAAAATTTCAGTCACCCAGTATGGATGGAAAATGTCAGGGGGAAAGCAATCATTTATGCTTGAACTTAGTATACGGATTTTATAGCATTTATAGATTGGCTGATTACACCGAGTCCCAAACTGCTTCCATGCAACATTATCCCTCAGGGATAACTGGGTTTTAGCTCCACTCTCTCTATTACTCTATTGTCTCAACCTAATGCTCTTTCCACCAGACAGACCTTGAAGAGAGCTCTCAGGTCCCTCCTCAATCTAAAGCTAAACACCCCATATCCCTTACCCATCCCTCATATGAAATGTCTTGAAGCCTTTTCACCTGGATAGTTGCCTTCCTTTGCACATACTTCACTTTAGCAATATACAGCCTAGCATGTTGTTATCCAGAATTAAATATAGTACTCCAAATGTGGTCTGACAAGTACAACATAGATAAGAACTGTGACCTCCTTAGATCTGAACATTGTGTAAATGCAGAGTAAGATCTCATTAGCTTTTCTGGCAGCAACATCACACTCCTGATTCATACTGAATCTGTAGTCAGTCTTTTTTTCCCCTCATGTACTACTGCCTGGTCACCATTCTACTATCGTACTTTTGCTGGTTCCTTTGGTTTAAACATACATGTAAGGCTTAGCATTTGCTCTTAATAAATTTCATTTGTTCAGATTCCAGCCTGTCAAGATCTTTTTGGATTCTGAATGGCTTAATTCCCCACCTCCAGCTTCATCTCACCTCCAAATTTGATATGAATACCTTTTACATTTTCGTTTAAGTCACTGATAAAAATACCTAACAAGAAAGGGATAGCATCTTGTGGGACATCACTACATATCTTGATCCAGGCTGAGCCTGTTCATCCCAGAAGTCCAAGTATACCACACTTAGAGCATTTCCTGATACAACAGTTTAATGACCTCCTCAATACAGGAAACAAGGATAGTCTGATATTATTTGTTTATAATGAACTCATGGTGCCTCACAAAGACCATCATTTGTTTTTGCTGGGGAATAAAACTGGTTTAAAAAAACACCCTTGCTTGGCTTTGGCATTTCTTACATTCTTCATAATTCCTCAAAGATTAACAATGACAACTCATCCTCGGCCTTTCGCAACATCATTATGGTTATACTTGGTGGCACTGCTTTTGTTCGAAAGAACACACATAAGAATTAATTTTTGCATTGCTTTAAAGACTACAATGCCTTCTTAAAATTACTATGGGAGGCAGGTATGTGGTACAGTGGATAGAGTGCTGGAATCAGAGCCAGGAAGACCTGAGTTCAAATTTAGCCTCAGACTTACTAGCTGTATAATCCCGAACAAATTACTTAACCACTGTTTGCCTCAGTTTCCTTACTCTATAAAAAAAGTGGGGATAACAGTAGTACTTACCTTCCTGACTTGTTATGAAGATGAGATAATTGTGAAGTGCATTGTAAGCCTTAAAGCATATAAATGCTTGCTAATACTGTTGTTATTAATGTTTTTGCTTACCTATGCATATATAATGCATAATATATAATATATGTGCATATATTATATATTTCTATAATATGCATATATTGATTCATGCACATATGAATTTAAAGTAGCAAAGTGACCAGAAAACAGAATACTAGACTTGGAGTCAGGAAGACCTGAATTCAAATCTGATTTCAGACACTTACTTAGCTTTGTGTTCCTGGACTGCCTCAGTTTCAGAATCTGTGAAATGGGGATAAGAACAGCACCCACCTCCCAGGGTTGTTGCGATCAAACGAGGTACATTTGTAAAATCCTTTGCAAATTTCCAAGCACTACACAAATGCTATCTATGATACTGTTTGCTAGCAATTAACATAAATTAAAAAAAATTATTAAATGCCTCGTATGTGCCACACGGGCACATAGAGTTAGCTAGGTGGCTCAGTGGGCCTGTGGTCAGTAAGACCTGAGTTTATATGTGGCTTTAGACACTAGCTGCATGACCCTGGACGTGCCTTGGAGACGGCTAGGTGTCTCAGTGGACAGAATGCTGGGTTTGGAGTCAAGAAGACCTGAATTCAAAGGAGTCCTCAGACACTTACTAGTTGTGTGATTGTGGGCAAGTCACTTAACCTCTGCTTGCTTTATTCCACTAGAGAAGCAAATGGCAAACCACTCCAGTGTCTTTGCCAAGAAAATCCCACAGTACTGGTGTGCTATGGTCCACAGGACCATGAAAAGTCTGACTTGACTGAACAACAACAAAGGTGTCAGACATTGTGTTAAGTACTGGAGACAAAGATACAAACAACAAGGACTTCTTAAGTGACCACTACGTGAAAGGGAAAAGTAGTACGTTCTCATTAGTGCGAATAACGAAACATCAGAACACCCAATGCATATTTCTATTCTATTCCATGTTTTGTATAACTGTAAACTTCAAATAGTGGGAATATAGTTATTACCCTCCCAGGAGCTAACATTCTAATGGAGGAGACAACAGTAGGTGGAAGGGAGAGTTTGAAGTAAGTCAATGAGCTGATCCACAGGACCACCAATGGACTCGTGTTAGTACTGCCAATTGGAAATTAGAGGCACTTGCACACAAGCCCGCAGCCTGCTAGAGGTTCAAGACCCTGCTCTCCTTTTCCAACAACTCATCCAGAAATCAACTTGACACACACTCAGCTTCTTTTATGATAGGTCCTAAATGTCACTTGGATTTAAATTTCCCAAAGGGGTGCAGAGATGTGGATAGACCTAGGCAGTGCTCTAGGATTTGTATCTCAGTCACTCCCATCAAAGGGAAAAAGACCCACCTGTCCAGGTAGTCTGGCATTTTTTACTCAGTTAAGTCTAACAGTGGATAAAGAAGTCAAGTCCTTGAAATAATATACATATAAGTGAAAAAAAACTGAAATGAGTTCTATGGAAACTCAAAAAAGCTGACTTTTACTGGATACGTACACATTTCATCCTTGCAATATGTCTAAAATGATTTTATGACTAACTCCTGGGAAAAATGTGAAGAATGCTTGGCTAGAAATGTGCTTTTCCAGTAAAAACATAACATAGCTTATTAACTATGGCACTTGGAAGGGCCTTTCCAATATGATGTGCGTGCGTGTGTGTGTGTGTGTGTGTGTGTGTGTGTGTGTGTGTGTGTGTGTGTATGTTGGGGTGAGGGTTCTTAAATGTTTAAGACCAAAAACATGTGTCTGGATCTAAGTTTTTTTCTGGCAAGTGTAAATGCCTGTGCATTAGTGGGTGAGCATTTGGGCACTTATATGGACATTTGTCATGGGGTATAAATGAAGTGAGAGAACATTAAACATGCTTCAATGCTGAGAATCTCAAGCTGGGGTCAAAACCTTCTGACTTTTTCTCAACCCATTAAGCAAAGATAACTATAATAACTGGAAGAAGTAAAGCCATCTGTCACCTCATCAGGATTCTTGTGGTTGTCCAGCAGTGACCTTGTAATGGGAAAGCTTTGCAAAATCTCTAGAAGAAATTCTAAATGTGGCAATGGACTGGTGAGAAGTCAACCCAGCAGCTTGTCCATGAATCACTAGCTCCATGCCCTGTGAGAATGAATTAGGCAGTCCATTGAATCTCAGCATTGGGTTGGGTGTGGAAGGATGACTTTAAGTGATGTCAAGTTACCCAGCCTATATTTTCTTGGAAAGGAGTTTCCTCCGGCTTAAGTAGAATTGCTAGTAAGTAGTGAGGAGCTTCAGTATCATGTTTAGGACATTTGAAAGTAATCAGATTGCCAAATTAAAAACGGATATTTCCTTAGCATTTTTCAGGTCTGAAATAGTGGAAGGCAGCCTCTATTTTCCTGAATACTATGGCCAAACCAGTACTGCCTCATGGAACTAAAAGATCTCATAAGGCAGGGCCTTCCTTTCTGGATGAATGCCCCGGTTACAGGAATTTTATTTTCTAACGAATAAAACATCACTGGCCTGGGAGTTAGAAGGTCTGGGTTCTAATTTGAAACTGCTTTCAATCAGTTGTGTCATCCTGGGTGAAGTTTCTTAATCCTTCTTTACCACATAGGATCATATTAGTCTTACAGGGGCATCAATGCATGACAGAGGCTAGTTACTGTATTAATCACGCAAGACCCAAACTGAGGCTCATTCATAGAGCATAATACTAACCTAGATCTCTTAGATGCCCTCTGTGTAGTCTCTGCCACCATGTGGAGATGATAAGAAATATGGTGGGAGAAGGACAAGGAAGAGGAGAGACTTTCAGCATGGAACTGCTGATGCCACCAACCTAAAATGCACTTATCTCACTTACATGCTGCCAGTTTGAAAAGAAAATGTAAAAATGGAGGTAAACACACAAATAAATTTGGCTTTTGTTTTAATAAGCATATCAATCCTCTTCTGAAATATTGCTTCGTTAAAGTAGCTTTGGAAATAACAGCTTCACTAAAATTTATTTTTTCCTCAGCTCACCAGAACACTGATTTCATTCACTTTTTTCCCCCTGTATTTCCATAAAAGAGGGTAGGCTGATTGATCACTTATTTAGATGGATTTCCTCTTTCCTCTTTATTCATGAGGGTGCTATAAAGTATGTTGCCATTAATTAGGGAGAAAATTTGACTCTCTGGACCATAAAACAGGTAAGGACAATGATGTTACATCACAATGTCAAGAATGTCATAAAATATTTTACTTGCAGGAGTCTTAATAGCTAAAGTGTTTGCTCCTAGAGGGAATTATGTTGGCATTATTTACAAAGCTGTTGCAAAAGAAAACAGCAGCAGGAGAAACTCTAACTCCACCCATTGTTTTACTTGAGGCAGATAAGACAACTTAAGAATTTTCAAACAGTTTTCAATGGGAAGAGTGCCCCCTGGTGAAAACGTACTCAGTCATTGGCTAGCAGAGTTATGATTGATTACAGTTTTCTTACTATTTAGTCTCCAGCAGCTGCAACGCAGGTACCAGATTTAAATCTCCTAGGTAGAGAAATGTTCTGGGTTCTCTCCTCCTCTAGTCCAGGGGTTTTAACTCAAGTATAACCACACTAACTAAGAAATATGAGACTATTGCTTTCTCTCCCTTTAAATTTAATTTAAATTTTAATTTAAATTTAATCTTTCTGAATCCACTAATTCACATCTTATGTAGAAAAGATACTGACAAAGTATTGCTAAATTGCCTCTCATTCTGACAATCATCTGATCACTTATTTCCTTTATGTTTCTTAGTGAGTACTGACTCCTGCTCTACCTGCCACCTTTTTTTTTTAAGTGATTCTTTACATTAAAAACAAAAAATGGGGCCAAGTAAATTTTCATGGTTTTCTATCTTGTTCTAAAAAAATCAGTGACAACCGGCTTATGGTCATTTTCTGGTTAACAACAGGCACACCCCAAATAAGCCAAGAACAGAAATGAGACAAAAAAATTCGCATAATATTATTGATATACTCATTTCCACAGTGGGGCAGCTGATCTACAATTCATGTGAGGAATAGCTTGAACAAATTAAGAAAGCTGCTTCCTCTCCATGTGAAAATCATTTACATGAGTCCACTCCTAGTCAATGTTCATTTCTCTGGGATCCAGCTTTCATTGAGATTATGCAGAAAGGGGTGGATGTCTGATGTCAGAGCTCCTGCTGGGCTGAGAGTTATTACTGTTTCACCTCCTAGTAGTGGCCAATAATTTCCAAAAGGGGAGAAAAAGTCAGAAAAAGAAGAGTGGAATATTTCTTCATATTTGTTGTTTCATTTTCCCTTCCTTCCACAGGTTTATATGTGTACCGTAAGAAGAGTGAACAAAATATATTTTTCTTCCCTTTAATGAAGTGCTCCCATATTTTTATACTACAGGAACCCTCTCTCCTGTTCCCCTAAAATCCATTACTTTTCTTCTACCCAAACAGATCAGATGGGGTAGTGAAGAGCTAGATTTTGCATTAGGAAGATATGGATTCAAATCCTGCCTGGGAAGCAAGTTAATTCACTTCTATGTGTCCTAGATAATTCTTTAAGATTCTAAGTTGCACATAAGTTTGCCCTCTCCCATTCTGGACTTAGTGTATGAAAGAGCTAGAGAGGGAAACCCTTGCTCTAAGCTAGGTAAGCCAGCTTCCCAGTCTATCAATGTCATTCCGGCCAAAGAGTTCTACAGAGATCTACATCATGGAAGGGGTGGCAAGATTTTTTAAAAATGCCATGCCTTAGTTCAGTGTATATATTAAAATTGCACGAGTTTTGCTTTTCTTTAAAGAGAGGGAGTTGTTAGCAGAAAGAAAGGTAGAGGAGAAAGGTCAACTTCCTTGGTTGGGCAGCCTAACACTTGGGGCTATCCTGCTCCAAATTCCAGGAGACTGCTCCTTGTCTCCCATAAGTTTCTCTGACTTATCTTCCACTCTTATAAGATCATGGAATCTAGAGTTGGAAGGACCATATATTTAAAGATGAAAGAAACTTGAAATATAATCCAGTCCTATTATCCCAGATTACATGGTAAAGAAACAGGCTGAGAGAGGCTGAACATGGCCAAGGTATTGCAGATGCAACTGGAACACAGGTTCTCTACTAGACCCTATTAACTCCCCTGCTATCATACCTCCATAGCTTTCCCTTGTCCTGCTGGTATTATATAGCCTGGGATAGAGTCCCAATTTCATATAAGGCTCTATAAATAGCTTCAAGAATGGTCCTTAAAGCCAACATAAAGTAATATCACACAAATTATACTGATGCTGTGGCTAAAATACATTTTCCACAGAGATGGATAAAGATGCTCCAAAATAAAATAATTTTGATGATAGTTAATTCAATATTAAATTTAAGAAGAAAAAATGGCCTTTTTTGATGTCTTGTAAATTTGGATTTGTGCCTGTAGCCTATCTGTCTACCTCTGATATAGCCTCAGAGAAGCAGTCAACAGCATCAAGAGGCTCTTGAAAGAACAACAAGAAAAGATTTCTCATCTGGAAATCTGGAGTCTTATTCTTATTCCCTCTCATTGTGTTAGAAAGCACAAATCATCTACACGAGGTGCTGAAGAGTTATACCTAAGATGAAGCTTCTGAGACATCAGGGAAATAAGAAAGGTAGATACCACACTTCTTTCCCAATTTCAAAAGGATACTTTTTTTTTTTTGCAATGTCTTTCCTTTCTACTCCCACCCCACCCCACCCCCAATTCCCTTGATCCCTGTCCCTGCCTGCTGGAAACAGGGCTGCCCCTTCCCCTACTGCCCTATAGCACATGACCATCTGTTTTTCTTATCCTGGAATGAAGTGACTTCCTGACTACATTTGTCTTGTCATCTCAGATCCTAATCTGCTGGTTGGCATGCCAAGCTCCATCATAGATGGGTGTGTGTAATGCCGTCCCACGCTGGTTCTCCCTGTACTCTGTGTCTGTCAGTTTTAGCATCCTGTTGTACCTTTAAGGGTATACAGTAGCAAGTGTCAGGATCGATGTAGTCTCCTTCTCTGTTGCACTTCCTTTGTTTGTCTGTAAATCTTCCTTCCCCACCTCTCTGCACATAAGTAAATCCTTTCTGACCCAGGGTCACTCACATCATTTGTTTTACTTCTCCAAGGCTGAATTGTCTGTAAAATAACAATGTTTCCCCTGTGGAAGCTCATCTTTCAGCCGATAGTCTTCAGATGAATATATCAGACAAGCAAAATTTGGGGAGCACAGTGAGAAAACTAGCTAACCTGGAAGTCTCAAACAACATTTTATATTCAAAATCGTTTTCAGTGGGAATATTCTCATTCAGTCAACAATATTAATTGCCTCTTGTAGACACAACAGTCTTCTAGGAAATGAGGAAGACCAGCTATTCTCCAAATTCTGGAGGCAAATCTGTCTCACTTGGGGAGCTCCAATGTAAGCATGACCTGTCAGGAAGTATCATCCTCTTTTCATGTACAATGGTAGCATCATAAATTTAGAGCTAGAGAAGGAAAATGAGTCATATAGGGTCCTAAAGCTAGTAAGTTTCCTTGTGTAGTGTTTCTGAGAATATAGACACTAATGGTAAATAAGGCACAGCTACATAGTTAATCCTTAAGGACTCTCTCAGTGGAAAGTCCCCTTTATGCTAATAAGCCATTACAGGTCCAGCTCATCTTGAAGTTAACTTCTGATAATAGAAAAGGCACAGTTCATGCCTTTAAGAGTGTACAATCTAGATGAGACAAAACATAAAAACCCAAGTATCTGATAACTACATGCTCTAGGTTAACTAGGCAGTGAGAAGGATATTATGAAAAACTGCAACTTTATATTTCTGGATTCTGAGTAACAATTTTATTTTTGTTTTTCTCTTGATTTGGCTTCAGTCCTACTTAATATTACTTCTGAGTCATTTTCCCAATGACAGAGTTCTTACTATCGGGTTTTGCTGACACAAGTAATCTATGGCTTTATTCAAAATGCCTGTTCAGGGACCTAGGAGTTGACATAAAGTAAAATAATAACATAGGTGGCATTTTTGAAAAAGCAATCTATTCTAAGATCGTAGAACATGTAATCTGAGAACTGAGGAGGTCCTCAGAGATCATCTCCTCATTTCAGTGATGAAGAAGTTGAAGTCTAGATCAATCAGGTGAAGTGTCTGGTCACAAACTCATTAGCGTAAGAGGGAAGCCAAACCCAGGTCTCCTCAATTCCAGTCCAGTGCTGGGTACACAGCACCAGCTTGCCCTCTCAATTGGAGGTTAACGTATTTTCCCCCCATGAGTAGAAAATAGACTCATCCTCTTTAGGGGTTTAGGCAACACATAAACAGCAGAACAAAAGCTAGATGCAGACATTTATTAGAATAGAAACTACCACACGACGGTGGAAAAAGGCCAGGGATTCTTAGCAGGTGTTGGCAGGAGAGGAGGAGGAGCGGTATAGTTCAGTTCTTTGGGAACTTCTCATTCTGTTTCCCCATTCTCCCAGGAAGAACACAGCACAGTTTATTGACTGTGGCACCAGGACAAGTGAAACAGAGGTGCATTTTTGGTAGCTTAAAACCCAAATGTCATTTGGATATAAATTGTCTTTGGCTTCAAGTGAAGGTTTGCTTCCCTAAATATCAAAGTATGCAAGCATTATTTGCCTACTGCCCCCTTCCCTCCTACCCTATTATTTTTTTCAGCTCTTTATTGTCCCTCTTCTTCCTCATACACCCCCAGCTGAGGATGGTTTTTCTTAAGGACGGGTAAGGAATTTTGGTCTCTACCTTTCTTCCCCTCACATTCTGCCTGTAAATTTCCCATAACTTACTGACATATTAAAGAAACCTAAACAAAACATTCTGAGAATTGTATTGTATTAATTAATTACTTGCATTTATATTGTATTTGCAGATCTGTGAATTTGTTGTTTACTCCCAGGAGAAGGTAAGCTCTTTGAGGGTAAAGACAAAACTGGTTTTTTGCTCTGTTTCCCCAGAACCCAGCGTAGCATCTGGTATACAGTGGGCACTTAATAATAGCTTGATAAACAAATGAATAACCATGGAGCTGAAAAGGACCTCAGAAGTCATCTAGTCCAATCCCTTCATTTTTTTTCAGAAAGCTTAAGTGGCTTCCCAAGGTCATGCAGATAACAAGTGGCAAAGCCGGGATTTTGAACCCAGACCCAGGTCCTCTGTTTCCAAATCCTGTGCTTTCCTCCTTTGTACCACTATGCTCTCTACCATTCAAAATGGCACAATGAACACTATTCATCACACAAATTGATTAAATATACATCAGTCATTTAACATAATAGAAACAGTCTCATTGTAACAGAACAATGTCACAAGATCAATATCTCCTGCTAAGGAAATAAAGGACTCTGCCTTTGCTTTGACATTTATTTTCCACAACTGCCTTGGCTTTGCCCCGACATTTATGTGCCAGCAGGAGACCATTACTCGGGGACATTGTTCTATTCCACAGAATCTCCTCTGCTTTTGTTCCCTCTCCCCCCAATACAACAATAATAAAAGAAAATACAAATCATGGTAATTGTGGTTGTTATTGAAAGTCTACTTTTTAAGGCAAATTAAAATTCTGATTTGCTGTGTATACAATTTAAAAAGCAGGCTTGTGTAGGGGTGAATTTGTTTTAATCAAATTTATATAGCTCTTACCCATGCAAATAGATGGTCCTCTTTTGCCTCTTTACTTTTAATTTCTGCTTTAACTGAATGGTTCTTACACCACATATTGTATATAGTATCAAGGCCCCAGTTTGTTCCCTCTTTCCTGCCCTAGAGTGGAAAGAATGGTGATTTCAAGAGTGGATCAATATACTTAATTCTATGCTAATCCAATGATATTGAACGGCAAAGATGCAAGGGGCAATCATACAACTGAAAGGAATATGACAATTTCTGTTGCCTAACCCTTTATCCAATTGAGATCTCAAGGGGGGACTTTTCCAAGGTTACATAGACAGTAAAGATTGGAGCTAAGACTTGAATCCAGGTTGTTTATCTCCAAATGTAGTGCACCTTCCACTATATCACACTGTTTCACAAAAACAATAACAATATCCTCTATACTAACTGTTAATAATAATAACCATAATTTATTGGGCAACAGTAAAGGCCAACAAGAGGTTATGCCATTGTATCTGTCAAATAGAACTGAAAGTGGTTTATTTCTTTATGGAGCCTATGAAATGTCCTGGTTTCAAGATTGAATCAAAAGGCCCTTTGTGGGTGACATCCCCATTAACTCAATCAACAATCTATTAACAAAAAAGCATTGAACAAGCAGCTGGGTCATGTGGATTTGTTTATAGAAATGGTAGAATTTGCTGGCAGTTTGGGACTGTCTGAACAGGACCACCACCACTAGAAGTTATGAATATATTATCCTTAAGAAACAATGACATAGAGATATTCAGAACTAATGCCCATTTTATAGGCTGTTATAGCTGTCTTTTTTCTAGATGTAAGTACACACTGGGGAGTCTGACTGGCTTGGAAGCATATTTGAATCTCTATAGATATGAGTTCTTTTGGAATAAAATTGCCTATCTGGAAAATCACTGATGTTTGATTTAAGTAAACCCAATAGGCAAAGATTCTGAATTATAACACAGACACTTTAGAATTAGATCAATCAAACTACTGACATCACAGGATTCCTTTATGTTACTAGGGTCATAATTTTGGAGTTGGAAGGGTACTTAGAGATCAGATTCTTGTCCCTTATTTGATAAACATGGGCACTGAATCCCAGAGAAGTAAAGTTAACTTATTCAAAGTGAGGTAGAAAGTAAACAGGAGATCTGGGCTGTGGCATACTGAAAAATGTTTAAAAATTGGCTCTCCAAAAATAAAATAAAATTAAATTTAAAAACTGTACATATAACATATTTTAAGCTCAATCTACATTATTAACACTTTCTCCACCACTTTCTTAAGTCTACACAATTAATAAAACAACAAGTCAAGTCCTAATTTATAATGTTTATCAATTTCTAAGGTGTAAATGCTCACATGGAAAATTTAACAATTGGCTCTCTAAGTCTGGTCCTGCTGATCCTAGTTCCATACCCTTAGAACTAGGAATCAAAGTTAGAACCTCTGATTCCAAGGCACATAAGATACTATTAAATTGATTAACATTGGTTTAATACAGACAGCTATTCAGGAGAATATCTGTTGCATAGCATGAACATGGACCATTAGGGACTGGATCAATATCTGCCCTTGTTCTTGAGCTTGCACTTGTAGGCCCCAGGATAGAAGGGCAGGAATGGGTCCTCTCTAGAAAGCATCAATGTCTTATTTTTTTCAACTGGGGGAATCAGAGGCTTAGGCCTGTGGGTTCTCATCATGGGTATTCTAGTTAACTACATAATAGCATTAACTTCTCCCATAGGCATGTTATACAGATTTATTACTGACTGAAAAATCACCCAACTCAGAAGTACAATACATTTTTCAATGATCGTATGAATCCAGAGACTTAGGGAAAACAATGCAAATGTTCCATAACATCCCAAAGCTGCTAATCACAGAAAACTTCATAGGAGGTACCCCTATCCCACTAACTCCAAAGCATGTCATAGTGGATAGAACCATGGACATGGGGTACAGAAGACCTTGACTCAAATCCTGTCTTACTAGCTGTATTAGCTTCTCTGGATTTTAGAGGAACAGGAGAGAGGCTTAGATTTGATGCCTTTATAAAGTCCCTTTCAGCTCTAGAGCTATCATTTCCACATCTTACATTTAAAGAAATGAATGGAAAAAGAAGCCTGGCTTGGTACCTCCTTCACATGAGGCATTGAGGCTATTAAAATGATTAAGCTGCCTTACAGAGCACTGTGGCCTGCCTTGTCCCCTAAGGCTTCTATTTCTGTATTGGAACCATTGCTGCCTTACCTCATGAGCCCATTAAAACATTTACAACTAAGATTATGCACACTCCACCCACTCAACTATTTGATTTATATTACTTTTTTTCCTCTTTTTTCTTCTTTAAACACATGCGCACACACATTAAATTTCACCAAATCCCCAAATGAAACAAATCTCTACAAAACTGCATCTATGACAACAGCCCCATATTTCAAGCAGCCACCTTTTAAAGCCCCTCAACCCAGTAGGGGACAAACCTGCTATAAATACTGACAGTCAAGAAAGACTGTCAGTCCTCTAAACCCCAGGACTTCTCAGGGAAATAATTAAATCTCCCAGGACTCCCTCACCCACACCCAGCAAAATTCTGACACGGCAAACTTTTTTATTCTCTACCAAATACCATGAAAGTTAAAATGAACAAAACATGCCCTTTACTTTAAAAACTTAATCTTCCATGTCTCCATTGTCCCTTTCTTTTCTCCCCTGCCTCTCCTTTGCCCCTCCTCTTACCAAGCAATACAGTTCCAAATTCTGCAAAGACTTCATTGCTTGGCAATGGAACATTGGGATTGTGTGTGTGTGTGTGTGTGTGTGTGTGTGTGTGTGTGTGTGTGTGTATGTAGGCATAATTGAGTCTACTCTTTTCTTGGCTGTTTTTCAGAGCAGTATCTCTCTTGGGTGGGGTAGGCGTCGTTAAAGTGGATGAACATAGGTTACAGGGGAATAACAGTGTCCAAGGGGAGTGTGGCGTGCCAGGTACAGGCAAACTAGCTGCTGTGATGTACTGAAGCAGACAATTTGGTACCTAGATGCTTTCACCACTGGGATTATCAGTACAGGCAGAATACTTCAGTTCTTGGGGAGTTGAGGTGATAGGAAGCTGCTTGCTTCAGCAACAAGGGAGGCACGTTTCTCTTCAGAGCTACATGTCATCCTAAGGGTAGGAAGAGACTAAAAGATAAACTGGTCTTTAGAACAATCACAGACTATTATAATGTTCTTTCTTTTGCACAGAAGACATGCCCCTCCCTAACCTATCATCAATGGGGATTGTGTTCAGAATTGTTTTCTTTGGAGTGGAAAAAACCAGTCATGTTTCTACTTATTTTAACAATAACAACAAAAACTAGAACTTATTCATTTAGCTGACTATCTCTGTATCTCCATCAAATATAATCTGTCTGAAATACATATATGTAAAATATGTATTTAAATTTTTATATATTTACAAATAGATATATATACCCCTTCAAATACCATTCTACATACGCAAACATATATATAAAGTAGCTTACATATATGTATGAATAGGATACATTAAATGATTGTGCCATCTGTGAGGGAGGCAAAATTATAGTATAGTGGAAAGGGAACTGGGTTTGAAGATAGAGGTCTTATTAATCAATCAATATTTATTAAGTGCCTACTATATTCCAGGCACTGTGCTATGTGCTGTAATTACAGACTGAGCTGGAAATGACCTTGCTTTTTGTACTTTGTTCTCGAAGAGGATCATGGCTTCAGGAAGGAGATGTCATGACTTGCAAGTGAAATGGATTTAAGTGACGGAGGGCTGTGCAAAGTCACCAGCCTCACTCTCTCCTCTGAAGTCATCTGGGTTCAGTGGCAAGGTATAGATCAGACTGGAGATGGCCTCAGATGCAATTGATTTGAAGGGACCTTAAAGATCACCTAGTTCAATCTTTCCCTTTTTACAGAGGAGGAAACTGAAGCCAAGTGAGTTTAAGTGACACACAGGGTAATGTAGGTAGGATTCCAACCTAAAGGTGCTTTTTCCTCTGTACCATGGAGTTTCTCATAAGGGTACAAATCACATCTTTGCTATTTATTAGTTGTGTGATCTTGGGCAAGCAATTTTACTTCTCTAAGTTTCAATTTTCTCACTTGTAAAATGAAAAGGTTTAGATCTAGATTATCTAAGGTCTCTGCCAAGCTCAAGGTCTGTGATCCTAAGGCTTGTACTGATTCATCCACATTCTCTTTTCTGGACTTACCGCTGACCAGAAACACTGACCTACAACATGACTGGCTTTGGCCTGGCGTAGAATTTCAGAGAAAGAACTGAACTGAGGCTGAGAGACTCATACAGGGATCAAACCCAGAATTTTAGACTCATCAATGTGGTTATTTAATCCAATTTCCTGATTAGTACATCAGGATACAATGATACATGGTAAAGACACCCTGGGTCAGTTGTGAGACCATGCTTTTCCTCACTACCTGCAGTGGCCTACATGCCATAGTATTGTTTTTTAAAGTTACCATGCCCTACTTCTAATCTTTAGCCTCAAGTCAGAAGTTCTCTTCTCAAAGATTATGGCTGAATTTCTGGGCAAACCAATCTATTTTACACTTTGATCAAAATTTCCAAACTCTAAAAAAGAAAAATAATCAAACATGCAAAGTCAGCTTAGAAATAAAACTTGCATTAGAAAAAGATCTTATACTTGGAAAAATGAAACCTTTTCTATTTGTTGCAAAAGTGCTGAAGGTTTGTAGATTAAAAGAGAGAATTACTTTTGAGGCACTGATTAAACATGGGAAGGGTACTCATGCTGGTACTTATTTTAACTTTAATAGCAACAGTGACACAAGTACAAATGTAGAATTCATCTAGAATTCATATCTGCATCAAAAAATAAAGTAGATCTAACATCATACTGGAGTGCTAACCATTTCATTTAGCCTTCAATAATAATCGTTATCCCCAGAAGCATTTTCCTAAGTGTTGAACCAGTTTTGGATTGAAGAGAAACTCACCTCTTCCACAAACCTGCTGGGCTGTGATTAGTTCAGTTATATTGTGGGGAACCCTGAAGTAAGCACGGGAGTGAGGACATTGGGTGTCTGGAATCACCCAGTGCTGCTGTCTCAAAGCATACTACTTGTTAAGCACTGCACTGCAGGAGCCCTGATCTGGTGATCTGAGTCCTGGACCTCATTCTTTCCTCACTCAATATTCGCTATTATATACTATAAGTGATTCCAGGAAGACCCAAGATAAAATAACTTCTGTATCATAGAACATTCTTCCTGAAAGGGTGGCATTCGTCACACAACTAATCACTAGAACAAAGATCATCAAATTGTCCAGGCTTGTTCAAACTGGTTTATGCTGGTTTCAACTTGTGTTTGCCACTCTGTCATAGTTCATATGCTACACTTAACAAATGATACAAAAACAAAAACAAACAAGGCCAGGCCTTGGACCTCTTTATCTTGAGCCATTTCATTTGGGTATCTAGCCAAAGACAGTAAAACCATGTTCAACTGATACTTGTTTATTCAAAATAAGGCAAATAGTTGGAAGCAACTGATATTTCCCAGGAGAATAGATGCTGTTTAACTTTTTTAAAAATGAGGTAGTCTGTACGTGCTTTATTCAAAGTTCATTTCCTCTTTCTTCTGTATAGTGAAATAATGAAATTTAATTATATAGGAAAGGATGAGTGGTTTGAAAGAACTGTGAACCAGGAGGAAGGAGATGGGACTTTTATTAGGAGGTCTGATAACTAACTAGGTAACACCGGTTGAGTGACTTTACCTCTTCTATCCATCTGCCAAGTTACAATCATCTCATTAATGTGGAATAACTTAAGGGAAAAGTTAAACATTTAATGAATATTATGCAGACTCAACAGGTGACCTTTCTATGGACACCTATGTTATTAATATTTGGAGTAATATTATTTCCCAATAAAGATGAGACAACAAAATGTAATTTCTAATTTAAAAATATCTAGATACAAAGTCTTAGATACCACTTGGGAAAAAAAGTTTAAATACGGCAAGTTTTCATTAACCTGAACCCCACTAATTTGGAATTTGCAACAATTTAGATAAGGATTGACTTGATATATCTTTGTACTGTTGATGAAAATGCAGTTCAATAAGCAAATTACAATTTGTTCACTTAAGTTAGGCTCTTTACTCCATGATATTTTTTATTGTAGAATGGGAGAAGGAATTACATGGGAATTATTCCAACATCTGGGTCTCAATATAACACTACTCACTAACTATTCACTAACTACATGGGGTCAGCTAGGTGGTGCAGTAGATAGAACACCAGTGCAGGAGTCAGGAGGACCTGAGTTCAAATGTTACCTCAGACACTTGACACTCACTAGCTGTGTGACCTTGGGCAACTCACTTAAGCCCAAATCCCTCATCCTGGGTCATCTCCAGGCATCCTGATGAATATCTGGTCACTGGATTCAGATGGCTCTGGAGGAGAAGTGAGGCTGGCGACCTGCACAGCCCTCCCTCACTCAAAACAAAGTCAAGTGCAAGTCATGTCATCATTTCTCTGATGGCATGGTCTTCTTCAGCAACAAAGGACGAACACACACTACAAGGAATAATTCTATAGCCCTAAACCTAATCCTATTTTTATAAGAAGTACATTTTTCCTTCAAGTGAGGAGAAAAAGGAATAACAAGGAGCTGGGTAAAGTAGAAATTTGTTTCAGTAGTCATGCTCTGGGTAACTAATAGAGCATGATGCTACTTTAAGTGACTCTTTATCCAGGTGAGGATAAAATGTTAAGCAGTAGATAGAATACTGGGCCAGAAATCAGTAAGACCTGAGTTCAAAATTGACCTCAAAACTGAGTAGCTGTACAACCCTTGGTGAGACACTTAATTCCGCTTGTCTATTCCCTCATCTGTAAAATGGAGATGATAACACCATCTACCTCCAAGGGTTGTTCTGAGACTTAAATGGGATGATGCTTGGAAAGCCCTTAGCGCAGAGGTTGCACACAGTTGGAGCTATTTAAATGCTTACTTCCTTTTTCTTTACTCCTGATGGTAAAACACATTGCAACAAAAGGAAACCATATAAATTTTTATTATTGTGCAAAATTTGATCACTATGCATCCAGCTATGGAACTGAATGATATTCTTCAAGATCTCCTTATCTGTAAAAAGAAGGGATTGGGAGACGATGTCAAAGGTTCCTAAATCAGTGGCTCTAAATCAGTGATCTTACTCTAGAAAAAGAACAGTGTTCTCACCATTATGACTTATTGCTTTCAATTACAGAGTTATTAAAATAAAAGTATTATTATTATTTTCTTCTCTCATATTATCATTTTCTTCTCTTTGTAACCCATATTCAAGGAGTCTTGTTATGGACATATTTCCCTTGTATGAACAAAGAGTAATCTTCTATACTTTGAAAATGTGAAACAGTTCTATTTCATTTATAATAATAAGAGCTAACATTCATGTTGCACTTATAATATTTAAAACCATTTTATAAATAAATAAAGATGAGTTCAAATTCGGCCTCAGACACTTATTAGCTGTATAATCCTGGGCAAGTCACTTAATCTGTCTGCCCCAGTTTCCTCATCTGTAAAGTGGAAATAGTATAACACCTACCTCCCAGGGTTATGGTGAGGATCAAATGAGATAAAATTTGTAAAGTGCCTGGCACTTTACACAGTGCTTGCCACATAATAGGCACTATATAAATGTTAGCTATTGTTATCATCATCATCATCACTACTTCTACTACCACTACTACTACTATGATGTGTCAAGCACTGTAGTGTCTGAGGCAAATAATGGTTAAGTGACTTCCCTAAAATCACAGAGTTGATAAGTGTCTGAGGCCATGTACTCCTTCTAAAATTCAGAGCCTGAAATCTTGTCCATTTAACACAAATTTTTAAAAATTACTATCTATGGGTCAAAAAGGCACAGTGAGGTGGTACAGCAAGGGACCTGGAGCCAAGAAGACACAAGTTCAAATCTGACCTGGACACTCATGTATGACTCTGGACAAGTCACAACCTCTATTTGCCTCAGTTTCCTCAAATATAAAATAGGGATAATTATAGCACTTAACCTTGAAGGTTTGTTGTAAAGATCAAATGATATAATATCTGTAAAGCATGGTGATGGCAATCAAATTAGGATCTTTTGCTGGTTTTGTTTTACTAAAAGTGCCTCTGATGGAATAATGTGATTAAAGAAGAACTTTCCCACCCATGCGAGAAGCTTGATTAGGGGAGTTGTTTTGTAGGAGAGTCCCAAGTACCTTTTGTTTTTTCTATTAAGGCACTGGGTCAGAGGGTTATGCCCTCTGGCTCTAAAAAGTATATAAATACTCTGAGTTGAGGTTTTACTTTGGGGCTCAGTTTTTGTAAGAAGGTTTGAGTGCCAGATGTAGACACTGGGAAGCTGCTTTAAGAAGGCCCCTGGCTTTGAAAACCCAGATGTCAGTGCTTCTCTCTCTGGTAACTATGGTCAGACAGTTGGACTGTCTGTTGAATTCAGGCGGAGGAAACCATGTCTGTTGATCTTTGATTTCTCTGTATTTTCTTTGAAGTTCAGGGTGCTGACTCCCCTGAACTAGGTGAATGATATATGTGCTTGGTTAAAGGAATGATACATATGCTTGATTAAAGTGATTATTAACCCCTCAAAAACTGCCTTTCCTTTTACAAATGCAGATCAGAACCTGTGATTGCTGGCCCCCCTGTGTGTTTTGGGGAGCTTACTGACACAAGCGCTTAGAACAGTGCCTATCACATAGAAAGCATTTTATAAATGTTTATTTTTACTTCCCTTCCCTACTTGATGTACCATCTTTACCAACTTTTATTGTCATTGTGATCACAGTGCTCCCATGCTTAACACTCAAACCTCAGATTTCTGGGTGATGCTACAGAAGTTGTCATTAGGGTCAAAAGGTGGGTTCAGGCCATTTCTACTTATTATCATTGATAACAACAGACTGCTTCCTTGTTAGACTAGGGTTCATCATGGTTTTCTGGGTCTTGCTGATAGATTTTCTGAGACCAAGACGGAGAGAAAAATAAAATAGCTGACTTTTTATATAGTGTTTGAGATCTGAGAAGCATCTTAAAACCATTAGTCAGTCAGTCAACAGCTAACATTTATTAAACAACTACTTTATGCCAAGTACTGTGCTAAGTATTGGGAGTACAAAGAGAGGAAAAGTAAAAGACAAGCCAGCCCCAGCTCTGAAGGAGCCTCTAGGGCAGTGTGGTGCTATGGAAAGTATGCTAGACTCAGAGTCAGAGGCCTTTGGTTCCAATTCTGGATCTGTGTGTGAGTTAAAACAATAACCTCTGGCCTCAGTTTCCTAATCTAGAAAGTGAGAGGGTTGAACTAGATGGCACCTCCTGCTCTAATTCTATAATTTTATGATATCATTTAATCCTCATAACAACATCCTGAAGGAAATGCTCTGGGTATTATTATCCCCATCTTACAGGTGAGGAAACTTAGACTTACGTAAATTAAGTGACTTGAGTATACCTAGTAATATCAGAAGTGGGAGGCAAACTCAGGACTCTTCTGAATCCAAGGCTCATATCTTTCTACTTGACCTTGCCCTCACTTAGGAGAAAAGCCCCCACCACCATAAAATAAACAGTAACCACTTTTAAGAACTTCAGAATCAAAGTTTCATATTGAAACTGGAACAAACACTTGAAAGCAACAGACTGCAAATGGAAAGAACAGTAGATTTGGAGTTCAAATGCCCCCTCTTTTATCTAATCAGTAATTTTTCAGTCGCATCTGACTCTTTGTGACCACATATGAGGTTTTCTTGGCAGAGACACTGGAGTGGTTTGCCATTTTCTTCCCTAGCTCATTTTATAGATGGGGAAACTGAGGTAGACATGGTTAAGTGACTGGCCCAGGGTCACACAGCTAATAAATGTCTGAGACTGGATTCCAACTCAGAAGATGAGTCTTCCTAACTCTAGGCCTGGCACTCTATCCATTGCCCCTACTAGCTACCCCCAGTATATAGTAAGGCCTTTACTAAGTATACATAGCTTACTAAAGGTTCAGTTATTCTTACACCATGAATTTGGGGTGACAAGGATTCCCATACTAAATTATTAGAGGAATGCCATAGCATCCAATTCAATACTTTGTTATCTTAGATTTGCCTTATATATATTAATGAAACAGAAATTCACAAGAAAAGAGGGATGATGCTATAGAGTAATTATGGCCAAACTTTATTACATATAACATGGTAGATTCTTTTGCAAGTAATAATGGTAAGTGAGGTCAAATGATATAGCAGATAATTCCCTAAAAACATAGCAATTAAAGTAAAAACACAATATGGTCAACCTATAATACTTGTGATAATTCTCTCCCTCCAAAGGGTTATAAATATAGAAACTGAACCTTGGCAAAACTGCAGAAAACAAAATATCTCTGATTCTCCCACTAGGCCTTCATGCCTTTTTGGAACCCCCTCTCCCCCATCTCCTTTGTTTCCTCTGAGGTTGTCCATTTTGCATCTTTTCTTACATCTTTGCCTCCATGAATACTTACTTACATATTCTGTGTCCCATTGCGTAACTGTCTTGCTCTCTGCTTAATGACAATGTTAGTAATGGAATATTTAATTAAATGAAGTAAATAGTGCTTTACATATTCCCAGCAATTACATACCTGTTACCATGTTGTCCCTAAGGAATACTGAGTTTGATATCAGTAGACTAGTTTTTGACGTCAAAGAGGTACTTTATTAAAAATGTGCAATATCATAGAAGGAAACCAGATTTATGTTTTTAATTCTTGTCTAATTATGTAGGACCAGTAGGAACTGAGAAATGATGATGCTTTTTTAAATCCTGCTTTTTTTTTTAAAGTTCTACATTTCACAAATACTGGACTTATTTCCAAACTGTACCAGAGATTACCTACATGGCCTTATTATCTCCAAGCAGATGATTTTCAAATCTACACAGACAGCCCTATGCTCTCTCATAACTTCCAGTCTAGCTTTTTGGACACCTGGAACAGAATGTCCAATAAAGAGACATCTCCAACTCAACATGTCCAAAACAGAACTGATGATTTCCCCCCAAAGCCTTCCCCCTTTCAATTTCCTCAATACTGTTGAGAACACGATTCTCCTTAGTCACCAAGACTTACAACTTTGATGCCATCTTTGACTCCCCTATTACACTCACTTCACATCTGTAAACTGTTGCCAAGACTTGTGCTTTCTATTTTCTACCTTCCAAATATCTCCTATATTTATCTCTTTCTCTCCACCCTCATGACCATTACCGGGAGCTTCCAGCCTGGACTACAGCAATAGCTTTTTGATTGCTTTCCTTGCCTTGAGCCTCTCCTAAAGCCTTATCTTACCTTGTTATCCCCTTCCCCAACCCCCAACTTTCCCTGACACAAGAAACTCCAGTGGCTCCTTGTTGCCTCCGGGATCAAAGGTAAAATGCTATATTTAGCATTTAAAGCCTTTCCTGAACTTCCTATCTTCAGTTTTCTTATGCTCTGCTCTCCTCGGTGTATTTTACAATCCAGCAAAACCTTGTTGTATCTTGCACATGACATCACATCTCCCACTTCTGTGCCTTTTCACTGATTATCTGCCACCTCTAGCATGCCCTCCTTCCTCATCTCTACATCCTGACTTCCTTTGCTCCCTTTAAGACACCTCAAACTCCAACTTCTCCAGGAAGCCTTTGATTATCTCCACCATTTCTAGTACCTTTCCTCCAAGATTCCATTCTCTGTGTGTTTATGTACTCAGCAGTTATTTGTACATATCTTACCCATTAGACTAGGAGCTCCTTGAAGGCAGGGAGCATGTTTTTGCCTTTCTTTGTACTCTTAGCATTTAGCACACTGTCTAGCACACTGCATGTTGCCTGACTGACCTCTGGAAAAGAGTCCAGATCCCACCATATTGAGACTTGTTCTTGAACTGCTACTGATCAGTAGCTGTGGTATCTGAAGCTACCCTCCTGTCTGCCTCATCAGATGCCATCACTCCATGCCATTACTCCTTTCTGATGTACTGAGGCACACTGGTGCCTCTGAAAATGTTATAGTTACCTTCATTCTGTGTACATTTACTAAGTATGATGAAATATACACATAGATACATAAATGTATACATATAAACACATACCTACATACACACATGTATATACTGTTTTGGGGTCATTTTTTCAGTTGTGTCTGACTCTTTGTGACCCCATTTGGGGTTTTCTTGGCAAAAATACTAGAGTGGTTTGCCATTTCCTTTTCTAGTTCATGTTACAGATGAGGAAACTGAGGCAAACAGGGTTAAGTGAGTTGCTCAGGGTCACACAGCTAGTAAGTGTCTGATGCCTGATCTGAACTCAGGAAGATGAGTCTTCCTGACCCCAGGACAGGCAATTTATCCACTGCTCCACTTTGCTATCCCATGTGCGAACACACACATATACATACATATACACACATACATGTGTATTTGTAGGCATGTACAGGTATGTGTTTTGTTTTTCTTCCATGAAGACTTCCATTATCCCTCTGCCAAGGCAGGTTAGTGCCTTCTTGGCAGTTGATATTATTATAGAGTTATCTAGAGAATGCTCAGGGAAGTGGAACATTAAATGATTTACTGAGGATTAAATGGGTAGTATGACCTTAGACAGGTCTCCATGGTTTTGAGGCCAGCTCTCTCTCTACTATGCTGTAGTTACAGGAATCAACGTGGCATATCAGCTATTTTAAATGCTGCACATTGAGAATGAGACAGAACATAAGTGTAGACATGTGTTTGGAATATGCATGTCACAACTATATGTTAGATCAAAGAACAAACAGAGGGAGTTTACTTATTAATGGGGATTGGATTTGTATAACACACAGAACTTGAAAAATGAAAAAAAATCCCTAAATGTATAACATTACAAATTTCTAATCTGAGAACTGCCCAGGCCTTTCTGGGCTATTTTGGCCATAAGTATGAGTTGAGAATTGTGTCCTTATAACATACAGATTTGATTTATCACTGTTTAGATATTAATAATTTCTAAAGAATAGAATTTTGGGAATATCATCTAATGCAAAGACCAACTGAATCAAAACAAAATGAACCTCAAGGCAGCCTTGTGTGGCAAAGAAAGTCCTAAATCTGAATTGTTGGATGGAAGGCCAGAGAAAGGAGCAATTCCATCCAGTTTGCTTTGATTACAGAGATATTTGCTCTGAGGAGGTGATTACTCATAAAAGGTCCTCAGGTTTGGCTCTGTTTTCTTAATCACCAGCTGGCAGCTACCTCTCTCCCCCTTCACCCATCCCTGAAGTCTTCCTTAATCACTGCCTATGCATCTTTCCTTTGGGTCCCTGCCCCACATTGCCAAGTGTAAAGTCTGATGAATCTGTCCTGATTTGTCGTATCATCTGGACAACTCTAGGTAGCACAGTGGATAGAGCACTGGGTTTGGAATCAGAAGGACCTGAGTTCAAATGTGGTAACAGATACCAGCTGTGTGACCCTGGGCAAGTCACTTAACCCCTATTTGCCTCAGGTTCCCATCTGTAAAATGAACTGGAAAAGGGAAAGGCAGACCATTCCAGTATCTTTGCCAAGAAAACCTCAAATGGGGTCATCTAGTCGGAGATGATTAGAATAAAAAGAAAATTCTAGCTCTGCATAACAGAGTTGGGGGGTAGGGGGAAGAAAGGGTGTGTGTCCTGTGGTGGGGGAGAGGGTGTATATTTTGTGTGTGAAGGAGGGTGTATGTCCAAGGAAACTTTAGGGAATTTTTCCATATCAAAATGTTCTGTCAACCAAAATTCTGGCATAAAATATCTATGCCAATGCTTACTCGTAGTTACTTAAATGTACTTTGCAAATGACAGAGAGTGACAAATAAACACAGAGTACATAAATACCCACTAAATGCTGTGTATCAAATGAGAATTCCAATAGCTCAATGTTCCCTAGAATGTGGGATGGAGTATTTTGTACTGCATTATTTGTATGGTATGAAGTCTGCTAGAAAAATGTGGAATGACTATTGCTGTCCCCTGGGGACCCCAAAACAAATGAGCTATCTTGTGAAGCAGTCCCAGGGTGCCAACTTCAAAAATAAATATTAAAACGTGCTTACTATCTGTATTGTTCAAGAGGCAGAGAGAGGAACAAGCCCAAGAAACCAAACACTCCCATGCTTTTCATTTAATACGGGTTCCACTATTAGACACATTAGGAATACATCGAAGAATGGCTGAATGTTACAATGATGTTGTAAATACGTCTACAATGCATCACGCAAAGAGGAAACCTGGCAATGGTATTGTTCGCTGAACCACACTGGATAATCTGGGCCAAGAAAATCTTCTTTCTAGTAATCCCCCAATGGGAGTCCTAATTTAGACTCACCATGCCAAGTTCTTACTGTCAGAACTGAAGTAATGATTGAAAAGTGAGAAAAACGGATATCAAATTCAAAAAGATGGAAAACAGTCTTACATTCTGAATTGCCATTGGACAGAATGACCCAAGAAAATAATTAGGAAGGCTATTTCCTTAGGTGTCTAAAGGGTGTCTAAAATCCAACAACCATAGCTTATGGCTTTCCTGGAGGACTGTGGCAATATTTTACTTAAAGATCTGAGTAGTTAAGGAAAAAGACTGAGATGCTGAAAATGTGTACATGATCTATCTCATTTTACATGATTTCCATTTAGTTGCATGCTGATTACCACATCATTAGCCTGGGTTTGATATGTTCTCTAGTTGGCTTAGAGGATAGTAACATACTAGACTCATATGGAAGCTGAGCTCTCTGATTTTTGACTCTCACACTGAAACCATAAGGCTCACAGCTGGGAATCAGTGGAAGCACACGAAGACAGAGGATGATATTTTACTTGCATCAATTAGGCTTCAATGCCTCAAGTTAGCAGTGGGGTGGCAGCCTTAATATTTTTTCTTGGCCACCCCATTTTAGATTTTTGTCAAACATGGTCTGAGAAGGACACATGTATGTCCGAAGTAAGCCAACAAAACTTGAAACTAATACAAGCATTGATCACTGGAATGACGTTGGTGTGTGCATGTGCGTGTGTGTGCGGGGGGATAATCTACCACATCCTCATTTGCTAATCCCACCCCCTCACAATTTTACATAAACAATGCCTAAAAAAGTAACTTAAAATAGTTGTATTGCTTCAAGATCAGGAGAATTGAAAGCATCATACAAAGTTGTTACTCATACTTCTTAAGTTTGAGGTTTTTTCTTTTTTCTTTCTTTGAATTGGTAACTTTCCAAAACGTTTTGAATCCAAAAATCTACATTAGAAAATATTAGGAGGTCACCTGTCTTTATCATTTCTTTCTATATCTCTGTCTCCTCCCCCCTTAACCTCTACAGATACACAGACAGATGCACAGTTACATTCCTATGCACAAAGCTGGTATTAATCAGGATAACCACAACTATTACAGATCAAATCAAATGCAGCTGAGTCCTCCACTGAAGATTTTATATAGAAATAAGTATTAAAAACCAACTTCAATCTTACTCAAAAGAATTAACCATACCATACTTAGAAAAGTTTATCCTGTGGCAACTGCCCATATAGATTTTTTAAAAATTCTTTTTAATAAATATTTTATTTGTACCTGTTACAAAAATGTGTATTAAAACTTCTTAATCTATTCAAGTGCATGAGGTTTTTGTTTTACTTCATTTTTTGTCTTTCTTCTTTAATGAGTCACCAGATTTATTCCCATTTATTTCGAGTCAGGGAAGAATTGTTTCATTCTGGTAACGCTGATCTTTAAAGAACCCTTTAGGGGAAGGTCTGGGAGATAGCAGGAGACAGCAACATCATCAAACAGCCAACAATGAAGTCCAAAGCAAATGTTCCTCCCCAGCGAGGCATGGAATAGTTTTTACATTCAAGTCAATATGATGCCCAATTTTTTTCCCCCACCCTTCTGTAACAATACCTCTGGTTCTCTCTCCTCTAGGTAAGAAAAGGGGTTGGATTCAGAGTCAAGACAAATGTACAAATCCAGTTTCTGACATTTAATACCAGTATGACCTTGGGCAAAAGAGGGAGCCTTTCCAAGGTCTCATTTTCCTCATCTGTAAAATAATAGAGGTGGATTTGATCACCACTAAGGTGGCTCCAGTTCTAAAGCTGCGATACTGAGGTGCCGCAAAATATTGCCTCAGTGATCAGAACCACTCAGAAGATAGAAATAACTCCACAGGGTATCTCCTGGGCTTCCTATTCTAACACCTTCCAAATCCCTGTCTTTTTTTTTCCATTTGAAGAGAAAGATTTAAAATAAAATAGATCTGGAGCTCTCTCAAATACACAGTTTAAGGCCTCAAACACAGTATTCATTAATCCTCTCACTACCTCTAAAGCATTATCTCCTTAGAAAATTAAGAACTAGGAAGATTAAGAGATTCTGCCAGTCACCTAGCAGATCAATCAGGAGGCTGGAATTTAACCACCTAGGATAGACCTTTCTCACTCATTCCTTCTCATTATACACATACTGAGAGAGAAAACTTTTCCTCCAGACCTCCAGAGAGCATTGGTGCCCACACTGATAGTGATGTATATAACTGACATTTGTACATTTTCTCTCCAGGTAATGCCCCAAACGAGCATTTCTTAGAAACTGATATTTGTTACGTATTGTCAGGCCAGAGGAGAGCCGCCCTGCCCCCACTCCCACAACCACACACACACACACACACACACACACACACACACACACACACACACACACGCTGAGGTGATTCCCTTTGTGGAGAACGTATGGGAGAACATGGTCAAGAATCTCACAGGATGGGCCAGCAGAGAGTCTTTGATCTATATCACTGGAGGGAACAACCACATCACTGCAAACCCACATCCAAGTAAGTATTTGAATATAATACTTCTTACGCCTTGATGTATGTTATTGTAGGATTCTGGATTAATTTTATAATTTCCCCATGTAATTTTCAAAAGGCAAGGTCAGAATATTCAAGGTGACATCCAAGATACAGTATTTTAACGAAGGAATGTTTTTCACAAACCAGTACTGTCACATAATAGTAGAATCTAATTCAGGTAAGGGGTTTTAGGGGTAGCTCCCTATAATTCATTTTTAATGAAGGGGAAATCCATGGGGTTTCCCTAAGGGGAAACCCTAGTAGCAGCAAATCATTTACTTGGCAAGCTTTCATTTGGGAGTAAATCAGATGTGAAAATCAGTACTGATAGCTCTGCTGCATTACAGTTCGAGCTGGTTCTGCATCACCTCCACTGTCCTGTACTGCCTTCTGGAGACATTCTGTATCATTCTTCATTAGAAGCTGAATCTGTGCCATCCTTACTTTCTCACACGAAAGAATTCAATATTTGTAAGCTCTATCTCTCATTCTTCTATTGGGAAAACAACACACAAGAGAGAATGTCCACTTTTGCGCGAGGCTTAAGTGCAGTCAAAGTACTCAAAGTACTGGTGTAAAATCTATCGCTCAGCTAGTGTTTTCTGAACATTTACTGAATGAAAGTTGTAAAGATTCAGAATAAAATGTCATGATGGTTTACGTCATTGAATCACAGGTTATAAAATCTCCCAACATCCTGAAAATTTTGAATTGCTGAAATACTCATACTATTTAGGTGCACAGGAAGCAGATTAAGAAATTATAAAGGGGTACATTCCCTTAAGTCATATTAATACATACTGAAGTTCTATAGATTTCTTTCCTTCTCCTATTTAGCTGTGATTTCAATGGTGTTGGGAACTTTCAGTAGGGTAACTTCCTCTACCAACCACTACAGGTCACTGAGTTTTTTCTGCAACTCTGTCTTG